>NC_086286.1:103980516-104283547 GCF_963924245.1 Chroicocephalus ridibundus | reverse complement strand
ACACAAAGAAATGTCCTTTGATTTTAAAGCTCAC
Organism: Chroicocephalus ridibundus; assembly: GCF_963924245.1. Classification (NCBI taxonomy): domain Eukaryota; kingdom Metazoa; phylum Chordata; class Aves; order Charadriiformes; family Laridae; genus Chroicocephalus; species Chroicocephalus ridibundus. The sequence continues at coordinate 104,283,513 of NC_086286.1, read as the reverse complement.
AGTTAATGTTGTCCTCACAGCAGGAAAACACATCAGTTCACAACAAGACCAAAAGAAGACTTATGGCTGATATGTATCTTCCACCACTACAGTTTTCAGACACTGTGTAAAATAAATTGAACTGTTAAAAAAAAAAAAAAAAAGAGGTTTTCTTCTTTGCTTTTTGCTGAGTTATTGCCGAGATTATTATCCTTACATTAAGGATCTATACATTATATTTATCACTACCATCTCTGTATCCCAGAAGAACAGAAACTACAACCTACAGCCCTGCACCTTTTGCATTTTGAAGGCATGAGACAAAAATCTGTGCGCAAACACCTTTTAGGAGATGGTCATTTCTGTCTGCAAGTACATTTTTTAACAAGAGAAAACAGGTGTGTGCTAGTGAAATTTTTAGTGCAATTCTGCTTATTAAAAAAACCTTTGTATACACAATATAGTTTCAATTGCATTTAAACACATAATTTATTTTCTTATATTTTAGCACATTAACAGATTTAACTGCTCCCAAGATGATAGGTATTGGCAACGTAATGAAAATGCAACATAAAACAATATCTATCAGCCCATGTAATTCAAAGATATTACTTAGGTGGAATTCTATTTTTCTCAAATACACTTAAGAACTCACAATCATGCACATAAACTAAAATAATAAATACAAGTAAGCAACAAGTTAAATGTGCATCTTGAATTCACATTTGAAAGTTCACCCATAAATTTAACATTTGAATATTTAAGTATGTAGTTCTGCAGTCTCCTTTGCATTTTAAAATGCACAGGTTTTGCATTTTAAAAAGAAATTCATTATGCGACTCAAAACACTGTTTTTTCCCCTTTTAATAGGTATTTATTGCTTAAATACTTTATCAAAAATCATAATGAGTCTCTTTAAACATCTTTTATCTCTTCATAGACATAGCCTTAAATTGTTACTTATATAAAAATACTTTTTTGTAAAAAAGGCCTCAAAGTTATTAAATTGCTCTCAAACTTAGTTGTCCCAGTACAGGTAGAGAATTAACAATCCTCCTTTAAATACCCTACTTTAGCAGTAGGATAAAATACCTATTGGCTGTGACAAAGACTATGGAATCCGTCTGCTCATGGACACACAGTGCAGCAGGTTTTATGACTATGAACTCAGTCTCGTGAGTATATATACAGAAGCTAATCTTTATGATGCTTATAGCCATAGTAAAGAATGCATCACCTCCCAAGTAAAAAGGAAAAGACAATTTGCGAAAGTGAGCAGCATAAGTGTTCCCATCTTCTGAAGACTAAAAAAAAGGCTGAAATTTCTCTAGATTGAAAAAGTAAAATAAAGAAAAATAAAATAAGTAAAATCCAATCCAATCCAACACAACACAAAACAACAAAATAAAATAAAATAAAATAAAATAAAATAAAATAAAATAAAATAAAATAAAATAAAATAAAATAAAATAAAATAATAAAACTAAATTAAATTAAATTAAAATAAAATAAAAAGTCCATTTAAAAAAAGGAAAGCTAGAATTGCATCACACTTGGCAAAGGAGGAAAAAAGAATGCATTTGATTTTCTGATTTCATTAAAGTAGCTGTATTTCATTTAGAATTGCAAAACAAGAAAATACTTTAACACATCTTTTTATTATCCTGCCAAACCTAGAAGTTTTAGAATGTTCTACACATCTGAAAATTGTGAAAGGAATTAAAATGCAGCATGTTGTAAAACCTTACCAACAACAGTAACCACCCGGGTAACCTTTCTAATAATTCTGTACCAAAGGTATTACATGTGCATTTATTTATGAAATGTAAACAAGCAGCCAACATTTTTATCATAGAATTGACTTGTATAATGTGTGCACTACTAGTGAACCCAAAGATTCTGAATGCAATTTCAGTTAGCACACAAAATTAACCTTTCCTATGAGTGCCTACAGTTCCCCTAAGACATCTTTCCTGTCATATTTCACAAGCAATTTGGGCAATGCTTAGTGTTTTAGCCCATCAGAATTACGCATACACCTCCACATTCCATAAAGTAACTAAAGAATGTTTGCAATTCTCGGGCAGGATGCAAATTCATTATAAATAATTTTAAAAAGCAACCAACCATACAGAAATAAAACACACTTGCTGAAGTTAATCCCACACATTCTTTCTTCCACTGTCTCAATACATCAAACAGTAATTATCTTGTATTTAACATAATAGGACAGAGAATATTTAGCCTGAGAGTACTCAAACCGGTTAAATATAGATAAACATCTATGATAGGATAAAAAAAAAAAACAGCTTTCTTCTTTAAAGGTCACTGCATAATAATTATTTTGGTGTCATCAGCAAAAAAGCTACACACCAGAGCCAACTCCATTCGGATTACCAGTGAACTTAAACAGCATTATTGGTGTCCTATTGTGAGTTCAAATTAAAATGCAGATTGCTGCTGTTTTAGGGAGAGGGGCTTGTCTGCTTCATTGCTTTGCAGGAAAAGAGAAGGAGAAAAGTGAGAAAAAGGAGTAAAGAAGATAGTTATAATGTAACGCGAATGTTATTATCTCGATCTGAGATACTTACTTGATTCCTATTCCCATACCTTAATGACTTCCAGTCCCTATATCATTCCATTCTGATATAAAGAGGAACACTAAGCCCCTGACAAACCATGTGGAAAAACCCAATCCATTTTCCGTAAATACCAGGATAGCGTGCTAATCGCTGTATTCCTTAGCCTTATGTTAGTAAGTACTTCCAACTTCAGCCTACTTTTTCCTGAAAATGTCACTGACATTAAGATGAATATTCTCAAATAGTGTTTATAAGCCCTATATTGTCTGTGAACTTTTGAGAGATTTAATGGCAGAGTGCTGGCTGATGAAAAATTTACGTGGGATTTTCATTACACAAGCTTTTCTACCAGAAACCTCACTCCATATATTTACTGTGAAACCATAAAGTCTTCCATGGAATTATGCTACTTGTTAGAACTAGGCAATTAAAATTGCTCAAAATTTGAAACACCAGAAAAGTAACTTTCATGAGGAATATCACTTATTGTTTAATATAATGTATACACTTGTTAAATAATAATTATTAATGTCTATTAATGTCTGGTTTAGGTCTGTCTGGGACGGAGTTTATTTTCTCCATAGCAGCCCTCACAGTGCTGTGCTTTGTATTGGTATCTAGAAAGGTGTTGATAACACACCAGTGTTTTGGCTACTGCTGAGCAGCGCTCGCACAGCATCAAGGCTGTCTCTCCAGCATTCCCTCCTCATCAGCAGGCTGGAGGTGGGCAAGAGCGTGGGGGGGACCTTGGCCAGGACAGCTGACCCAAGCTGATCAAAGGGGTATTCCATACTGTATGAGTCTGTTCAGCAATAAAAGCAAAGAGAAAGGGGGAGGAGTGGCGGCATTCGCTATTTATGACATTTATCTTCCGGAGCAACCACTAGGCGTACTGAGGCCCTGCTTCCCGGGAAGTGGCTGGACATCTCGGCTGATGGGAAGTAGAGAATAAATCTTTTGTTTTCCTTTGCTGCCATGCACGGCCTTTCCTTTTGCTTTATTAAACTGCCTTTATCTTGACCCATGAGTTTTTTTCCATGTTATTTTCAACCCACCCTGTCCTACTGAGGAGAGGAGGGATAGAGCAGCTTGGTGGGCAGCTGGCACCCAGCCAGGTTCAAACCACCACATCTTATGAATACAAACAGAACCTGGTTTAGTTGTATATTGATTCTAATTATAGCATTAGCTATGCTATAGGATTTATACTGTTATGGATCAATATGCACACTTATGACAAAGTTTTTTTAAAAAATAACTGATACAGAAAACACACTTTGTCCTTTCTTACTCATATCTAAATAAATATATCACCTGGAAAGTGAGTGAGAAATTACTTCTACTGTACAGTTTACTTTTCCTTATGTAATTCATACTATCTGCAGGATAACTTTCTTGCTTCCTCATATCAGTTTGAGTTTTCTCCCATTTGTGAGATGCCTCAACAAAAAGATGTCAGTGAGGATGGTAGGAGGAAGAAAACAATCATCCTGTCTGGCAGGGAATTTGGTATCTCTGTCAAGCATTTGGTTAGCCTCTACAATGACCAAAGGAAAATTTGTAAAATCCTAGCTATTCCCACCCAGTAAATAAACATAAGAACTTTTGGTGAGGATACAGAATAACATGCAGTACTTCAGATGTGAAATACTTTAGGTGTGAAAGAGGCAATGAGATCGGGCTTGATTCTTCTGTCCAGTAAATCAGCCAGAATTGTCCTTGGGCATGCAAGAACTTTATGAAGAGTAGAGTCCTTGGTGAGTTGGATCAGACAGAAAAGACTCATCACTGTTCAATAAATGACCCTCAGTTCTAAGTACAGGAACACACAGTACTATTAACTATTACTGCAAACAATGAAAAGTGGCCTTCTAAGCACAATCAGCTTTTTTTATAGATGTGAATATCAAAACCCATCATTTTCTCTGCAAGTGGATGAGAATGACAGCAACCAACAGTCCTCTATTGCATCTGTCTATTCCATTTCCAAAATTTCTGGGGTCAAAAGCCTGAGAGCCTGTTTACATGAACAGAAATGCAGCTCCTCCCTACGTTGCATGTCTGGAGTGTAACAAGGTCTCAAAAAGGTTGTAACATAAAACCAATATTTCAGTCAATTCCACCCAAGTCACTGATTTAAATCTATATAATTTGCAGATTTAAGTATGTATCATACAATGTGGAAAGAGCTCTGAAACTTAAGTTACAAATATGAAATTCAAGTTTGTCCTATAGTTATAATTGCATAGCTGGATTTCAGGGCTGTTGCCTGTCTGCACACTCATGTACTTCAGTCAGAAATTCCCTAGTGGTCCAGGAACCCCCAGCTAGATGAGACATCCAATTGATTTGAAACATCACACAAACCTAGCCAAGGTGACTGACTGAGCTCCTGGCCTCCTTCACAGCAATATATATGAATAATTAGTGCAGGAGTCTCCAGGTGGGAATTACAGGAACTCCCCAAGGCAGCTCCTACTATGTGTAGACCAATTTGGACGTTACAATGTGTACATTAACATCCTGTGTGTGGCTATTCCACAGGCAGGTCCTGCTGCAAAACTGATCATGCTGTACATAGTTCCTTTTAAATAGTCAGTAGAAACCATTCCTGCAGATGCAAAACCAGGCACATAAGACAGTCTTTTGCACGCAGCTAAGAGGTATTTTGTATGTAGTTTAAGATAATCAATAGCAATGAATTGTGTATATAATGATGTGGTCACATAAGACCATGGGCCAGCTAGATTACAGGAATTCAGCGGACAACAGTTCGGTGAGTCTCTTTCCCAATGCAGCTGGAGACGCCCTGGTAAGGACCCCTGCAATAGAGACTCCAATAGCCATGCATCCAGCAACCAACCACACTGTTTGAGAGATCTAATCCCCATGCTAAATTCCCCACAGGTTGGTTTGTTTTTTAAACAAACACTCTGATTATGAATGTCTGTGTAACAACGACCAGGTACTCAGGTGTACATGACAAACATATTTTTCTTGAAACTGGAAGAAAAAAACATGCTTTTTCACCCTGATCTAAATTTTGCCTTTTCAAAATATCTCACTAAGTACATCCTCCCACAGTGTTTCAGCAAGTAGGAAAGTGGTGGAACAGCTTAGCATCTAGCAGTAACACAGCTATCAGAATATAATGTTCATAGCATTGGGATGAAGTAAGCTCTGTAGGTTGTAATTATTGAAGTGCCAGGCTGCTTGCATTACAGAAGTAAACACATTTCATAAGCAATAAAAAGTAAAGTTCCACTGGAAAGAGCTAATAACTGACTTGCAAGTCAAGCCCAGCAAATTACTGATCAAAAGTATCTTTACCTTTTCACTAGTGGACTACCACCTTATACTGCCAACTGTTGCCATTTGAGTTCACTTGAATGAAAAAAAGACCATTCAAATGAGCAAGGATTGAGAAGGTGAGTACCAACCTGAGAATCAGTTATTGCAGATTATCAGAAATCATGAGTCAGATCTACGAATTGTTGTCAGAGAGAGTGATAAAGAAAATTCCCTCAGGGCATGCCTCAGGCAGGACAGACAGATAATTTCTCTAAGGAGCTACAGAGAATATTTTTTCCTAGTTGCACTGGCTTTTGTGTCTGGTTCTTACACTTGTAATGAGACAGATCACTAAAGCTGGGTTTGGGAAGAGAACGTATCTTGTATCTTATTAGGACAGCTGGATAGATGGGATGGAGAAAGAGAATGAGAGCTTAACTCCTTTAGCTACCTGCTAGGATTACTTGGATCTATCAACTCATGTCTCCTCTGCAATATTAGGGTGTTTTATATTAGATGCCTTGTTCCTGTCTGTTTTCCCCTCTGCCATTCAGTATAATCTGTTGTAAGGATTTAAGCTTAAACAGATTTTTAATTAGTTCAGGGATAGGTGGGCAAGGTTTAATGATCTACCATTACATAGCTGTCATAGAATGGTTTCGGTTGGAATGGACCTTTAAAGGTCATCTAGTCCAACCCCCCTGCAGTAAGCAGGGACATCTTTAAATAGTTCAGATTGCTCAGAACCTCATCAAGCCTGGCCTTGAATGTCTTCCAGGGATGGGGCCTCCACCACCTCTCTGGGCAACCTCTTCCAGTGTTTCACCACCCTCGTTGTAAAAAGTTTCTTCCTTATATCTAGTCTAAATCTACCCTCTTTCAGTTTAAAACTATTTCCCCTTGTCCTATTGCAACAGGCCCTGCTATATATATATGCACTTATATGTATCTATATATGCACACATACACATATATATATATACATATATATATATATATGAACAAATGGTCCTGTTTTGCCTTAAACTTTTAAATTGTATTTCAATATAAGGGGTAAAAGCATTTTATGCTATGAATATTTTATCTTTAACCTTCCAAGCCGCACTAGAAACGTGCTGATTAGAGACACCCACTATCCATTTTACCCCGTTGGTAATGAAAACAAGCCCTGCATTCGAAGCTATTTTTACTGTTAAGATTTGCATAATATAGCTGTGCTCTGACTCAGATTTCTGCAGATGAAGTAACTTTTTCCTTCTTCATAAAATTTTCTAATTTGAGGGCTAAACAGTAAGATAATTCAAAAACAGTTTTAAGATAGCAGCTCAATTATTCTTCTTAGTTAGCACAAATTAATACAACTAATTTAGAGAGCTGTAACTCTAGCCAGTGTATAGAGGTATGTTTATATTATGGGTTCTTATAAAATTCCCTTCCTTTTAATTAAATCTCCTTATTCTTAAATGCCCATGAAAGACACTTTGAAGCAAGTTAACATATCTGTTATTCTCCTGTACATATTTACGTTAAAACACCAATCATCATAGACAAATGCTCTTCTTAGCAGATAAGGTCTCAATTTGCAGTGACAGAGAAGTCAAATCCCTCTTTTATCTGCACAAGTTTTCTCATGACAACACTCATGTTCTGCTCTCTCTATTTATTATAGTATTATTTTAAGCATGCATTTTCAGGGTGAATTTTCTTCAGATAGTAAATTCAGATAGCTAAACAATGGGAAACAGAAATGCTGAGGTATGTGATGTTTCATCAGAAAAAGTACAACCCGTCGGACTACTGCACTGAAGTAACTAGAAGATAATGTCTTCACTGAATGCCTGGAAAGAAAGAGGGATAAAAACTAATCAAATGGACTAATGCTTAGGTACTATCTGTAGTAATTATTAGGACAACAGTATTTAATATTAACTCTTTCCCTGTACATGGAAAGTGTATCATTTGTAACAATTACACTACACATTTAATAGCTATTGTCTTTACCGATTAAACAATTTCCTCTGGAAGCACTATTTTGAAGAGAAGAGATACATAAAATAAGAGTGCACTACCTACTCAAGTGGAAAGCACAATTTCTGCAAAAAGACTGAACTAAGCAAAGATGCATCTGCAACAAAGGCAGAACTATCACATTGGAAGTTGTCCTTTATCCAGTGCACAAAAAACAAGCAGCCCAACATTAAAGGGATTGTGCACAGGAAATGAGGGTAGCTTTAACAGTTTTCAAAAGATACTAAGGAGTGACGCTTTTTTCCCCAGTTACTTTTTCCCCAGTTTATTTTTTTCCCAGCGATGTCAGTTATTTTCTCAAAAAAAAAAAAAAAGAAAATATATGGTAACTACAACCTACCTATTGATCACATGGAACTAAGTTATGAATACACATGAAAAAGAAAAACAAGAATATTAAACTTAAAATGAACAAGGCTTTTAGTAATTTCTATCTTTATCACATTTTATTTTTAATTTTAAGCGAGCATATATTACTTGAGTGCCACAGCACCTTCACTGGTTTTGGCCACAGCTACCACAAATGTCAGAAGGTGAACCCTCTGTCATGCTCAACCTTATTTTTACAATCTTTTTTTCGAAGGAGGCCTTTTATTATCACTACCTTTAGCAGAATTACTCTAACTTGTAACTTAAGGTACACTTAAACGAAGCCACACAATCAGAACTCAAGCAACTTCTCTTTTTATTTAATCAAAAATTATTAACTGTTGCAAAAATTCTAATTATTCCCTTTATATGCTTGACTTCAATGGAACACTTCGATACTTGTAATAAAGCTGTTCTGGTACAATATCTGTACAACTCAGTTCTACACAGGAAAATACACGGTTATATGCAGCCTTATAATCTGTCCACCTGTTATGATTTCTAGGTCTGTTCTAAAATAGGATAAGAGTCTTTTAAAATAATTGTACTAACTTCTAAAGTATAATTGGTTTTGAATTTTTCAGTATTATAGCACAGGATGAGTTGAAGCCTATGGGACAGCCTTATTTATTTATTAATGACTTTATTTACTCTTTATAGCATGATGGGCTTCTGGGCCTCCCGTCATAGTTATCTGTCTGAAAGGGAGGCTGTTCAAGATATTTCTACTTCTTTTTTTCTAAGCCAGTAAGAGCTCAACAAGAACCTCAACAGCTTTACTACCAACTGCTACTAGATCAAGCTGAACATTAAACAGATGGAACATATTACTAATAAAAATGTTTACCAGCTAGTCATTCAAGGATCCCTGTTGAATCCAACCATGATGCATGTTTTCTGTAACTGATAATGAGAATCAAGAGGCTCTTTTTCAATAACAAAGCCTTCTGACTAAAAGTACGAAGTTCAAAGGGATACAAGGGCAATTTTGCTCAGCAAGACATCAGTGACTATGAGCTTGAGTCATCACATGAATTAGTAATGTCTGTACTGAAAACTGCAATGTACAAATGACTTTAAAGAGATTGTGTATTTTAAATACTTCTTTAAATCAAATGTGAATTGTTTCAATCTGTACAATAGTAGATCAATCTGTATTTTTGCTGACCAAGGAATAGTCACTTTTAGATGGCTAAAATAGACCTGATTCCAGAAGAGCTTCAAGTTGTGCTGCAGCTTTTCATAAAACATAATGTTTTAATTGTCATCTCTTAGCCAAGACATTTCTTAGCATCTTCAAACGACAACTCAAAATACCAAAAATTCAGTAAACAAAGTATTTCCATTCAGAAACTGGCAAATAAGTAAATGTCTGTATGTTGTTTTTCTACATAGAAGCCATTTCAAATGGTTATTATTACTCCAAACATGGGCTGACACAATTGCTGAAGCCAGGCCTTAAATGAACATGATTTTTTTATGTTCATGAGCTAAAACTACGTGATTTTTTGATTCTATTATTTGCAAGATCTGCAAACATTATTACTGTGTTATACAAATGAATAGCTATGACTCCTTTAGACAGGCTGTCGAGAAAATAGCAACATAATTTGAAGTAATAGGGAAAGACATGCTAGTAGGAAAAAAGAGCCTAACTAGAACAGATGTTTTGAACGTGAAGGGAAAAAAACAATCTTCTATGGATAATATTCAATAGTATTGATAATATTTAAATAGGACTAGATCTTCCTTTCCATGGAAAGAGAAATACAGCACAGATGTAACTCAGAAAAATCACATTAAAAACTCTTGAAGTTTATGGTTGATGCTCCTCCCCAGCAGAAGCAGAACAAAGGTGCCTTTGCACAACAGGGAGCTGGAAGAGTTCTAGGAAACTATACATGGAGATAAACTTATAACTCTGTGTGAACTTGTTTCATGCCTCCCATTTTAAGGGAGCTGCAGAAATGGGAGATGCTTTGTTTTAAGGATTGCTGCAACTGTTGCAGGTATAATTAGTGTAATGGCATCACTCACTGGGCACATGCAACAGCTGTTGTTTTGACTGATACCAAAACACTTTAAAGCCAAAAGCACGATCTGTGATGCCTTGAACAAGATGGACAAACCTCAAATGAAATTAATTGATTTCCACATTGGTACAGAGGGGAACGGGTAATGAAAATTCCCCAAGAAGCTACATATGTACTTATTTGTGGCCTTCTCAAACAGTATATGCAGAGGCATACCATACCAAAATGTAAATATTAATGAGTCCATAGAATAATAGTCCATTGTCACAATTTCTGTTTCCTCATAAGAAATATTCTGCTTATTTAATTCAAGGGGACTAGCAAGAAAGGGAAAGGGAAAGATGGGAGTATGCTACCATACCACCTCAAGCTTTATATACTGATTTATGTAGCCTTTGTCCCCTTGCAGTACAAAATAAAAACAAACCTGCACAACAATAGTTTTTTTCCATTTGTGATTTAACATTAAAAATATACGATAAAATAAGTTTTAGATTCTTAATTGCTGTGATTGTTCATTCCATCTTCTTAACTTACAGCTTCTTATCTCAAACTCCAAGTATTGCTACTATGATAATAAACAAAAAATTAAAAACCAGAAAGATGTCTCTGACATAAGCAAAATTACTTCTAAATGTAAGTTTACATAATGAAACTGAGGATTCATTCAGTTTTATTTTAGCTAAGAATTAGGATTTAAGATCAAGATGATTAATTCATTGACTGTAGAAGGAGCTCTTGATGACCACATTGATCTAAAAGCTTCAGGAGATACCTAAGGAGGATACTGAAGATAGTGGAGAGAAATTGTAGAGTGATTCATCACACCATAACTGATCACAAAGGCTGCTTCAAGACTGAGTCTTAATCTTCAGATATATAAAGGCAGACAAGGTAAACTCTACTTTAAGTCGTCATTTAAGTATCACTTAAAAGCTATTCAAATCCAAATATATTCCTCACATGCACACAACAGCACTAAAAAGCCGAACAACTCAGAACCAGAAGTTAGCCTACATTACTGTGAATTACACACTGCAGCAACACAGATTGTTAATGAATGAACAACATAAATACGTTTTAAAATGTGCTTCAAAACAAGTGGAGATGTGCTACTGAATTCTGGACCAACAGATGTCAAAGAAAAGCAAGTCTACCTCAGATCCACACCCTAAATTCACTGCCATTAAATGGAAATTAAACTTACTAGGCACTTTCTTCTTTCTTCTACTATTAGTACTAAAATAAATTTCAGTGTTATTTAGAGAAAAGCCCCCGGACATCCTCAGAAAAGCTTTAAAAAACTGTTAAGTTCGTAAAAAGAAATTGTTTTGGATCTCTCTTCTTGTATCAAATACTGCCTCTCCCTGACAATGCACAGCAAGTTGTGAAGTTCTCCTCCACGCTACATTCCCATTGAAACCAAAGCGATTGCCTTAAACCCTGACTTGATGGCGAAGAGTGTTAGGAACCACCACCAGCATAAGGAGCTGTTCTCCTTTACTTCTTTTCAACATTCCTATCTCCTTTTACACCATTTTCCTGTTTCTTCAGACTAAGTCCTTGACACTGTTCATGGTTCAGACCTACAAACTACTGCGATGGTACAAAATGAACAGCGAGCTGAAGTACCGAAGCAAAAATTTCTATGACAGGCAAATTATGAGTTTAGTACTTTAGATTCTGTGTGCAAACAGCTGTAATATTGTGGGTTAAATCTGTCCCTTCAGCAACAGGGACAGGCAAAGATACAAGGCACCTTTCAGGTACTGAGGCTATGCCTCAGAGGTTCTTCTGTGTGAAGAAAAGACATGTTTTCCTCCTGATTTCCCCATGGACCCTGACACAAAGGCAAGTTGGTAGCAATTTAGAGAAATATTTGTTAGCACACCTAAGATTTAGTAGCTCCTTTGGATATGAAAAAATGATTCTTGAAGGTAGCTTTGATCAAAGCATGCAAACTAAATTATAACTTTGTCCTGTTGTTCACTGTGAGAGACAAAGAATGATGTGCAAAAGCCAAAACACCCCTTAACAAAACCCATGATAAAAACATGTTTGTGTGGAATGGACCTTTCAAAGATCCACATCTTCCTCTTTCTCTGCGAAGCTGGGTAGGCTTTTGCCTGTCGAGTAGATGAAATTATACCACAATATACGGCTGGCATCAATATCAGTGTTCTCCAGAGCTCTGCTCAATTACTAAAACATCACTGAGGAAAGTTACCACTCAGATCTGCCTAATGCAATAATATATATCTACAAACAAATTACCGACCAGTAATAAAGCACTACAGAAAGTCTTTTAAGTGCTGATATTTTTTTGATAAAGGCAATCAGCATATGTTTTCAAGTGTCTAATTTGCCTGTGCCTGTATAATCTATGACTTCCTTTTGCGTAATCCTTCATCTCAGTCCCCTTTTGGATATGCTAACCCATAAACCACATGCAAGGTTTAATATACATAAAAAAAATATATCGGTAACTTTACTCTCATGAAGAATGTCAATCTGTATAAATGACAAAGTAAAAAACGCTGATGGCATACATAATGTTGTAGCAGCAGTGCTGTAGCATGACACATTCTAAACATACCTAAGGGACCAGCTACAGAGAAACCACACCCGAAAGGCTTCTGTGCGTGAACATGTACCTATTTTCCATCCCCCTGTGCCTCTCCTCACAGATAACCACTTATATATGCAATTCAAATTATTAATTTGGAAAAGCCTTCTCTTCCATGCCGATGCTCGAGCACTGCTGTTTTCAGCACAGCTCACAAAAATGTGTGCAGAAGTTAACTACACTGAAACGTAGGCCTTGAATTATAACTACCTCTTTCCTCAACCCTCTTATCTTGTACCTTCTTTTTATTTTACCTCTATATACCTCTATTTTATTATAGCAGAAGGAAGTAACACTAATTTTGCATGAATAAACAATATCTGGTTTTCTCCATCAGCTTCCGTAGCATAAATAATACTGCTTTATTTTGTTTGTGCTACAAATACATTTCTAAACTGACAGTTTGACAAATATAACGCAGGAAAAAATTGACTCTTCTTATTCATCTGCTCATATAAGAACATTTGAATCCAATATATTTTTTTCTGTCAATTTTTAATATTTTGCTACATTATTATGTGCAGGAACTCAAGAAACAGCAACTGAATCGCATGATGTTGTACCACATGGTGCCATCTGTTGAATGATGGTGGCTCACACCGTTACACAATATTATTAGATGGTTGTCTCTAACATGTAGTGGAAGTCATTCTGGCTCCCATCCAAACTTTAATAGGGACTTTAACCTTCCAGACAGCACTGACTGCTGTTAGCAAGATAGAGCCTGCTGGAGATCCTTATAATTTAGACACATAATGTTGTGTAGTCACTTTCAGAAAGTGAAGATCCTAAGGCTGTTTCTCAGTGAAAGAAAGTACACAGACAATTAATATAAAAGGCAGAATGAAGAACACTCAAAGTCCTCCTCAGGAAGGATGTGGATTATACACAGGATCCCAGCAGAAGAGCAAAAGACCTAAATTGTCATTACTCGGAAGAAATCAGTGATGTTATTCAGTAACAACACAGAAACTATACTAAGAAAGGTATTATTTTCACCATTCTATCTAGTAAAACAGCATTTTATTATTCTTATCATATTTATTATGAGACAAAATGATCCAAAGGCTGTATCTATCTATAATAATGACACATTTCTGCTTCACTGCCTCACAATGTCAACAAGTCAGGGCTAGAGACAGTTTGCTCCACAATCTATCCTCTCCACGGTCGCCAGGTACCAGCTCCATCGAGACTAGAGATGAACCCCATTCATTACATATTTACACAATATATACTGTGTATGAAATACAGTATCTGTTCACAAGTTGATATTCAGTGATGTTTTAACCCTGACAGGTCAGCTTCCATGGGAACATATCATTCACTTATTCACAGAATACTTTCTTCATAGTCAAGAACCAGTTTTTGTTTAGCAGCTGGTAAAAGGCTGTTTCTAGCCTCTCCTAAAGGACCTTAGGACTTCAACAGTCCAGTGGGAAGCGTTAAAAACCTAGACAGAATAACAAGTCTGTGAATTTCAGGAAACTCCTGGGATGGAGCTGACACTGAATGGTGCCTCCAGAGAGCAAATAGCTTCAGATCAGGGTATTGTACTTTGAAAGGAACATCTATCATAGTGGACATCTTAACAAATTGTATCACAGCTGTAAGGGCTGTATAAATACCCTGACAGTTTGCTGACTGATTAAATACAAAAAGAACTGAACTATAGTATTAAAGGCTATGCAAATGTTTAAGGTTTTTGCCCTAAAATCAAACACATTCATTTTTTATCTTAAAATTTGTCCAAAGCATAAAAGGTGTATCTGACGACATCTGTTTTCCTTCCAGATTTGATGCAAAATTCCCAAGAGAATGGAAACCCACAAATGAGGGTACTGGGCCGCTAAGACTCCCACCAGTAACTGCATGCTCAGTACTTGAGGAAAGGTATGCAACAGATTGCAGGGGCCTCCCTGCCTGGTGCGCCTGGCCAGTCTGGGAGCTACCAATGTACTCTGAGGGAAACACTTGCGTTTAACAACTTCTGGCCCTGGTATTCTGGGAATTCAGCATGACTAAGAGGAGCACTTGAACGCTGAATATTTCCTACAAATCTGCAAAAATACTGCTGTAGTGGTTTTGGAAGACGTTAGCATACACATTTTTGTTGGTGGTAATAATGCTTTGTTAGGTTAAAAAAAAAGAAATCTATGTAGTCTAGAGGTCACATCAGCATCAGACATCCAACAGAAGGGATGATCATCACCATGCAAGGCTCCCTAGAACCCAGCCTTCAGGCTAGAAGCTATTAGAGGCAAAGACAAACTGTCTTTTGTGCTCTGTACAGCACTGAGCACTCTGAGTTCATCATAAAGCAATAAACCAAATCATTTCCTACACAAAAAATCAAGAGTCACATGCAATATCACAGCACTGAAGAAAGACTTTCTATTGCTTCAGCATTATCTGGTTCGAAACCTATACTGGCAGCAAAAAAGATAAATATGAAAATATCACATATTTTGACCTCAAGCTATAGCCAAAGTCTTCATTGCACAATATGATTGAGGGAGAAGCTTCTGCATTTTAGAGAGACTTCACATTTGATAGCTTAAACGATGGTAAAATTCCTACACAGCTGGACAAAGTGTAGTGGATAAGAGCTGAAAATTTTCCTTCTATGAAGTACACTTTCTCTTCCTTGTGTGTAAATGAGATAAACACAGCTGTCTTTTCACTGCCTTTTTTGCATCTTTGACTGTGGTGCTTATCTCATTTCAAGACTGGTATACACAGATGAATGGCTCAGAACCTCCCACCCCCCGCTATTTTTTTAAATTTTGGATTAGCTAATGCACTAGAGGTCACCTGCAGAAGGAAGACATGTGGCTGTTATATATTTTAGGCTTATAGAAGATTTCTGTATAATAAATTCTTAAAAACCTTCAAAGCTCCCATTATTTAAACTTTATGGAGTTCCAGATATGATTTTCTTAGACCACTTTAAGCTAGGACATAAAAGAAGCCAAAGAAAGGCTGCTTCCTCAAAAATAAATACAGACTATACCTGAGATATACACAAATAGTTTTTGTTTAAGGAGGAAATTGTGTCTCAGGAAGATGCAGATATATGACAAGCGTTCCTCAGTTTGCCAGAATGCCTGACACGGATGTGTTACCAGCTCATCTTATAAAACCCTTAGGATGCATTATTCTACCACCTTAAAACAAAAACATGTTTTTTTCTGACAATACTACTAGCATGGTAAGTCTTTAAAAAATAACTTGGTATTCTTCATCCCCATCAATCTTGGCCCCAGTGTTACCAAAACATAAAGAGAGCAAACCAAAAATACCTGTTTTGCCTCACAGTAAAGGTCAGGTTCAGATATTTACACAACTGCTTAGATACTGAGGAAGAAAACACTTTTTTTTTTTTTTTCCAGAGCGTGGAATAGTAAAATCAGTGTAAAAAATTTCTGTTGATGAATTAAAAAATGATCACCAGATAATTGCCCTAGTGGTGTTCCTAGGAATGTGATAAAGTTCTCAAAGAGTTATAGTTACCTCAGAATTAGAAACCATCAATGTTTCAGACCACTGCATCTTGCACAATGTTGCACCAAAAGCACGACTGTTAAAAAAGTATATATATGTCTATAATCAGCACTGGCAATACAGAACAGATTACCTAATAAAGGTAATGTTAAAAAAAGGTAACTCTGATCTGATCATGAAACGATTGCTGAACTTTCTTGTATTAGTATTGCAGCTTCTCCTTTAAAACATGAAGATAAAGCTGGACAGGTAACAACCAAGTTACTTGATAGTGCTGAAGAATTTTTCCAAGCATTTCTTTCCTCAGACCCTTCCTTTTCTATCTCTTCTTTTTCCTCTCCACACCAGTACTACCATTTTTTCCCACCTAACCAGGTCTTTCCCTACTGCAGGCAGAGTTAAAGCACAGTACAGTGCTGTCCTGGGTCTGGCTAGGATGACTTAGCTTTCTTCAGTACAGAACAAGAGAAAATCACAGCTCAGGAATAGACAGATTTTTTATTTTAACTCTTGAGGAGAGTGCTTTCAGTGAGCTAGAAGGCTTGAAAGCATTCGTTACCCCTGAGCTGTGCCACGCACTGCATCACGCGAGTGCCATCCTCCCACATTCCACTTGTGGCACACATGACTCAGAGCCATCTCTGCAGGGACACATCAGCACTTAGGTAATTTAAAAGTTCTAATTTAACTGTCTTAATGCTTAGACATCATCATCTTAAGCCAAATCCCTTCCTCCCAGGATTTTCTGCCATGCTTATATCTCTCTACATTAGGCACTGAATTTTAACTACATCCAAGATCTTGGTTTCAACTTGTCTCTGACATTCACCTCTCTCATGATCTGAGTCAGGAGTGCTGGACACAGCGTGGTCAGAACCAAAACTCTGCAGTGAGCATCTACATTGGCCATTACACACCAATGTTATCAGGAGCACATCTCCTATTTTCCTGTGCAACGGCAGTTAATTCCAGTTGGGTACAGCATTTTTAGCAATATAGAAAATGCCACAATCACAAAGGCATAATATCTGTAAGAAGCTGATATGCTTGATACCCTTCACAGCAGGATGAACAGTGTTAAAACACATGGAAAATTCTTGCTAACCTTATGAAAGACATTGAAGAAAACTTTACGAAGGAAACATCTATTCCTTGGTGGTTTGTTCCTACATTGAACCTGCATTTGAGAAACCACATATAATTGGTTCACTGAATCTTTATGAAGGTGAAGGTATTGTAATGTTAATCCTACTTCTTCCAAAATATTTTGGCACTCCCTCTAGCCTCTTTGTTATTTTTATCCCCTTCATTTTCTGTTAGAGGATAAGGAGAGGTCTCACACCTCTCAGTATATTATTTTACTGTAAATGTAATTTTTATTTTTCCTTTCTTGCCCTCAGTTAAGTAGTTAAGCGTGCGATTATAAATATTGACAGATTACAACTGAATGGGCAAATGGAAGTGCATTCGCCAGATTTTCCAAATGATCTTAAAGAAACTTGTAAATCAACATCCAAATCTCTGATGAACAGCCTGCTGTAGCTAAAAGATTCTTGATGCTTCAATACTCTAGATTTTCACATTGCAAAGCAGCAACTGAATAAGTGAGATTTCATGCACAGTTCTGTCAGATCTGTATCAGATACCACACATTAATCCTATTGTATTTCTAATCAGCATGGTGAGATCAGCAAGGAAGAGCTCCACCTTTCTAAGTCCAAATCAGCCGTGGCTCTTCCCCTCTGCAGATTCCTACTCCACCGTCAGAGACCTGGGAAGTTTTTTACAGGGTGAGCTCTTTCTCCTGATTTCAAAAATCTCACGGTGATGAGCAAACGTTACCTATCTTTTTAATTGTTGAAGGAACTGAGGCATAGATGGATGCTAAGCAGTTTGTCCAAGCTCATGTTTGCTAATAATCACATGAAAGAGTGTCAAGGAAGAAATATCTCACCTCCAGCAAGTAATAAGAAACAGTCCTGTTCCTGAGTATGATCTATGAGTACCTGATCAATGACAAATACAGAGTGGCCTTCTAAGAAGCAAAAATACATTTGGCTGTTTCACTTGTTTTGACTTGGAAGGGGAGAAAAGAATGGAAGGCCGAAAGAAGTTAGTCCTTCTCAGCAGACAAATGCTGGTCTACTGTAACACATTAGATGATTTCACTGGAATTTAATGGCTCACATACGCAAAGTCTCAAACCAGTTGCCACTAAAAAGGAACCCCATTTTGTAAGCCTTTCCTATCATGACAGTGCATATTTTTTCTCTCTTCAGTTTGTGCGCTTAAATAATTGGTCCCAGCTTGCAGAACTGAGATTAATTTCACGAAGATGTATTTCAGTTACTAACTGTAATTGCAGCACTTCAATCTACGAGGTAGTGTAAAAAGATGATTTTCCACCTTGAAAAGAAACAGGGTAGGGAATGAGTTTACCAGGGATATTTCCTCACCAATAAGTAGCAGTGATTACATCAGGAATATCAGCCCCAAGTGCAGGGTCCAAGCTTTACCTCATACTTATAAAGTACCTCCTAATAGAAGAATAATCATTTTATTTTTTGAAGAGTGAAGAGTTATAAAATTCTTCTTTTACTTTCATTTCCAAAATTATCCAATTTGTGAAAAAATAAGTATTTTTCTATGCTGTAACTTTGCTAGAAATGTCTTCATAAATAACCATGCTTAATGTACTGTATAGATGAAATACAGTATCAGCAATAACTGTATGGTAGCGTGAAAAGTTCTATAGCCATTATGGGTTTCCAGTATATAATCATAAGAAAAATTACATTCAGGATTTTGTCAGAACAGCTAAAAATACTAACAAAAAACCTCCTTACTTTGACAGTTAATATTTATTAACATGACACTTCAGTAATGGCCAGGTGAATAATGCACATCTTTAAATGCTTTCTTTCCATTGGGGTATTTAAATGTAGATGAAAGAAAAGAGCTCCTAGGAGCCTGAAAATTGCTTTTAAATTATGGGCAACTCTTTCGAGGCCTGAGTTAGAAACACAAAATGCCACTTAGAACCTTCACAAATAAAACTGATAGGGTTATTACTGTTACGAAGGCTAACATGTACATAAATACAAATATTATCAACATCAGCAGACAGCAGGCCAACAAAGCAGTCGTCAGTCCAAAATAAATTAATAGGAAAGGAAAGCATCACCACGATGAGCACTTAAGCTATAAAGAACTCTCCTCTGCTCACCACTAGAAATTGTTTCTTATCAGTTAAAAGCTTGATTCTGTTACATTGACCACATCAAGGAAAATCTTATCCCTATGGAAGCTAAGATCAAATCACTTCAGTAGGACTGGAGCACATACGTGGATTCATATTTTCATTCAACAGATCAGTCTTTAATTTCAATATTTACAGCCTTTGGCACTCAAGACTAATGACTTAAAGCTTCTAAAATCATACAATTAGCTTGAAATAATTGCAGGATTTAAGATAACACCAGGTTTTTTGAATAGCCTCATTTAAGCTTCCAAAGATCATCTTTTAAGCTCTTTGCTAAAACCATAAAGGATGACACTTTCTATTAAATGTAAGTTGAAGATATTATGTAACAATGTGGTTTTTGAAAACAAGAGGCTTTTAAAAACCACCAATATTGTGAACTAGTTACAGTATCTGCAAACAGTATGTTCTATCAGTATGATACAATACCAATTACAACACACTAGTATGTCCTGAAGAACCTACATGAAGTTAGGGGGAATCATCAGCTCCACAATTTTCAAAGCAAACCAACAAACATACAAACGAAAAATTGCAGGACAGATCCTTTTCTCTTTGGAAAAAAAAAAAAACAAAACACCACACACCATAAAATAAAAAAACCAAAACCACAAACCCCCAAAACACCCCAGAAACAAACAAACAAAAAACCCCCATGCAGTTATTCCATATACCACAAGGTTTAAAAGAAAGGAAATGCTTTATTCCATTTATGTTTTACGATACTTTAAATATCCAACATTTAGAAAATTTCTGTTGCCCACTACGGTAAATATAGGGAACACAATTCTGTTGCTTGCCTTGCAGAAACTATCATCACCCATTTATTGATCAGTGGTCGCTTTGCTCAGTAGATCTCAAAATTTTTCTTAACCCTGCCAAGTCCAACATCAGTTCCAGTCCCAGCTTCACCACCTTGTCTCAGATGGTTTGAAGACAGCCACAGTGAGATAGATATTATCTCCCTTTCTCCCTTTTTGCTCAGAACTGTGTCAGGAGGCAGACAAAAGGGCCTTAAGCCAGTGATTCCCATCAGACTACTCCCAGGCTGGCAGGTAGGAGAAGAAAACAGAAACTCTCCTGGTTTTGATGGGATGGAAGGAGGGAGTGGGTCAGCAGTGATTTACGTCAGAAACCTGTCACATTTTGACAGAAAAGGAGCAATGAGAAATGATGGGGAAGTATCCTCTGCCTCTTTTAGCTGCACTGACTAGATCTGCTTTAGGAGATGGGTCAATGGCAAAAATCAGCTATATAAAGAAGACACCCATTTCCTCCAGGCAGCATGGACACTCATTAGAGTTGCAGCTTTCCCAGCCATTGACAGACTGATATAAACCAAGGTATAAACCGAAAGCTCAGTATTTGTACATACACAAATAATGACTGAGAGATGACAGTATGGGATGCTAATACACAGATAAGAGTTGATCTGAATTACCTGCTGCCTAGGAAACAGAGGTACAGGTAACCCAGAGGAAAAATAAAGAGTAATTTTAGCACAATAGTAATGTGTGATGGCTATGCTCTGCAGAAAACAAGCCAAGGTCACAGAAGAATGCCCCTTCATCTGTTGAATGCTAAACCTTTAATTCCCTTGCATGTCAATTTTAACAGACATAAGACTACAGCATTAAAGTAACGAGGTCACCCTTTTGCACTACTTTACTTATTCTCAATATGACTATTTGTATGGTGCTTGGAATAGTAGCACTTTACTAATTTTCACTAGAAACAGCCATCACAAACATTCCAACAATTGCAACCCAAGTCTAACACAGCTGAAAGTAATCCAAGGCATTCAGAGCCTGGTCTAGTACCTCTCAAACAAAAAATCAGAAAGTGGTGTCCAAAAATATACATTAAGATTCGATCCTCTGATAAATATGATATTCTCACAATTCTTCCCCTTCTTTGGATTTAGAGTTACATAACATCTATTCTATAAAAACAATGTGAAAATTATAGTGATAATTATACATCTTTTTAGTACCCTTTTTCAGTATTAATCTAATTGCTTGAGAAATTAAATTTTCCTTCAGAAAAAGACCAGGAACTGTTGTTTGTTTCTTTGTTCTTTTAAAGATGCTGTCTGTGAACACAAAAGAGACCATAATTACATTTTACAGAAAATACTCAGATTTTTACATTATGAAATTAGGTACGAGTAGGGTTTCCTTCCTATGTTTAAAGAGATTACTATTTCAGTCGAAATGATAGCTTTGACTAATTAAATAGATAAATTAAATCTATTGATTTTTGCCAAAGGTAAATGCTAAAATACTAATTAGCTGACATTAAGCTATATTTAAAATTGCATGATTTTGTTTACAGTAAGATCAATACCATTTAAGGTATTAAACACATTAGTTTCTGTCAATATATTTACAGTTAAATTGCTAGGAGGATAGCATATTTTGTTCATGACTATGAAAACATCTAGTGTAAGTTTTTAAGATGGTTAATTCTTTAGCTTGCTTACTGAGAAAAAATGATAGATTACGTCTTTTAATCACATTCCCATTCAGCAGTCTGAGAATCAGGAACTGATCAATGACCTCATGTTCTCTTGAAATTCAGGCAGAAAATATTTTGTGCCTATTGCTCATATGAGATTAATGAATGTCATCTTAGCACAGAAGCATTCCTCTTTGTAGTCTATCCCAGTTCATAAAAAGATCAAATTAATTCTGTAACTTTTAAAACAGATCTGTTTTTCACAGTTTCAGAAAGGGACAACAAAAATAAACATGCTGTGTAAAATATATACACATTTTTGTGCCAAAGCAGGTGTTAAAACTTTTGTTTGAATATGTACAATTTTGGAATACTTCCTGGTGTTCAAAGTAATTGCTGTTCGCTTAAACAAGCAAACAAAAATCCAGTACTAAATTCTGTGGATGTATTCAAGAAAGACTGCACAAACAAAAGAGTATTACACTCTTACAAAACCAAGGGGAGACGTACATGACCTCCTCCTGTGTCTGCATAAAATCCAGCCACAGGCTGATCAGTCACAGGCTGATTCCAGTCACAGTCACACATCTTGAATGACTCCCTGGAAATCTCACCCATACGGGTCTCTACGCCATAAGAAAGTTATTCTAGGTTCTGACACAGGCCTTCATTAGGGTAAGTTGTGACAAAATTTTGAAACTTTGGGCAAATCAGCTGACCTAACTTTAGACATCGTCAGCATCTATCCCCACATACAAGCTGGTCATCCTACACTCTTTTTTATATCAAAGGAGAGAAACAGAAACAATGCAACTGAGCTGTTTTGTCCGTAAAAACGAGGTGAAGTTTATTTAAGCAGTACCTACTCTTTCTAATGACTTTAAAAGGAGCCTAAGATTCAGAAACTAAGATCTGCACTTAGTCTGGTGAATCGTCCCTTTCAACCCTAAAGAAGGAGCCAATCATACCTGGAGAGCTAAATAAGGAGGGAATAAAACAACATGAACTAGTTTTCACATGGCTTGGCTTTATTTATTAGATGTTATGAAATTTATCAAAACATTCTTTTATGCAGATTATAAAAACATTTGCTTTCAGAATAATTCTCTGTAAGTGCCTTTACTGTGGCACATGGAGTTGTAACAATGAATAACAATACAACTTGCAGGCACACTGTAAATACACCGGTATTCTAGACAACTTCGGCATTTTCAAAGTACATGATCAAAAGTCAATTACCTAAATGCACGAGGAAGCACTGAATTTTTGTGAGACTAACAATAAATACTAGGTGTTACCACTTTTTGGAAATAGGTCATTCACTTAGAAAACGCATTTTAGGGACCCAAATTTGAACACCTCTGACCTACTTCGTAAACAAGAAATCTGAATGGGTGACAAGCTGCCTTTGATTAGCTGACGGGATTAGTAGGCTCTGTTTTCCACTGAAAGTAGACTCTTCTCTTGTCTACAACAAAATAAAAATTAAACGATGCATTTGTTCATGACAGATTACAAATCAACCAAAGAACCTGAACATTATCACAACTGCAAATGTGAGGCCATACAAAGAACTTCATGCAAGAAAACAGACAGATCAGGAGCCACCTGAGGAATCACTACGCAAGGCACCATAATGCCATCAAGTGCAGTGAAACACTACTGTGCTGCCCCAAGAGCTGTGTGTAACTGAAAGATCATAAAATAGCAGATAACAAAATTATTTTTTAAAATCACCGTAGGCAGGATCTAGCTTGTACACTGTAATACTTCAGTTTTACTGCAGGTTACAAAGCTCTCTCTAATGAAGCACAAAGTCATTTTTCAGAAGATTCTAAATTTTAAATATTAAACGTTTTTCTCTGTTTTTTTCAACTAACAGTTGACACAACTAGTTGTGTCAACTAACATTGGTTTTGTTTTCATTCAGAATGAAAACAAGGTTCAAAATGTCATAATTTTCAGTAAAGAGTTATTTCAAATTTTAGTAAAATTCAGTATGAGAGAAAAATAAATGTACACACTGAATTTACATCTTTTATTGAGCTAAGGACCACAAGATAAAATCATGTCTTTTGGATTAGCTTGAACTGCTTTTTAATACATACGTTCTGTGATGTTGAGGACATAAAACAGAGAGAACCATGCAGCTTGTACTGAAGGATGAAAAACAATTTGGAGCTGAATATGTTCTTTGTGAATGTTTTTCTGCTGCTGCAGAGAACTGAGAAAGATTTCATGTCAATAAGAGATTCTCATGACAATTTAAAATAAATATTTATGTAAAGTTTTTTGTTTATTATCACTTTTTTGAGCCATGATGATTGATTCTACTGTTCCCACCACATCTTTTTTGCTTCATCATCACGTTCCCCTTCTCCAATATTATTTTCTTGACATGTTATTGTAAATGGAAATGTACCAGTCTCTTCCTTATTATATTTCAACCTCTTTACATGAAAAATAAGTTGGGGTTTTTTGCCTTCTGGTTTTTTTTGGTCAGATTAACTATTGTTTCATCTTTCTGTGCACTTAGCTGTTGTTTTATTATAGTTGTATGTTCAAAAAGAATATGCAAAAAATAATTTTTCATTACCTGCTACAACATGGAAAGAAACATGCATAGCTCTTCCTTCAGCTACAGCATTTGGCAAATTTTTGCTAATTTAATGGAATATATGGATTCTCAGCATAACCTCCTTTCTATGTTGTCAGTTAATGACAAGGTGGTCCTAATATTGCTACTAATTCATGATCTCATTAGCACACAGTCAGAGGTTCCTCAAAGGAAATGTCAGTGTAACAAAGCAATACCACAAGATAGTAGCATCCTAGTACACCACAAAAAGCCACGTGAAACACAAGGATTTATGAAAAGCACATTCTGATGTGAAATTCAGGATTACTTTGAAAGCATGTAGAATTAATGTCTCTGTTCTAATTCTGTTACCACTACTTCTGTTACCACCTACAGAGGAGGGCCATGAAGATGATCCGAGGGCTGGAGCACCTCTCCTATGAAGACAGGCTGAGAGAGTTGGGGTTGTTCAGCCTGGAGAAGAGAAGGCTCCAGGGACACCTTATAGCGGCCTTCCAGTACCTGAAGGGGGCCTACAAGAAAGCTGGGGAGGGGCTGTTTGCAAGGGCATGTAGCGATAGGACGAGGGGCAATGGTTTTAAACTAGAGCAGGGCAGGTTTAGATTAGACATTAGGAAGAAGTTCTTTACAATGAGGGTGATCAGACACTGGAACAGGTTGCCTAGAGAGGTGGTGGAGGCCCCATCCCTGGAGACATTCAAGGCCAGGCTTGATGAGGCTCTGAGCAACCTGAACTATTTAAAGATGTCCCTGCTTACTGCAGGGGGGTTGGACTAGATGACCTTTAAAGGTCCCTTCCAACCCAACACATTCTATGATTCTATGATACTTATTTGCCTGCCGATCTTTATTTAATATCACAGTGAGAATTCTGAGAAGCATCAACATAAGGCAAGGTATCATGAAGATCTTTTACTCTGTTATATAGTCTCTCCTTCAGAATTAAAATTTTGAAGCACTATCCCATCTATGATTGATAGATTTTCATTTCCTTTACAAAAGCAAGATAGATCACGCATTCTCAGAAACTGCCCTGTAAAATCATTGCTTCCTGGTAGGCTCAC
The DNA here is from genome assembly GCF_963924245.1 of Chroicocephalus ridibundus. Classification (NCBI taxonomy): domain Eukaryota; kingdom Metazoa; phylum Chordata; class Aves; order Charadriiformes; family Laridae; genus Chroicocephalus; species Chroicocephalus ridibundus. The sequence goes on along the minus strand of NC_086286.1, from coordinate 104,257,719 downwards.
ACAGCCTTGGGGTGGCACATGAGCAGCGTTCTCCAGAAACAAGGAACATAATGTGAATAAGAGCAAAATTTAAGATACATTTGGAAAAAAACCACTTGGAGCCCTTCCAAGTTGCTTAACCTTATATATGAGTAATTTTAAATTAAAAACCCATCCTGAAGAAAACAAAAAGCAATTACACATCTGAATATTTTTTTAAACACCTTACATGTTAAAAGGTAAAACTCTCAGGGACAGAAAAATCTTTTCAGCGCTGCTCCTTTGTTTTACCAGCCATGATCAACAATATTACTACCTAATTTTAATGCTGGAGTCAGGACTGAATCCTTCATTTAGATACAGTATGGTTCATTGTTGAAAACCTGAAAATACATTTATTAATCTTACCCTGTGAGGTCCAGCCCTCCTAAACTAAGCCATTTGATAAGCCAAAGTATGAAGTGCCATATTTTGCTTTGGTGTTTTAGTCTTGTTCTTTCTCAGAACGGGACCCCAAACTGACTTCAGTTCTTTACAATAATGACCATTCTACTGACATTCACAGCACCGTACTTAGATAAAAGCTGGTCATCCAAAAAGCAGTGAAATGTACATTCAGAAGCTGTAATGAGATTTTTTTTTTCAGATGGAAAGCAAGACAGGCATATCTCTTTAATAGTATATTAACTCCTTAACAATAAAAGCTTTTCCTTTTCGAGCCTCCCTGAGATTTCATATAAAAATTTACAGAAGACATAACAATGCAGAGTAGCTCTTATTATCTTATTGTGTACTTCCAGTTCATTTCCCCTTCTACACCTCTCCTTTCTTATCTTGTCTTTCCATTTTCTTCTTTTAGAAGGACATTAGAAAGGCAACCAGACCTTTTATGCAGCAGAGGAAAAACACAGCCTATATATAAGCAGAATTACCTTTAATTAGATTGCATGTCAAGGTTTTTCCTGAAGCATCACTAAGTGTCTAAGATTTTAATGTTCTGGGCCTCTGAGACCATACTCCATTAAAAAAAAAAAAGACTGACTAAATCTCAGAATTTATTTGACCTGAAGAATTAAGGGGCAAATGACAATACTATTCATTATTAGGTCAGGAATGTTGAGTTAGAAAATTATTTCAGAGTTGCAAATGATTACTCAATTACTATAAATTCTGTAATTTACTTTTCATATTTTAAAACATCTGGGGTTTCTATTTTTAGGGCTTTATTATTAACAACTCAGAGACCTTTAAGCTTTCTTTGCTGTACAGGAACAGAGAGACTGCTTTGTGACTTCTTGGCTATAACATACAATTCATACAGTTTAGAGTGTTTTAAAAACAAAGGGAAGCAGGAGGGCATTGTTTCAGTTATTGATTTATGTAGCTTGCTGACTGAAGATGAGGTGGGAAGGCAAAGAGTTTCTGAAGGTGAGTCATAATGATGAGGTAAGTACCTTAGAGAAGGGATTTTTGGGTTTGTTTTTTTTTTTACTTGTTCGAAAACGTTAAGCTTAATAAGAAAGAAGACAGGTCCACAGCCTGTTGAAGCTTCTCGACATCCCTGGTTTTTTGAAACAAGTTGTTCCTTTCCATCTGACATGGGAGACAGCCTTGAAAGCCTCTGAGAGAATCTGTATTGATTTCCTCTTAAGGATGGATTAGAAGAATGTGAGCCTTGAGGAAAACAGCTGGCATTTCTCTATAGTGTATTTTAAAAGAAAAAAAAATCCATTGTGTCTCTACTAGTTGATTCCAGAGTCAGTGAGTAATAGCCCCAAAATACTTCCCAACACTTAAAACTGTGAATGAGACAGGAGACTCCCTTTGGTCATGCTGCTTAGTTTTGTTTCACTAGCACAGATCTATCTCGATGTTAACAATGTTAATGTTAACAAATGCTAGGACATTTACACCCTTAATGTCATGGATTACTTTCTTAATAGTCGACGAAATTACCAATACCACTTTATGGGAATATTTGTATACTTCTCTATTTAAAATGGATAAGTATCATTCTACCATTGCTTGAGTTTCATCTTACCAAACATTTTATGTCATGTTGTATATGTAAGGGTTCAGAAATCCTCATTGTGAAAACACTGAATGAGTTAAATTTTTTAAGGACCTGGACCACTCATTGACTAAAATTGAGATATTTCTTTGGTTTTAATTATCATTGGTGGGATAACATTGTATTAATAGCATCTATCCGTTGTATAACAGTAATTGCCATTTGTCTCGATATAGTCTTCAGGGATATTCCTATCTAGGTGAGAAGTTGAGATAGATAGAAATGCAATTTAGTGGTTAAACATCTGGTTTAAAATAACTCAACTCCCTGGAAACACAGATTTCAAAACACTGCAAAGCAGCCTCAGATCTTAGGCTTTCAAAGTAGTCAGGCTAAATACCATGCAATTTACTCTGTGGGGATAATTAGACTAGTATTTAAAAATGAAGTTCAATCCGCTCTGCAGGGTTACTAAAGATCCAGTGATAGTATCTGTAGGAGAAATCTTAATCACTTATATGGTCCACACTGAATCTTGCACATTGGTCGTGCTAATAACTGCATGCAGCACAGGTATGAATAAATACAACAGTATGATAGGCACAAAGTTACTAATAGATCTCAGGTCCAATTTCCTGAAAGATTCTGTGTAAAAATTTGAAACCAAAGAGAGACTTCAGAATCAACTCATCATGATACAAGATGAAACAGATTCAGAAACTGACTATTAAAAGTAAATGTCTAAAATCAAGCTCTTAAACACCTGAAGCCAGTGTCACATCAGGAGCATCTCTTATCACTCCAGAGCTGAGGCTCGAGTGATCCAGCAAGCTAATTCCTAGCTATACCTTTATTCTCACTTTTTTTTTCATAACAAATACCATTATTTCAACCACAAGAAAGGAATTTAGAAAATTCCCAGTTTCACATGGAACTTAGTTCCAGTTCCAACCTTTTTCGTTTTCCCCTCTTGCTTTTTGCCTAATCACATACAATTCAACTCACACACACAAATCCACCTAAAATGCACCTAGCAGTGAGAAGTGCTAGTACCAGCCTACCCACAAACTACAGACTACACCACTGTCCCCTTTCCATCTCTCACCTATGGCCATTCCCAGTCCTGTATGCAAGCTCAGTGCCAATCTCAGATTTCAAATGCACAGAGAAAAATCTGGAAAGGTCCTGGTGTGATTCAGGAAAGTGAAGCAAGTCATACCGTTGCCAAAAGCCTCTCTCTGCTTTGACACTAAAGAACACTAAAGAAAACACAATATCCTGTCAAGATTTTTTTTTCTAAATTGGGAGTTCATTTGACAATGGAATATAAACTTCCAAATACCTAGGCACAGAGTCTGTGCCATTTTAAAACAATATCAGAGCTCTAGGGATTTAATTGGCTATAATGGTATTTGGCAATGACAAACCATGCATACCTATTCTGATTTTACTGGAATATACCACACTTAATTCTCTTTATTTTATGTTGGTGTGTGGGAATATAAATATGACTGTGTCTAAAAGTGGCTCTGCATTTTAAAGAACATGTAAGTAATCCATGGCCAAAATTATCAGGTCAGTAAAAATGTTTGAAATATTTTTCTAATATCATTGCTACATAAATGCATTCCTGTTAATAACTTTTTAATGTAGAGCACTGACATACCTGCCCAGTCTTCAATACACTTACAGAGCATGTATCAATTTTTTTTTTTCTAATATGGTGAAACTGTGGTAGTTTACACACAATTGCAATTACCAGGTGTTTACAGTTGCCGTGCCAAAAGAGTCTTAAGCTGTAAATCAAGAAATTTTAAAACCTGTGCAACATCTGGCAGTAAGACTTAAGATAGCATTAAATATTAAAATAGATACACACATTGTTGGAAAATGAGCTTCTTTTAATAAACATAAAGAAAGCAAAGAACTACAAAATTGTCTTGCATTTGCTATTATCATGTAAAATCAAAACCAGTACCTGCTTCCAACAATATCTCTTTGAACCTATATAGTGCTCTGCCTTATTTATTGGAGAGGGCTATAAACAACAGAAAACGAATGGGTGTATGAACACTTCTGTTTGAATTAAAGTCAAACAGTAAGATAATTAAAAAATGGGAAAATAATTTATTTATCAATAAATATATCAATATATTGCTAAATCAGGCAGACAGGGCATTAGTATATGTTGTTAGTCTTAGGTACAAATGTATATCTATAGACTCGTGACATAGCTAAGAATTTATCAAGGAACACATAAATCCGAATGAAATATGCTGAATATTCTGTTCTATATACTGTTGCTGCCATCTTACCGAAAAGTCCTAAATAGTTATTTAATAAATACATTGACACTACTATCTGGTAATATTATTAACTAAGAAATCGTTGATCTCATTTTGAAACATTAACTACATAATAAGCAGAGCTTCATGGTGGGGCACTTCTCAGAAGAATAGTGCCCTGATTTTGAAAACTGGGTAAATTAAACTCTTTAAGTGCAAAGCAAGAGCAATCTGGCCAAAAAATATATAATTTCTGTTCTTCCAGTACATGAGTATTTAAAATGCACAATCAGGTGTTTTCAAGAATTAGGTGAGAGAGATTGACCTCAACTAATTTCAGCAGGTAATCTTCAGCAGGTAACCTTAGGCTACGTATACTCAATACAGAGATAGGCACCTCCAGAAAGCAATCGGTCTGACCTTTCTTAGACATCTCTGGAGATGCCTGTTTCTACCTGTGATTATGAATGGAACCACAGTGATTGCCATCAACTTACACAAGTACCATCAAGCAAAGAGAGGCAAATTCCATCTGAACGTACTTTCAATTCATTGTACAGCCAGTGCAAATTCCATGTCATTAATGTTGCACTTAAGCGTCAATATTATTTGATTTGGTGACTCTGTTCTATCGCACATAAATTAGACTTGAATTAGAACTTACACAGGGCAATTGCCTAGGACAGAATTTCATCCTGTGTGTCATTTACATATATCCTTAACTTGTTAAATGAAAAAGAGCCCAAGCATTTCCTTCTCTTTAGAAACTAAAATTCCACGCATTCCCATCTGAGTTATCTTGAATCACTTATTTTCTCTAATAGCTTGAATGCTGAATCAACATCATACAGTGCTGAGAGAGACATAGTAGATTTAGATCCAAAAATACTCTGAATATTTTATTAAAAATCGTCACTTCCATAAACATAATTTTTACAAATAAAAAATTCTGGAAGACATGCTATAGGCACTAACAGAAGAACACAAGATAGAGGCAGGTTTATATGTATTCAGAACTATACTGAAGGTACTATTTGTACAAAAGCTAAAGCATTTTAAATCATTATATACTTAAACAAATGTATTTCTTTTTGAAAATACACTTTGCAAAGCAGAGTAATAACACAGTTCAACAAAGACAAATTCAGAGTCCTACACTGGGGACAGAGTAACTCCATGTAACCTGTGGGGAACAAGTTGAATATGAATCACCAGTGTGCCCTTGCACTAGAGGTGGCCAACCACCTCCTGGGCTATGTTAGTAATAGTAGAGCCAACAGTTGAGGAAAGTGATTATTCCCTTCTATTCTGCACTTGAGAGACCAAATCTGGAGTCCTGTGTGCAGGTTTGGGCTCCCCAGTACAAGACACACATAGACATAAAGGAAAAATGCTGTGGAGAGACATCAAGATATTCATGGGGTGCAGTACAAGATATACAAAGAGAGGTTGAGAGAATTAATTAGGTTTGCTGAGTTTTAAGAAGAAAAGACTAAGGGAAGATATTATTGCTGTTTTCAGCTACCTAATGGGAGAGTCTTCAGAAGGCAGAGCCAGGCTTTTACAGGGGTACACCCCGACAGGATGGAAGAAAACAGACATTGAAACATGGAAAATTAGGAAACATTTTTTTCCATCATGACACTTATCAAACAGTGAAGCAAGTTGCCTGGAGAGTTTGTGGGATCTGCATCCCTCAGAGGAACTCAAAACTCAGCAGCACAATGCCTTGAGCAACGACATTTTGAGGCCATGTTTTGAGTAGGTCCTTGGTCCACATGACATTGAGCAGCCCTTTCCAACCTAAATTAATCTACAATTCTGTGAAAGATTAATAACACAGTAGCCATGTATGTTCCTCCATTTTCAGTGGGACAATTCATATTAACTCTCTGCAGAATTAAAAGAAGAGCTGCACTAAAAGCCTGAAAGCTTTCTCCAATTTTAACTTATTTATTTTTGTTGAATATATGTAAATTTACTTGTAAAAGATGCAACGAAGTACAGAAAGTAAGAATTATCCATTAGACACAAAAAAATATTGGATTACCTGAAGTATGAAGCCAAGTTTTTTCTCAATAAATTGCACTCTGTGCAAGTGCTACATGGATAAGCCTAATGGCACTGAGCAACAGAGCCGGGGCTTTTGCTCACTACATTTAGCCCAGAAAAGAATATAAAGAAAGGCCCTTGGCAGTGAGACTCTGAAAATTAGGAGATTCAAATATGAATGCTAAAGTATTTGTTATGATGGCATTTTTTAAACAGGCTATTATTCCATGACATGTAATTCTCTACCTATGAATCATGGTAGCCAATGACCAGTCTTGTATTTTACTGGAATACGTAGTATGAGACAAAACAGAGAGCAGAGAAGATTTCAAGTAACCTGCTTTTTCCCTTGCAGTCATATAATAAAATCACTGGTTTAGTGCTTGGAGCATGGACTTTCCAGGCAGAAGTACCGTTGCAAACCATGACATTTACATTACAGCGGCACATTCAAAGCAGAACATTTTATCAGACTGACAGATCATCTCAGCTCAAGGTTATAATCTGGGCCTAACCTAATGCTAAACCAATGATATTTGCCAGCCCAAAATCTTGAGGCATCTACAAACTTGAATCTTGCCCTGTAGGAATTTCAGTTAACTACTGAAAACTGGTTGGCTTCGTTTGGTCTACTCAAATACTTACGTTTAATGCAAGAACAGTATTGTTGGTAGACTTCTAGAAAACCCAAATCCCTCTTGAAAGACTAAACTTAAACAAAGAGCATTCTGCAGGATGGTGTATGGATAATTGAAATACTTTCTTCAGTCTTCTAAATTTACAAAACCAGGGCTTTTCATTTGTAATTTCTTCAAAGTGTCCTTTGTTACCTGATAGCATAAGCAACCCCAAAAATATGATTTCATATTGTTAATAAAAGTGACTGTTAAAAATTTAAGATATTCTAGGGCTCCTGGATATTTGCTTAGTTCTGCAGAAATAGAAACTCAATGAAAGAAGGCCCACAAGTCTAGTGGACCTTTATAAAAATTCATCTGTCAATAGTCACTTGTCCAGAAAACAGAGCACTACTCTAGCCAGTAGAACAGGCAAATCTAATTTATCCCTAATTATGTACAAACATAAAATAGGTAAAACTGTGCTTTTTTAGGCCAATTATGTAAAAATACTACAGAAAAAGAGCAAGTGGAGATGGCAAGAAAAGTATGGAGAAAGCATACCCCATCATATTTAAACAGATGGGGAAACAGAAGGCCAAAGTCAAGTGATCTGCTGAAGGTCACCCTGTTAGCTAATGACAAGTCCTCACAACAGCCACTCAACATGCAGGGGTATTCAGAACTCGGCAAAAGTCTCCTGCACTCCCTCTCACTGGGGCTAAAGTCTGTTCCTGCAGCCTCAGTCAGAATACCTGAAGACGAAATTAAGAACACATTTTACATGGAGAATTTTTTCCTTCCTAACCTTTATGCAAGGTTAACATAGTGTATAAATTTCATCATGCTTAATTTCAAAGCTATGCTACTACTACCACATATTACAGTGGAAAAGGTTGCAGTTCTTCAAAAAATAATTTCATAGTGTATGCAATCTACCCTTCAATTACAAGTATCCTCTTTACATTCACTTCCACTTTCACTGAACTGTATTGATACATACATAAAGCACGAGCAAAACTGAGGAAAACAGCTTCTTCCTTTAGTTTCTGATAAGCTCTCTTAACTTAGAGGACACAGTCACCCTATAAAAATACCCTAATTTCAATAATTTTAATGGATTTTTTTAAAAAGAAACCTATATAACCACAGAAGTACAATATATCTACAGCAGTAAGCCATCATGACCAAAAATCATAGGGAAGAAATGTATGATATCCACTCACTGAAAGAAATGTGAGCAGAGGAGACTCCTTACCATAAACAGTGAGGAACTGGATTAAAAAATTATACTGGGTATTCATAAACTTGAAATGGGAAGAGAGTTACCCATTTGCTAAAGGAATATGCATGTATAAAATAAAGATGAGGAGGATTCAATTAGCAGACATGGATAGGTTTCATTTTCCCAGGTAAACAAAATACATAAAATGCAAAGTGGGTGAATAAAAGTTGAGGGGGTTGCTGACTGTTTCTTATGTATTACTGCACGACTAATGTACTGTCACATTTCTCAACTGCTATTTATTATCTTAGACAGTGTTTTAGTTACACCAAGTAAAATCCTAAAGCCGCCACTAATGAAAATTTTCATTAATTAGAATGGCAGTTTTCCCAGGAAAAGATAAATTGAAAAATTTATATGACTCTCAGGATCTGACAGATCTTTTTTTTTTTAGAATATTCATAATTGGTATAATGTTTTTCTTCCTTGCTTCTCTCCCCATTGTGTTCTAATTGCTTGTAATTCAACAAAATGTCTCTGTGTTTGCTATTTCTTAATTTGTTCCTTATGAAATTAATAAGAACTTATTTTTAAGGAGGGCACATTTCAGAAATGAATTTAAAGCAGATGGAGAAAACGGCAGGAGAGCAACACCAATAGGCAGCAGGTGAACTACACAGTAGGAGACATTTTATTTCCTTGATTTTTGTTTCTTGCTACTGAAGAGAAAATATGCAAAGAAGATCTGTAAAGTCAATATCCTATTATTCCTTAACATGTAATTTCTTTAGTTCTGGCTACTCTTAACATCCTTAGAAAGGTCACTGAAAAGCAACACCTATTTCTCATGGTTGTTTTAAATGGTTTGCCTCATGACCGCTGTCACTAGACTGGCTGATATCTCTAATGCTGTCCACGGTGTGGTTTACTTGTCGGCTTTGATACCTGATGGTTTTCTGGTTGGCTGGTTCTGTATCCTTCTACTGTCCTCACAGCACTAGCTGCAAGTGGGTGTTCGTATCTCACTTGACTTAACCGTGACTTTCAAGTTTGACACAATGTTCCTTAGAAAATCATATTCTATATGCACTGCCTGCTGGATTCCTGTTTTTACAGCCTGGTTGTCTGAACAAGCTGGTTTTGATGATACATTGTCTGGCTTACCTTACTGTAATGTTGTTCCTTGCCTGTTTCTACGTGTAAGTCCCAATTCCAAACTCAGTCACAAGGCATTTTGGTTCCTCTCAAAGAAAGGAACTTCAGTATGGTGTCTGGTTTCTTTATCTCTTTAGCTAAGTATGTTACTATCCATAATCCACACACTCTAAAAACTCTCTGAGAAATGTTTTTCCAAACCTGCTGTTCAAAATCAGCAGGGGAGCTTTACGTACATCCAAGCTGAATTAAAGCCTACACCACAGCAAGCGGTGGCATTTTCAGATACTGAGAGCCAACACTTGACTTGCTGTGGAAACATTCTCTAGGACTAAGGGTTTAAAATGTTTTATACCTCAAAGAGTCCAAGGATTTTGTGATGTTATTTGAAAAAAAACTTAAAAATTCGTCTCCATTTGAAGACGAATGAAACTCCTCTCTGCATTTTTAGCTAGCAAATACATCAAAAGCATGTCCTTTGGTGAATAAGCTTTTACACACATGCCAATAGTCCTGACTTACTGCTCCCACAACACACAGAGTATCACCGGTAAACAAGAATTTGCCGAACTCCCCTGTACTCTGACTACTGTCCATGCATATCTTAAAACCCTTACGTTCCCATTCACCGGTCTTAAAATGTAAAATTATTAAGCAAATTAAAATTATTATCCTATATAGTTAGGATTTAGCCTCCTATTTAAGTTTGTCTGTAGCCATTAAATGCCAAAACGTGGAGATAGCTGTAAGAAGACAGTCACAATCATCTGTAAGGTGATCACTGTTGAAAAAGTTTTAGCTATACTTTTTTCAAAAGCCTGACTCTCTTCTGTTTGGTTTGATTCCTGGTTTATCCATTTATCACTCATTCATTCTTAATTATACTATGAAAGCCTTTGAAAAGATGTTCTCATATTATTTGTCATCTTCTGCTTAAAAACAACAAATGGAAAATATTTTTGCTGTACATGCTGCTGTAACTGTTAATCAAATGTTACAAGAAATATGAAGTTTACCAGTTCTTAGAAAAGTTGCATCCTATGCTTATACACACACCAGGCACTAGAGTAGGGACCCTTGGGATGCAACCTAACTGTAACAACTAAATTTAAAAGATTAGTATTATGTCATAGGAGGTTGCTAAGTTTATGACACCTTAATGGTTCTCTGCCTGCAGGCACTATCAATAATAGTAATCTAACTGCCACCACTAATTCAAAGAAAATGGAATTATGTCATACCAAACTGCTCAGTTTATGACATCAACGTTAAGAGCTGTATGGGGACTGAACTATGAATTTAAGAAAAGCCGAAAAAGATGTACAGGAAACTCTTATAATCAGCTTGCTTTTCTTTAAACCTCGCAGGTGTGCCTGCATGTCCTAAACTTGCCAGCAGTTCACAGCAGTTTTCCCAATATTCTGACACACAGTGGCCATTTCACTTCCTAAGCAGTTAATTGAAGGGTTAATTTTCAAGAGGCCTGTGTTCCTCATAGCAATAGTAAAAATCATGCTTTGACTTGAATAGGCACCTGGAACAAACACCCACCACTGGATTTAAAAGAAGGATGAGACCTATCTGTGCCTCTTTAAGTAAGTGGCATATAGCCTATACATGCCTGTTAGGAGTTTCATCCTATATCCAACAGGATATCAATTTTAGCACTTAAAGAGAGACCTTTAGGCATCTACAGCTGCAGTTCTCAGTTAAATGCATGTCTTACGTCTTTTGTAAGGATGCAAGTGAAAGCTCAAATCTTTTACAGTAGACGTGCCTAGGAAACGTGTCCAAACCTCTGCAGGAAAGTGCTACTCAACCTGAAGTCCCACTGTTACTTCTGCCAGGCAAATAATGTTTGTGCTGCATAAGATCAAACCACCATTTAATTGAGCTTTTGTGAAATCAGTTTAAAAAGGAGCCTGATGTTTCTCCAGCCTCTCCTTTTTCAAGAACACATATCTCAAACTGCAGGGAATAAATGAGGCCCCAGAACGAGGCACTGTTTCTCATGAGAGTATTAGCAGAATAGGCAGAGCTACTACACAGCAGGAAATGCATACTGCCATGTCAGTTATAATTCCTCCTTGCATAACCTACACACAAGAGTACACAGAAGACAATCAGAAAGTCATTGTGATGGCTTTGTGTTACTGTGATTCAAACTATAACAAAATTCCTCAATTGCTTTTTAGTCCCTCCTCTGGTACCAATTTAGCACAAAAGCAGAAATGCTTCATCTAGCTTGTGGCGAAGAGGAATTGTGGTAATTAGGAGTAAGAACATCATTCTCCTTGCCACTCAACACTAAAATAATTCTTTTAAGATAGTAACTATACAGTACTTAACTATAAATTACTTGTGCATTTCTGAAAACCATAACACAAACAATCCTAATCTTCAGCTGAAAAGAGAAGACAAGAAGACGCAGCCAGTGGAAGCGAACAGCTGCTCAAGTGCTTTACAGTCCTTGCTGCAAATAGACAGGAAAACTAACACAGATTCTAGGGAGGAGAGAAAGTATTTTTGTAAGGAGAAAGGAGGAGCTGAATAAGGCGCAAAACTCACAGGAGACCTAGATGCTCTATCTCTTCCTCTTAGCAATATTGGAGCATCTGGTGGTGCATGCAAACAGGTAGTTCAGACTTGGTGGAGCTGCAAACTCAGTGGAGTGCCAGTGATTTAGGATTACTACCTGGTGAGATTTCTGTGATATAGTGTAGATCCTATGTGGTGCTTTATATTTTTGCCTACCTTATTAAAACTAGGAAAGAGACATGAACAAATCTAATTTTAAGCATTGATGTTAAGCTCGTTCTCCATAAATATCCCCTTATTTTACTGATGTTGAGGAGAGGAGAGGAGAGGAGAGGAGAGGAGAGGAGAGGAGAGGAGAGGAGAGGAGAGGAGAGGAGAGGAGAGGAGAGGAGAGGAGAGGAGAGGAGAGGAGAGGAGAGGAGAGGAGAGGAGAGGAGAGGAGAGGAGAGGAGAGGAGAGGAGGGAAGGGAAAAGAGTTGAGTTCCAGTTGGAAGGGACCTACAACAATTTTACATCAGGCAGAACAGAGACAACGCTTGCATTCAGTAGCTGAGATCAAACAATAGCATCCTTCCTGCCTCTCACTCCAGGGCAAAAGGAAATCTTTGAAAGATTTTTCTTACCTACAAGTTTTACTCATATTTCTCACAGATTTGAGAGAAAACTTTGTTGCTGCTGACTTTACTGTTTTGACAAAAAAAAATGATGTGATTTAGCTTTGGAAGTATGTGGAATCACGTATATTTATTTGGCAACTAAACCTATACCACAGCAATTTCATTGCTATCAGGAGCCAAGACAGATAAATTAGAGCTACCTGGAATTACAGGTGACACCATCACCTTCTGACTATAAATGCAGTCAGCCACTGAAAATCGGGATCAAATCATCTCCTTGACACTCATTTGCAGACATAGTCAGCTTACTACTATAAATGTTTCTTATTAAAAATATTTAAGAGACAATTGAACAACTAATAGCCTAAATCTTATTTGCAAACTGTTTCCTTTAAAGTCTATACTGCTCTAGGAATGAGTTGATGACCTATGCCATTACTGCGGTTAACTGGTTGATGACTGACACTTTAAAAATAGTTTAAAAGAGCTATACCTGCAAAAATTTCAAAATGGTTATTTAGGTTAAATGTCATGAAAGTCCTAGAATTGTGCATTTCATACAAATACAACTACCAGCTGTGCCTGTCTTTTTTTAAAAAAAAAAAACACTTTGGGGCTTCAAATATTTGCTGAAAATACAAACTAAAAAAATTTGAACATATGCCAGAATAAATTTAAAGAAATCTTATGACTCACCCTTTTCTTCCCGTACCAAAACGCTTATCAGAGTAGATATCCTCCTTTTTTTTTGGCATAACTATGACCCAAGCATTTAAAAATAATTAGCAGTACAACTTCATAAATAGAAATCAACAGTATACAGCTAATAGTGAAAAAAATTTGAAAACTCTACATCATTCTGAATGTCATACTTTGTAATACACACTTGTAACCTAGTAGGAAAGAGAAATTATTGTAGCATGGAAAATTAACTGCTAGAATTTAAATATACTTCATATACATTATACTGAGGCCCCTGCAAAAAAAATCCAAAATACAATTATTCTGAACTCCCTTCAGCAAACCGAGAGCTATAAAGATAGGACAAATATTACTTAAATATAACTATAGTATGATAAAATAGAGGTGAATGAAAGTAACTTCAAAATACCACTAACAAATCTAAGCCAAATCTAAGATCTCTGAACATTTCCAAAAATCCTGTGCTAATATTGTTTCATTGTTATCAAACACGGATGTTATTTTACAAGGTTTGCTCTAAAAATAAAAATCTATTTGCTAATGAAATTATATTTCACATTTACACTTCATATAAGTTAAAACTGAGGTTTCTTTATGCAGCTGTGGTGTCGTCCTATTGTTAGAGTCTGAATATTCAGAACCTTGTGCAGTTACTTTTGGTAACTTCGACAGGTGTTAAAGCATCTTTTACGTGCCAGCTGCTACTTGCAGAGACAACTGACATTCAGACTTACTTGGACACACAATTGCTAATGAAAGAAGGTCCACTAAAGCCAGATCGACTAAGACTCATTCCATAGACAATACGTGGAAACATTTTTGAGCACTGTTGTGTAACATTGCTCAGACCAAGGTCATACAGAGTGATTAAAAATGCCTGAGCTCTGTCTATACTATATCTTACAAAAACATTACTAACAGAACAGCACTACTGGGAATTGCTGGTTCAAACAACCCTAGTCCAGGCTTGAATCATTTATCAACCTCTGTCTTGGGAGCTCCCGGACTGTGCTTGCATATACACTCACAATAACAAATGTAATTTTATGGTTCCCCACCCTACTCCATCCGCATTTTCAATCATTCTCTCAAGATGTACTTCATTTTTTTTTGACACCAAAAGGAGTTCCGCTCTCTTAACATCAAGCCACAAGCCCCAGAGATCCTGCAAAAAAATAATTACATTGAATCCCATCTTGTGTCTTGGCACCTAAGTATTTTATTATCTTCTAATGCATTAATACTTCAGGGCATGTTAACAAGTCATGTCAATGCAGTGTAACATAGACGATTTGAACAAGTTCTAAATTATCTGCATAAGGAACTAGTTAGTTACAACTTAGTCATAACAGCACAAAACTCAGTGCTCACTGCACGCAGGCCTAAACAGTGTCTGGTGCTGGACCTGCCTGTTTCAACACTATCATCTCAGCTATGCTCCTGTGCTCTTCTGCACCAAGAAATAACCAGATTCTCAAATCACTGGTTCTCAAATGAAGTTTTATTATGACACAGGTTTTCAGACCTACAGTGCCATAGATATCTACCTGGGGAGTGCATGTGACTTTATGGTGACTGCATGTAAATGCTGGTGATGACACTTGATAATCAGCCTAATTTGAGGCTTAAAAGCATTTGTGCAAATAAACTTCACCCTCTTTATTGGGCTCATTCCAAGATCTTTGTTTTGCAGATGAGGTACTTTTCTGTATGTCCATGAACATCCACTGACCCTCCTATAAAATACACTTTTCAGGTAAATAATCTTCCTTTTTAAGAATCATACCTTAGAACATTTTAATACTTCTCTGCAGCATTTATATAGCAAAGCATCTGTAAACCTCAACATGTACACTGCAACTAACAAAAAAATACGAGATGGCATGCCAAAGAAGTATAACTTGAATGAATATGTTATTACACACAAACTCCATCTTCACCTATTCAAGTGTAAAAAAAGGCAAAAATGTGTATCAGTGTGATATTAAGGCTGAAATTTTGCACGCATCAAGTCAGGAAGCTGCATGTTACAGTTTCCATAGCAACCATAACTCAATCTCCTTTTGCATTTGTGGTAATTTTTAGCAATTTATTTGATATAATTGTCATGTGGGTACCACTTTACTTGAAAAAAATGGTGTAATTGCACATTTCATTATCTTTCCATGTAGAGCACAGCTCTGTAGTCCCTACTAGCACAACTCACAGACATGTCCTTTATGCTTGTGTCAGTTCATCTTCTGCATGTGTTGGTACATGGGGAGGGTGTCAAGTGGGTGTCATATGGGATACATGGCTGTAGGTGATGTGCAGAAAATGTAAAATATTTCAAATATCTGACCTACTGAAGCTCACCCTGGAGAACATTTCTATTTATTTTTCTGAAGACACCTACTCATGTAAATGCATGCTCACATCATTATAGCTTGCACATTTAATCTTTTGTAATTATTTCATAAAAATCTAATTGAGAATACAATTCTTTTGAAAAGCATTTTCAAGGAATTTTCTTACCTTAAAACAAAATTATTTCCTAATCAAAGTAGCATGTGAACTTTTTTACTAAATAAAGCCAATGTTCCGATAACTCAAGAACAGTTTTTTCTCTCCCAGGAAGGGAGCAAAAGGTTCAGGAGTGCATAAGACACTATCTTCTCTCACTGGCTACTATACACTGCAAGTGTTTCTTTTCAAAACTCAGTAACTTTACTGTTTTATCACTTACTAAAAATATATATCTGAATATATAAAAATAGTCGAAAGTACAAGTCCCATAATATACTAACATCTTACATTTTATATGTAATGTGCTTATTGCTTCTGAATCCAGAAGTTTATAATTTGTGCCTCTTTTACTTAGAAGTGGCAAATAGCCATGAACCAAATTGTGTAATGAGAGAATATTAATAGTAATCGTTCTAATTTGGAAACTACTATGCTGAGTAAAACCTGAAGACTGAATTATAAATTTTTAAAATGTGATCTTTACATATAAAAGAAATATGATATAGCAATAAAGTAGCATGATGACTTATTTTAAAATAACTTTTGACCATCCGTAAATATATTAGGTAAGAACAAGACATCAGACGGACTACTGTATCCCAAAACATATCGTATTGCCATTACTAGTAACAGGCAAAAAGTTTGCATTCACTTAATAATGGAGATCTCAGGACACTTCAGACTCTGTTGGTTTCTCCTGTTTTAGTTTGCTTCAGCTTTAACAGCTAATTACACAATGATCAGGTGGCTACTGCCTAATTTGCTTTTAGCTTCAGTGTAATCATGTGGTATAATGACTACAAGCATTAAAAATGTGATATATTTCTTCAGCTAATAATAAGCAGTAGTAGTTATTCTGTGTAGAATGATCTGCAGCCTTAGAATGATAAAGCCATATATAGGAGTATAAGCACAGGATGATAGCAGAGACCTTGAAGGTACACACACAGACTGACTTTAGGGATGCAGTGGATTGACTCTAGGGATGTAGTGGCTTTAAACACATAATCAATTACCGGTTACTAAAGTAAATGCACCTTGGGAACTATCAAAAATATTTTTGGGGAGTAATAACAAAGAACAAGTATTCAACATATATAATGAGAACTGGTGGCCAATGAAGCAAGAAAAAGTAAGCGGATATTAGTGAAAGTATAAAAATAATCCAAACCCACCCACAAAGAGGAAAAAACCTCCACTATCAACATCATACTCCTCCTGGTGAAGAACCTGGGATGGAAAATGTTAGTATATAATGAGACTTGTACTTTAGGATATTTTTATATATCCACATACAATAAGTGATAAAACAGTAAAGTTAATGAGTTTTGAAAAGCAGCACTTACGGTTTATAACAGCCAGTGAAAGAAGATAGTGTCTCATGCACTGCTGAACTTATTGCTCCCTTTCTTAGAGAGAAAAAAATTTATATTTTTAATCAGGCTCTTTTGGCAATAATTCAATCATTTTGATTGTGTTAGCCTTAGTGTAACTAGAGTAATAATTTCAATGCGATTAACAATCCCAGATTCTAAATAAGGGGCATGCTTCCTTTGCCCACATTGACTGCACAGAGTAATACAATACTATTGAATCCATATCAAGTATTTGACTCTTCCACTATCTTTTCATACACAATATTAAGAGGTTTGCAAAAAAGAAGGGCTGATGGCCATTTTTTTCCTTCATTTAGATGTCTATATTAGATCACAAATCTGAATCAGAGAGTCCTGCCTTTCTATTGAAACTTTAGACTTTTTTTCTACCACCACTGAAATCTCAGGTTCAGTTTCCACACATGTTAAAGGTTGAAGAGTATTTTTTTCACTATTCCTTTTTGTGTATTTAGTTTAAAACAAAAGAGGGAAAAAAAGAAACCAAAAGAGTTTGCTGCAATTAAATATTATTTTTCATGTATTCCAGAGGTTGGTCTACCAACAGGATATGCCATAACCAGTACGGAATTGCACAAAAGTATCTCAAACTTAGAATATACCTCAGAATATTGTTATTGCATTAGATTGTGATTTGCAGATTTGCTGGATCTGAAGTTTGATTTAGTAAGACTAATTCTTTTCTACAGATGTTTATAAGAAGGGATCCTGAGAGGCTCTCATGATTTTTAACCTAAACCATATTTATTCTGCTAACACAACAGATTGAACCAGGTTTTTTTTTCTGACCTCTGAATTTTTCAAGTCTATAGTCACCTGAAAGATGAACATGCAATTTTTGTGAGTTGGAGCTTAAAGGGGAAGAATTATATGCACAACTGAGAAAAGTAAAAGGACAGTCTGAGTCATTTCATGATGTATTAAGCATCTCTCATTTAGAGTTTTATTGGTTTATAAATAGGTCAACATGTTCTAGAAGCTGATGATTTCTGGAAGAATGTAGGCAAAATTCATGCAGAATCAGCTTTCAAGAGGAGGATAAAAATAATATTGCACCTGATTACAAGCATGTTCAGATTCCCCTGGCAATCTCATTACGGAAAACAACAGTGTCATAGAAAGAACCGAGTGAAAGATATACTTCCACATTGAAAAGATAAAGGAGAGAAGAAAGACAAATTCCAGAATCCGATATGGGAAGAGGAATCAGAGGACTGTGGCTCTTTTCTTTCTTCTACTGCAAACCCATGTCAAAAGTCAATCTTAAGAGTACATCCACAGACTCATAAATTTGCTACTGGTTTATCTTCAGCATTAGCAAGAGAAGAACTTGCACGGCAGACGGGATAGAGAAGAATTTACTATGGATGTGGAATACACTTGAAATATTTCGGAGCCGTTGTTGCTCTCTAGCAAAAGGCACAATGCACTAGCTCAGAGGAATGCTGTAGAGAGTTCAGGAGTGTTTCAGAGGTACAACATCATCTTTCATCAGGGTACTTCATGCAGATGTAGCACCTGGTAGTGCTTGCTTGCTCCAAGATATAAATCATCTTAGGCTACATCAAAATAATTGAATGTAAGTGCTGTATTTACAGCCTTAGCCCTGGTTTCAGCGTTGTTCGGTGACAGGATTTGGCCAAAATATACTGTTCCAGGGTGGGTATATAAGATGATCCTGCCTGTCATCTCAACCCCAAATAGCAAAGGTATGCATTTGGATTCAAGCCCAGAAAAGTATTCCTGAATTCCGCAGTTTAACAGATAGCCTTACTATAGCAAATGTTTCTGTCTGAAACAAAGCAAGAACACTTTCCCTTGCAGAACACTGCACAAGATTTTCAAATTGCTTTGGCAGGCTGCCTCTTAGTAACATCCAATAAGACCATTACGAAAATCCTGGTTTTGTAGACTTCATAAAGTAAAGTATGTCATGGTTTCTCTGCTGTGTGTCTATCAAGTCTAAGAACTTGAAATTGTAGACTGGTGGAAGAAAACAGGGAGACATAGCACTGCTGTTTTGCATTTGTTTGAAAGTGTTCAGGGCAGCATACAGACAGAGTTCATCAACACCAGCAGACCTCTATTTTTCATGTAACACCAGCACTTACAAGGAGAAATGAAAGAGTGGCTGGTCCTTCAGGGCCAGCCTACTGAGTGAATATTGTAAATTCTGCAATGGTCACTTTTAAAGATATTCAGACATTGGAATACCAATAAGGAATAAAAGCTTACTCAATGTGATCAGTACACGCAAAAGAAACACTGAACAGGGGACGCTCTAAGAACTGCTCAGTATTAATGAAACACACAACTCGCTAGAGTTTTTCCTAGCTAAAAATCACGACTAAAAGTCACGATTGCTGTTCTACCCAGAGCTGCCAATGGATAAAGCACTTATCAGCTTCAGTTGCTTCTTCCTATTGTTTTATTAAACAGGGTATTTGATCTGAGCTTTACCAAGCAGTTCCTGCAGAATTTGTCGCACCCAGTTCAGACATTGAAGATGATCCTCTATTAAAATCAAAGTACATCAACAAGCTAAATCATCCAACATTGAAAATCCTCCCTGGCATAAACCTTCAATCTACTCATAGAAAGTTCCGTTTAACAATTTATCTTTACAGTAGATCAGAGAAATGAAATTATTAATATTCCAACACTTTTCTAAGGAATTCAGGCATTGCATAAGTAACTATCATATGTACTTTTAAATCTCCTCATATTCTAGTTTTAAACCTACAAGGCAACAGTCTTCTCTGCAACTATTGAGTCTAAGGCAAAATCTGGGCGGAACTCATTTTCAGCTTCTTTTTTTCCTCCCACACATAAAAATCGCAGCCTCTATCATTGTAATTAGATTATTTTTATTTACCCACACTGTAGCCAAGTTTAAGCTTCCTGTTATTCAGACAGCATATTAGAAGTCACCTAATGAGTTTATCTCAGGAGGTAAAGCAAATGTCATATTCCCTTTTCCTCATCTACCCCTCTCCCCTACAATTCTTTACGTGTAATATAGCCCTTTTTAAAGTCCAGTTTGTTAAGGGATCTTTCTGTTAGGTCATGCTGAGTGCTATTACACTTGGCATTATGCAGCACTAATAGCATAGTATCTTGTCCACAAAAATATCATATAATTCAGACTGCAGTCATAACAAGTCAGCATGTTAATGAATATCACTTTTATAGCTATAACTTGCATTCTTTCCTCCTTCTCCCCCTTATAAGCATAGCTGCCTTTTCTTAGGAATGATTGATGAAATTATTTAAGAAATATTTTATTTTAAGAAGGGCTGTGCAAGTGTACTTGTCGTTTTAACGTTTTATCAGAGAAAAAAGATTTTCAGGAAATGTTTGGAAAAAGTTTTCAGAGATGTGTTTGAATTTTTTCTCACAAATTCTGATACATTTAAAACATATGATTTAAGCACAAATACCTTCCCAGTGCCTCTCCCAAGTAAACAAGCAGAATGTTGCAAGACACTGCTGAAGGAGCAAGCAGAAAGCTGGAATAAGTCTACCCCAAAAGCAGGACAGACTATGAAGCCTCTTAGGCTCTTCTCATGGGGAAAAGGTCAAGAATCTTGCCAAAAGAAGAGTATAAATCTCAGCCTGAGGATTCTTTCTGCTCATTATCATTTTTCACATTAACAAAGGGGAATCTCAACTCAGTGCCACCTCTAGCACTTCCTACTTCAAAGCTGCCTTACTGAATTTGGAAACACGACTTTTCCACTGCCAAAAACCTTATAAAACCTTTTTTGGATGTGGCCCTGAAACACAGGTTGCACAGAACTATGCAATCGAACAGTATGTACAAATATTAGGCATTATAGAACTGGTGCCTGTGTAGAACTGCAGCTATTCATGACCTCATTCTCACAGAGTCAGAGGGCACCTGGTTCTCCCAATTCTAAGTCATGTTTTAGTTCAGAATAACAGCTATTATATTAAACATGATGCAGAAAGTGCTGCATTTCAGAATTCTAATGTATACCTATGTTCAATATTATGAGTTTACTTCTGCTGGTACTGACACACCCTACTTCAAGGAAAACAGATGCAGGATTTCTCTTATTTTAGTATGTCTTGTATTTTCAAAAGCAGCTACTACAGTAGATTAGCAGTACTCCTGTTTTCACTAAACACTGTCAATTCAGAATAATTGCTTTGTGTATGGTAGTATCAGAAAGCTACAAAGCTTGGGGAAATAATTAACTTCACGAAGAAGCAGCTTCTTTTCATTTTATCCTTCAGTGCCCGTAAAAAGATTGATTTTACAGGTGATGAATGTGTTTATAAGTAAAATCATGTAAGGAAATCTTCTCAACTAACTAAGCTATTGTTTTGCACATTTCATCCCTAATTTTACTGCCAAGGATGTGCAAATGCCCCTGACACTGTATTAAGTAAGTGCTTCTCTGGAGAGAATGAAGAGAGAAGAGGGAGACAAAACTAAAATGCAACGCAGTAATAAAAGTAATCTAGATTATTTTCTTTATTTTCTGGAGTTCTGACACTAAACAATAACTGGGAACACTGGTTTTGAAGGAATTCTTGCAATTTTACTTCTAACCCTAAAAGAATGTGAATAATATTAATATACATTCAGTTGCATGCATTTATACTGCTCTATTAAATCAACAAGTTTTTAGGCAGAAAGAAATTTCATTATGTTCCACTACAGCTGGCTAATTACAATCCAGACTTCATGTATGTAACTTTTCTTCTCAGTCAACTGGGATGTCTTACTTTCACATATGATTTAAATTAATCACACGGGTTTCTGAAGACGTAAGGCTTTCTGTCACGCTCAGCAACAAAATCAGCAGCATACAACCTGACAGTGGTCTTTAAAACTAATCTGCTCTGAAGCAGAACTGCTTTGTGCAATGACTGCATCTTCCTTTCTCACCCACTGCGAAAGGTGGCCTTGCCCTGGTGATAGGCTACAACCTTCTAACGGGACAGAAATGGTGTCTGGAAAATGACTGACATTTTACCTCTCACCCGTCACCACCCTGAAGTCACCCAACTCAATTCTCAGTATTCCCACTCCAAAGATCCCAACCGGTAAAAAAAAAAAAAAAAAAAAAAAAACAAAAAACAAAAAACAAAAAAAAAAAAAAAAACAAAAAAAAAAAAAAAAACAAAAACAAACAAAAAAAAACCAAACAAAAAAAACCACCAAAAAAACCAAACCGCGAAGCCGCCGAGTATTTTAGCCTGATTTTGAGCTGCACTTTCTGACCAGGGAAGCTTTCCGAGCAGCACCTTCACTTCTCATCTAGCACCATCTACCGCCCAAGGCGGGCAGGAGCCGGCGCCGCTCGCCAGCTCGGGCGGGCCCGGCGGGGGCCAGCGGGGCGGTGGCAATAACGCTGCGAGCTCACCTCCTCTTTTAAACACTGGCTTTCGCATTCAGGGATGAACGTTGGATGGTGATCCAAATTTATTCCTTATTCCAAAAACGGAGGGATTTTGCTCTAGCTTGCTTACAACGACAAAACGCTTGTTTCCCCAGCAGCCCTCTATTCGTACTTGATGTTGCTGTCACCTTTGATTAAGGACTTTGCTTGAATAATACTATATAAGCTGCAGAAATGCCACCCAAAGATGGTAAAATATTTCCTATGCGGTTTCATGAAATAGAAAATAAAAGAGGTAGGAAGGAAAAAGTAGATAGTAAGTTCAGCTCTGCTTGAGCTGATGGCAAATGAGGAAATCTGGGTGACTTTTGAGTTAAGTACCACAGGCGGGCAACAGCACAGCTGTCACCAAGCACAGGGAAGAATGCTTCCAGAAAAAAAAACCAAACTTCCACATCATCCATGACAGAGATATGGATTTACCTCCTAAAAAATGACAGAATCGCTATGTTATGATCATGTTGCTTACAGTTGTGCTAAACGCAGTCATTTAAAAACAGCATTTACAGCAAATATGAGAAATTGATGTTTAGAGAATCGATGCCTGGAGGTCATTACTACTTTGGAGTACTGGAATACTGATGTCTACAATATCGATTAATATTCTGCGGAGAAATCATTATCAAATTATAAAGATGCATATTATGTAATAAAGCTTCCTCCAAACACCTTGTTGTCTTCATCACAGCGGCTAGACAAATTATATATGTATGTGCTACATACTCTGTATACTTAAACACATTATGATGTTACATACATGTTGTTCAATTTTTACTGAGTTCTAAGTATATGTAGATAATAGATTATATTAGTTTATTTCCTCAGGTGCTTTTAAGTTTTTAGTGAAAAAATTATTCAATGCTAAGCAAAACAAATGCCTTTTATTTACAGTGCATTGACATTCACATGTGTTACAGAAATTAAGACAGTGAAAGACAACAGCTGCTTTTCTCTCCCAGTCAGTTACAGCACTGGTTTGCACTCACAGTCCTATCTCTAATGTTTTGCGAAACCTTTCCTCAGATCTAATTGGTTCAAGCACTAAAACTCAGGAACAAAGGCCCACATACCAGAGAAACTTCAGAAAACCTGAGCCAGAGGGCCTAAAACCAACCAGTTAAACTAATAAAAAAAATGAGCTGAGTCGAACGTGGCATATGATGTGACACGTTTTGCTGCCACTCCTTTGTACCCTTTTAACATGGAAAACTGCAAAATTAAAAAGAAACTGTAGCAATACAAAGAATTCTTCTGAAAAATACAGAGAGCAACATTTTTTAAAGCCACACTTTTAAAAATGACCCTTTAAGAGCCTGCTTCTAAAAAATAACTATGAGTTGTTTCCTATTCGCGCTAATAAAAAAATCTTCAAAATAACCTACAAAATGCTCAAACCCATGGTTTGCTGATGGCAGCATATTAATGCAAAAAGAATGTATCTGAACAAAATACAAAACCAAAATACAAAAACTGAGGCAGCAGTTGACAAGCCAAAGTTAAATGTGCACAACGAAATGCATCTTTGTCAAAGGTATGGAACAATATTAATACACAAAGTAATTGTGGTCATTGTATAAAATGTTCAACATCTAAAAATGAAGGAAATTACTGATACATATGTTCAACATGAAAATGTGAGCATTCTTATGTAAGTTACTGGCATTAAACCAGGACTTAATTTAAATAACAAAACCTTTTACATTACTGAAGAATTAAGTAGCCTGTCTCAACTGAATATGTTAAGCCACATAAGAATTGCTCCGATTATCAAGTAATAAATTAAATCAGAAGGTTAGATAGGCTCAACCAATGACTTAAATCTACAACAGAATCTCTGATTGTAAGTTAAAATTTGAGGATATCTGATGAAGAAAAGGTCCAAATAAAAAAATAGTCACAATATAAACCGAATATATTGGGATACTCAAAGGTAAGAACTAGTATTCTATTATTCTTCTTAAAAAAGTAGTGCAAATCATAAAATAGAGGTGCAAAAGTGGTGTAAATGCGCCACAGAAAAGGCAAACTTTCTAAAAGCATTTGAATGAAGGATGGAGTTAATGAACAATTAAGAGCACCTTCCATGAAAAAATGCACCTGGAAGTACTTACTTTTTGTCCCCACAAAAACTTCATGTCTCTCTCATATTTTTTTTTTAACACAGGTTAAAGCAGAAGAAAAGCAAAACTACATAAACTGTGTAAAATCTATCAGAGCTTTCATTCAGCCTTGAGATCAGTTATTTACCAGTTTTGGTTGAAATTAAGCCCATCTCCCTTCATGAATCAGCACCAACTGAATTGTTTCTTCAGTTAACTTGGGGTCAAAAAGAGCTGCTAAATTCTTAATCAAGTTGTATCAGTGTTCCTATATGAAATTTAGATGTTACCAGAGAGAAAAGAGGGGAACGAATGGAATGGGACATTCTCCAGTGAGGAAGAAATGGCTGGATGAATATAATTTTAATTTTATAGCCAGAATAATCAAAATGGCTATTTTTTTTATGAATCGAAAAGTAATAAAACTGGATATCAGGAGGAATACACTCATGACCAAGAAAATTGTTTAGAACGGGTACATATTTAGGTGTTAGATATGGTTGCCTTACAGGAAATCAAGAGCAGATGTAATTTCACAGTAGTCTTCCATATTCTCTAATTAGTGATCTAGTTTCTTGTTTTACTCAGTCATACCTATAAGGAAAAAAAGGGTATGATTTTTCCTGTCATCAGCAGAGAGAATTTCTTTTCAGAGAGGCAGACTCTGTTCAACCACATACATGAGAACAGTTCACTAAGAAGCCAGACTGTGGTCTACCGCAGAAAAATACTATTTTTCCTACAGTTCTGCTATAAAGACAGAATATATCAGTAGGGGGTCTATCCACTAAGGGCAATCATCTATTTAGAAATGGAGAGGCCTTTGTAGTGTGTCTGTATACATTCTGGTTTGGCTTGTCATCATCTGCAACTTGGCTCTCACAACCTTTTTTGGAGATGGGCACGCTATCTCGCCTCTTTGCGCTGTTGACAATGAGGGTAGGTCCAGGGCAACAGAGAGGAAAGAGTGCAGTCCACATTATTGCTGTAGTGCATCATTTACAGGAAAGTTGTCTGGGGGAAAGCCTCCATAATGATCCTGACTAAAGCGTCAAGATTTTCTTTAATGCAGCTCTGCAACACAGCCTCTCCAGAGTCCCTGCACCATGTGTCTAGAATCTAGCCATTAGAAAGCACATTTGTCAAGGGTCTCTACCCTTCCCTTATTTCAAGATAAGTGGAAGATACGGAGAGATACATTCTCGGACGGAGTAGGAATAGCTGAATTACCTTTGTGTTCTGAAGCATAAAATTGGAGCGGGGGGGGGCAGGGAGGGAGGCTCCCTCTGTTTCCAAAAAAGCCCAGTGCACGCTAAAATCATTGTCAGTTTGCTTGAAATATCTTTGTATATATCCCCTATGTAACACCTGCTTCTAATACTACTATTGCTCTAATATTGCTCTGGCTCAGTATGGAATTTACTGGTTTACCATCTGTCCAAGCAGAGGTGATGCACCTTTTAGAGATGATCCATCACTTGCAATACGCCCCCCCCCCAGACCATCAGACCATCTGATTTATTCCAGCATTACAGATCATTCAGAACTCTCTGTACTGCTAGATTTGACTACCTCCGCGTGCTGCAGCTTCTCATACTTCACAGCTGCCTTTGAATGTCATCCGTTAATTTCTCCCCTCATCCTCTGCAGAACTCTTCCTACTGCTGTTAATCAGGCCATTTTGTTTTCTAATTTTAAATCTGTTATAAAACCTTCTCTCTCCACCCCCAGTGCATATGGGCAGGTTTTCTTTACTGCAGAGCTCTCAGATACCAAAGTTAGACCATTATTTATCACTAACATTGTCTGATTCCTCCACCATTACTTGCATTGTGAAGTTTATCAAGAAAAGGAAACAAACCTGTGCTTTCCCTCCTCCACTACTTAAAACTGTTTAAAAGGGATCAAAGTGTTTCCTTAAGGCATAAAGGAAATCAATGATCGAACGCATAAAGAAACTTGAACATCCAGTCCAAGTAGCAGATCTGTAGATCTGCACAGGGCACCCAGCATCACAAATGCAATTCACAGGGTTGGACATGTCCAAACTCTTAATGAGCTAGTGTGGGCAGCAGTGCCAGTAGTAACCTATAGAAAACACATCTTGTGTGTTTTTGTGCTTCCCAAGTCACAGCCTGAAACATCTTCAAGGTGGATGTCTGTGCTCTTTGTTTTGAAAACTGAAAGCACTCAAGGTTTGGTAGATTTCCAGGCATACTTTTATATCCCATTTAAGTGTCTATAGTTTTTGAGGGTCTAGCCTGAAGCCACGACTTTTGCAACACCTTTAGCAACGCAGAGGTTCTAATAATTTGAATTTAGCCTAACCTGTCCCAGTCAAGGAAATATCGACAATGTACTGAGAATAATTTGGCCTTGTACTATGCTCAGTCTCAAATACTGGTCATTTCTTATGCAATCAATGACCTTGATAAGAAGATAGCCAGGCTAGATTTGAGCAGCCCTAACAGTATGGTAGCTTTATGAATTAATAGCACAGAAGAGATTTCAATATGAGACAGGTTTTGATGGGGGTCATCATGCCAGTCACATCTTTCTAAAAGGAAGAAAGAAATCAGATAATTGGGATTCTACCAATAATTTGCTAAATCCTTTTGGTGAATCAGAGTGGAGAGGTACACAAGAAGAATATCAAATGCAAAGTCTCCAGCCTTTGTAGACAGAAGGTGTTCATGCATATAAGCAGCACTTCTGATGTAACACGATAAAGCAATAAGAGGGACTAGTGGAAGTGAATTTAGTATAGGAGAAGACCATTACCATTTCCTGCAGAAAGTCCAAGGAGAAGATATGACTTTAAGTCTTAATGTCTTTTGTATAATATTCTGAATATGGTGGCATAGATATTCAAATCAACTATCTCCAGCTGCAAATAGGCACAAGGAAGACCAAAGGCATGAGCCATCTTTAAGAACCTCATGCAGTCTGAGGACAGAGCTTTCATTATAGCAAAAGAAAAGCCGGAGTTTAAACTAATGAAGATAATGCTCATCAGAATGGTATTGAATGTGATAAGAGACCTAGAGCATGGAGACAAGGGGAAAATTTTGCTGAGATATTTACCACATAAACCAACATTAATTCTGTCTAAAAAGAAAAATAAATCCTATTTTCCTGTTAGTGGGAGCACATATTATAAAATGTCATAAAATACAAAATAACAACAACTGGAAACAATTAAATAGAAAAAACCTGCAGTGGGTAGGAAATTCCTGCCCACTTAATCTATTAATAGCACATGAGTGCTTAGACTGTTATGCCTGCAACAGGCTACAGTCTTTTTTCCTTTTTCTACCTTGGTTTCAAAAACGCAGGCTAACAGAATATATGCTCTCTTGAAACTGCTTTAGAGACAGCTCAGGCATGCAACAAAAATAGCATATAGCCACAATTCAATCTAAATTGCTCTTAGGAAAATACTACTAATTGCCCCTTTTGCACACTACTGATTTAACATCTTCAAAAAATATATCTTTGTTTTGGTTCATTCATCTTCCCCCCTCACGATTAACAGTTGCACACAGCATACAGATACAGTCTTCCTTTCAGGCCTTTCTAATTTATTTCCAAACAGTATGTCTTAACAAAAAAGAGAATCTGTATGTTATCTTTCTGGTTCCCAGAAGAAATGATGTGAAGGCACTCAGTGAAGATCCAACAGAATCTTAAATGTAAATCAAAATACATTTCATTCAGCTATAGGATTCATTCAGCTTTTTCAATATCTGTTCCACCCAAACGAGAAAATTTCTTCTTTCCTGCTAATTTAGAGAAATCTTGCTTGCTATTTTGAGCTGGATGGATTTTTCTTTTAGATATTTAGCTTGCCGGTACACTAATATCCTAATATTCATTTTTATTCCAGGAGTAAGCATTTCTCTCTGGAAGAGATGCTTATTATGTTTAAAAAGGGTTGCTCTGCTTTCCAAAGCTAATGAGAACTATTGCCCTCCAGTTGTACAAAAAGGCCAACCTTTAAACAGTAACCCATGCATGCGTAGCAAAACCATTTGTTCCACTGTTAATCAGGTATAAGTAAGGATTTTTTTTATTTTTAGTTTAAACATATTTCAACAAAATTAGAACACCATCAGATGGCATATACCGTACATACCAAATACTTTTCTTGAGAAGAAAATATCCGTTTGTGTTTTCATCAAAATAACTGTTCCCTTTCTATCCTTTTTTCCTGTGCATACACCAAAGAGGTGAAAAGGTTACGAAATTTCTGATTTCTTCTGCAGATAGTTCTATTAAAGGACAAAAAAGGAGGATTTGCATCTATTTTACACAGACTATGTAGCATATATTACATATTGTCATCATGTTAGTATCCAGATATTAAATACATGTACCTAAATAAAGACAACAATATGCATTACATGGTACAGGTTCAAAAGCACACTTATTCCACCAACCTTCACCACATTAACTGTTCCTCACTTGTAATTTCAGGGTCCATTCAAAATTTAAGTGACAGATAGCAGTGATTTTCTTTCGTGGGCTTAAGAGAGCTTGACCAGAGGACATGGTGAAATTCTTTTCTCCTCTCTCTATCAGCATTACAAAAGTGCGTACTTTTTACAACTCTGCCTCCCTTGTGCCACAGAAGTGATTATAACTATCAATATGCATCCCCCACTCCTTCAAATGAAGACTAATGGGGTGGGGAATGGTTTAAGCAATGGCCACTGCCACTTCTTCCAGCAAAATTAGAGGAGAACATCACAGCCCTGTCAGTATGTTTCCTAAAAAAGGAAGCTTTGAGAGCGTACACCACAGAAATGCAGGATGTATTGATTGTCCCTGAATCATGTTAACACTCACAGCTCTCCTCTGTCCAAAATCTCTGTTCAAGCACAATTAAGCTCTAAATTAGCCAACAAATGATAAACAAATGATGATGGACACTGTGGAAAAAGGAGATGATAAGTGAAAAAAGAAAAACTACTCATGTCAAGTTCTAGCGTTGCCACATCAAATGTTTCCTTTCCACATCTTAGGTGTATATTTAGTCATTTCTCCCGCAATATAGTCACCACTGACATAGGCAGTGAGTTGCCAAAGGATGGAAATCACCAACATAAGGCAAGCCAGAAACAGTGATTTCTAGGAGAAGCTTTCTGAAGAAGATAGGCTGCCTCCAGCAAACTAAAGGAAGAAGAAAGTCCAAACCCAGTGCATAATGAGAAAGATGTAGTTTACAAATGCTTTTTCAGGTAGAAGGGGTGTTTTGAGCTACTACAGAACACAAACAGGGAAACAAGAAAAAGGTGCAAACTAAAATGAAAGCTGTCTCAGAACTATTTAGAAACCTTTAGATACGGACTGAACTCAAAGGTGAAAATCTACATGGCTGGACACTCAAATCTCCTAAGGAAGGAAATGAAACTGATGGAATAGCAGCAGGTGGTAATGATTTTTTCTGCTGTTTTGTATCTATTGATTAAAGTAGATTTGTCCTCCCTATGGGAATTTGAAGAGTCTGAAATGTATAAAGGAAATTAAAAAGTAGTTGTACTTGCAGGCATTAAAACTAATTGACTGCAAACCTGATATCTTTCATCCACAGTACCCATATGGTTTAAATACACCTAGAAGCTCTGTAAAAAAATTTAATGCAGAGACTTGATTTGGTAAAAATATGACTTGTCCAAAGGAGATCTTAGGCAACAGAACCAGAAAGCAGAAATGAAAAATCAGATTTACAACCACTTCATTTTAGTAGCTGCAAACCCCTCTTATCAATCACATTCTTCCAAATCAGCTGGTGCAGCATCTCAATAGAAAAAGGTAGAGCTCTAGGTTATGCTAAATTTATGTTGAAAATATTGTAAGTCCTGCATGATGAAATCCCCAGGAGGTATTTGGATTTAAGTGTATAAATACGCTTGGCGAGGGCTGTGAGCTGTTACAGGGGAGATGGGTATTTGTTGCAGGGGAAAGCCACACACAAAATAAGCACATTTAGTGCTACAATGGAGAACCTGTTACTTATACAGCCTGGTAAGAATTCTTTTCACTAGAAGAGGCTTCAATGACAAGAAAGATTTTTCATCCTTTTTAAAGACTTACGGACTGAAAGAGAACTGATTCTCAGGAAAATACTATTACAAAGTGCACTATTTGCTTAACAGAAAACCAGGAGTGTACATGCATGAAATGCACAGGAGACTGATTTTTCTGTTCATACAAAACAGTTTTAACATTTCAGTACTTTGTTCCCTGATAGGAAATGCACATGCAGGCCTGCCAGATGAGGCAAAGAGATCCTTTCTTTTCTCATCTCTTTCAGACACAGCCAGAGGGGAAGTGAGGTTGCTATTGGTCCCAATCCCGTTCAAGGTCCATTTCTGCATTTTATGCAATGACTGTTTAATATAAGCTTCATAAGAGATGATGGCAGGAAGGATGAGACCCAGCATTCAGTGTGTATCCTAACCATCAAGCTGTACAATCTTGCTCCTTTTTCTCTACAGAAATGTCCTAGAAGCTGAGAAATCCAACTTTGAACCTCTTCAGGCTGTGGGGGAAAATGCCTCTTACATCCTCCAGCCTGTTTATACAAAGATATTGCACAAAAGTCTATGGGGTAGGAGTGCCTCGTTTTAG
This sequence comes from Chroicocephalus ridibundus, assembly GCF_963924245.1. Lineage (NCBI taxonomy): Eukaryota > Metazoa > Chordata > Aves > Charadriiformes > Laridae > Chroicocephalus > Chroicocephalus ridibundus. The sequence continues at coordinate 104,226,475 of NC_086286.1, read as the reverse complement.
AAGAAAGGAGTATAGTTAAAAATGCCGTTGTCTTTGAACGTTGCCTTGTGAATGTGCAGCAAGTTTCTCATGTTCTTAAATGGAACCTCACACATGTATTTTCTGGGTCTCCAATGGCTTTCCTGCTACACTGCTGAACCCACCAGACACTCCTGCATCTGCACTACTGCTCCTAAAAGACTTTAAAAGGTGAGGAATCTGAAGCTTTTATAGACCATGAAGACCAAGGCTGAACAGTGGATTTCAAATTTGCAGTTCTGAACTTAGATGGCAGAATTTTTTTTGGTCTGGCCTAGCAAGACTGAAAAATACATTTTGCAAACACACTGAATTGAAACACATCAGTCACCGCATGGGAATTAAAGAAAAAATTCAGAAGTGATAAGAAGTCAAGCATGACTTAAAGGGTTACTAAACTATAATTAAATACCAAGTTCAAGTTATTCTTGTGGTCAAATAGCTTGAAGATGATGGTTTAATCCAGTCTGACTACATCATAAACTCATAAACTCCAGGAACTATATGCTTGTCTTAGTTGTGGGTTCTTTTAACATTTATTTTAGAATTAATGCTTCCTTCTGATTTGTTCAGAGTCAACCCACGTAGCAAACAATTTTACACAGTTCCAAACTACTTGCTAAAAATTGTATGACTGGGTTTTTTGGTTTTGTTTTTGTTTTTTAATTAGTTATCTCATCAGGCTTTTATATTGTATAAATAGAATTCAATATATGTCTAACATACAATGTCTTCCAGCAGGTTACCTGTAAATAAAATAGTGATTATATGATGCAGATGGACTTAAATCATAGTTTCTTTTTTTTTTTCCAATTACTGGATTCTGAGAGGTCTTCATGATCAGCAACAAAAAGATAAAAATACTCCTCGTAGATCTGAAATTCTACTATAATAGGAGACTGAAAGCCAGATTTTATAGATATGTGGTGCACAAAGATTCAGATAGATACCTGGCATGTTTTCAAAAGTGCCTAGATGCATAACTGCTGTAGTTTCCTGGAAACAGGTCTTGTTGAAAACTCTTTGATGAGATGACAGGCTTAGCTGGTAAAAGTAACAGTGTAAATGTAATAAACACTTGCAAGGCTTAGCACTACATGACACTCAGAGTAAAATACTCGCACAATTTGATATCAGTAAGGCATGTGTTTAATGGACGTCGAACCAGCTAACTGACAGGCTGCAAGAAGCCAGAGACAACGGGGACTCAGCATTCATTGGAGGCATTTTGAACAGAAGTGATGCAGAGCCATGATGGCACCCTGACCAGCGGCAGCACTCCTGGTTTTTGGGTGGAAGTGACCTTCTCCTCCAGCACCCACTATGGAGAAAGAGCTGTGGGGGTCCTCTTCCCAGGGCTTGTGATGACAGACCTGGTCCCAGAGGGCCCGTGTCCACGCTGGGCTTAAGGGGAAAATGTGCCTGAGAGGGGTTTTACCTCTGGAGGGGATGGGCTCCACCATCCCCAGGTGACAGCACCCCTGCACATCACCACACACACAGTACCAACATGGGCATGGCAGAAAAGAGTGACTAAAGATAGGGCAGCCGGCCCTTTGAGGCTATCGTACAAACACTGACCCATTTGCACGTAATGTCCAAATAAAGGGAAGGCCTAAGTTACACACCAAGCAACCAAGCCAGGCAGACAGAAGGGGGAACACTGACCTGCAGAGGATGAGCTGTTGGACGTGACACCCAGGAAGCAGCCAAGCCACCGGGGCTGAGGCTTTTCTGCAACAACCCACCTGGGCCAGGCTCGCTCTTGGGTGCCTCAGTGGCCTCGTGGCGGCAACGTGAGGGCCGAGCCCTGCCTGCAGTGACCTGCTGGTTGACCGGCAGTGGGACAGCGCTGCCATTGCAGGCCGGCCTGTTCCCGCCAGGCCGCGGCCCAGCACGGCAGGAGCCCCGCTTCACCGCGCCCCTCCCAGGAGCTCCCAGAGGAAACCGAATGTACCTGTCGTGGTCTCCCCTCAGTGACACCGCAATATCGCTGTTTGTTTCAATTTTACAGAGGGACTGACAAGAAATGTGCTTAAACTCACCGACTGCTGTCAGCAGAGGCGTTAAGGAAGGCATCCTAACTCCCAGGGCTGCAACCACAAAACCACCACTCTTTTTATCACCACATAGACAGTGCCGTGCAGTTGTCTGACTACTTTTTTTTTTTTTTTTAATTAATTAAGCCAGGTCTTTTTCCCCCTTCTCAACAGCAGGCCTATTTTACTTCATATTCTCCTCAGAAGAGCCATGTCCGTTGTTCCAGGCTTTTCGTGAGGGGCTGCCGATGGCAGGCTGCTGCTGGAGTTGCTGGAAGGGGGAACCTGCTGTCCAGAGCCTGCGCAGCAGGTGGGCACCCAGCTTTGCTGGCTGGTGTGACGGCACCCGCTCTCATCGTTTTCCCCTCTCCCTTGCCTATACTGTTCCAACGTTGTAGTTCCTTCGGCAGCGATTGGAAAAGGGCTGTAAAGCGGCTCGGGGTATGAAACATGCTGCTGCTGTCAGCGGAAGCACAGGGAGGGAGGTGACACGTATCTAACACGGTCTCTGTGATACCAGAGGCAAAACTACTGCGTTGGACCACTGGAGGGTCTGCCCAGGGACTCGGTAAAGCCAGTGTCTTAAGCGCAGTAATCCAGCCAGGGGATAATGTGTATTACTATCTGAAGAGACATCACTGGCAGTCAGATGTTATTTCTACTTATCTACCATTCTTTGAAAATCAAATCTTATTTTTCTTCATCTGTCTCACTACCTGGCCGCCAGAAAATGCCAGTGGCATGTAAAATTAAAATGTTACCTTGAGACATTTATTAAATACAGAATTATAAAAAATGCATGAGTTGAACCTTATAAGCGACAAAAAAAGTTCAATTTACAGATAAGATATAGCTTTCCTGTGGAGATTTTATCTTCCACATTTACAATAATATATCACACTTAGAGCAGCAAATGATAATAATAAATTGAGATCGTATATAATGTGAGTCCATAGACATTACAAGTACATAAAGCAATAAGAGTAAATGTGTATGAGCCCATAAAGATGAGAAAAATACAAGATTTGAGCAGTAAAATGGAAAGCTGTGGACCAACAGATGTAATAAAATACAACAGAGGGAGAGTATTGCATACTTATTTTCAGAAGTAATCAGGTAAAGAAAATAAGTTTTGTGAATAAATAAGGCTTGTGAATAAAAAGCTCAAATTAAAATTGTTGATTTTCATGGAATCTTATTTTTTCCCTTGTCAAATTCTGCTGGCGACTAATTATTTAATTAGTACAGATTCCTATCAGAAGTGCATTATTTGCTGCTTATCAATTATTTTTCTCCTGTTAAGAAGAAACAACTATCCACTGAAGAAAAGATGGCCAGTCACACACCATAAAAAACAGACAGTGAATTACTGAAATAAAAAACTCACAGGCACTTTGTAGGCAACAAGTACAGAAAATTTCCACCCTAATCTGTTCATAAATACTTCAGAGCAGCCAACACAAACATGAATGGGAATGCTTTGTGATTTATTTGTAAACCAAAGAGAGCCAACACTCCTATGGTGAAATCCTGGCCCTATTAAAAATTTCCAGGAATTTTGCCAGTTACACCAGCAGTTCAAGGCTTTCACCCCTGAAATCTCATTTTTATTGATATGATTTAGACAGCTGCAGAGAGTAATGTTTCTCTTTTCATTAAGGCAGGTTCTCAGTGTCTTCTTATACTAATGGTTGATGCCACCATGCACTCTGAGGGACTATTCATGAAGTCAAATACCACCTAACAAGTGCAAATGAAAGAATATGATATGAACCGAAGTACTTATGATCTTCCTGTCATCTCTGCCATATTTTTAGGGAAAGTATGCGTCAGAGGGTCATTCAGAATGAGGCAGTCTAAGGAAATGTCTCTGTTTTTTAGCCTGGTTTCCTCAAGGAAAGAAGCTTATACAAAATTCTGCTGAAATCTATCCACCCTTCTCTTCCCAGTGACTTATGGGCCTACTGCATAAAATTAAGCAAATTTTACAAAGTGATAGGGGAACCAAAGACAGTAAGTTCCAGCAAGTTGTGTGAAAACAGGTAGAAACAGAATAGGATGTTATTAATTCCTCCACTTAGCATGCACTTGCTCCTTCTGAGATGTCAAGGAGTGCATACAAGTGACTACATTTGAAACATAAACCTGGACAAAGCCAATCGTCATTATTATTGATTCTCATTGAAACAGTTCATATTCATTAGCTGAGCTTTTGTGAGCTAGGTAAATAGATTAATTCTAAATCATAGAATAGTTTGGGTTTGAAGGGACCTTTAAAGGTCATCTAGTCCAAACTGCCCCTGCAGTGAGCAGGGACATCTTCAACTAGATCAAGTTGAATTTTCAGGCCATAATGTATTTCCCCTCAGTCTAGGTTTTTATGAATACTGTACTCATTTATGCATAAGAAAATTAGAAAGTCTCCTGTCTAGACACTGTGCTTCTGTGTTATTAAAATGTATTTCTCAATAAAGGCACATTCAGAGTTCAAGGAAGCTAGCTGTTAAAAAGACCAAGAGTTCTGTTTGGTTTTACAATAAATAAACTGGATTAGCATTCATAACTTTCTTATCTAACACTATTTCAGTTGCTAGAAAGAAAAGTTACTAGCTTTTAACACGTACTCGAATAAACACCTCTAAAATTCAATACTTGTGTAGCACTTCTTTCAGATGTTGCAGATAACAGGCTAGTTTGTGGTGGACAAACCACCAGCCGGGGAGCTAAAACTCTGTGATCCTCTGAAGAGTCAATTCCTTTCTTGCCAAATCCATATGTATATGGATAAACCCAAAGATATTAAAAGGAAAAGTGACACGGCACCAATTTGGGGAAAACGAAGAAGCAATAAATCAAGCCAGTGTTTATCTTATTGGAAAGCACAGCTCTGCAGAACAGTAGGCATGAGACCATTGATTCAATTTTCTCACCCAGCTGTGAGCATATGAAAACAGAAGGACAGCCATGCTGGGTCAGACCAAGGGCCCATCTAGCTCAGCATCCTGACTCCCATTGTTGGCTGTAAGCAGATGCCTACAGGAGGGTGAGAACAACTCATTCTGCTTTGTTCTCTATTCTTCACCTAGTGACTGCTAGCTTTTCATTTGCTTTCCTAATACTGCATGCTAAGCTATCTCTCATAATTCTAAGATTTTGCTCCAGAATGGAAACCATCAGCTCAAAGACCATAATTTTGTAAGCTGGCTGCCCTTTGTTATTTTCCCAGTATCTATCACTTTATGTTTATCTACATTGAAAGATATTTCTACATGTTGTACCTTTCTAATACCTGTGACTCAGCTTTTTTTCAGTACTCAGTACCATCCTAGCATGCATACAGACAGATTCTGATACAGCTTTTATCATAAAATGACGCCTGTGCATGCAGAGGTACCTTGATGTCGTCTCAGCACGATTTCTAGCTGCCACAACCCCAAATCATAAACCCATTGATGAACCACCCCCTCTCACCATGCTGCTACTCCTGGCTGCTGTTGCTAGCTGCAGTATTGCCTTTAATCACGAAGCTCTTGCCTCTAGCTAGCAAGTCACCCCTGTACTGGTACCCCTGACTGTGCTATTCCCACTCACCACAGTATCACTAATATGATGATTTAATTTTGTTCTAAGGTATTATCACCCATTGATTTCAGCTCTGCACAGGTTCATGAAAGAGAACCTTGACTAAAATTCACTCACTTATGTTACTGTCCTTCGTGACTTCAACAAAAATCCAGCATCATTTTATCTCTTGCCATTGCGGTAGACCCAGTTGAGATGCTCTCTCAGCTCTCATGATTTCCATTCTCTGAGTGATGACTAAAGGGGAATCATCTAAGCAGCTAATTGGGTTTTATTAGTGATTCATCATGCAGCTTCACTGAAGAGCCTCCATCTCTCACAAATATTACCAGCTATCATTATACCTTGGATCTCAGACACGGAGAGGCCCCTTCAGCAATAAGTTACTTCTTCCCAGAAAACAAAAAGCCCCTCCTTAGCTTGATAATGTCTACACTTCATTTTCCAGAATACTATAATAAGGACTTTGATTATAGTAAATCATTCACTCAGGACGAACTAAACACAATATTGTTGTTCTTTAGTTGAAGAGAAAGGATATAACACTTCATAAAGCACACATAAATTTTAATCAATACAATCAAATGTCTGCACTGGCATACTTTGCTCCAGCTTTCTAAATGAGGTATGTTTATTTCAGTTTATCAAGAAATGTCAGCAGAAAACTCTTTCATCTCAGATCCGCCTTCTGACATCTCTGCTTGTAAGAGTCTTCCTAAAAATATGCTCCAATGGCTTTACTTAGGAAGTACTTATAATCCACACAATGAACAAGTGTAGATAGACATTATGCATACTCTCTGTTATAAATATTGTATTCACAACTGTTCCTTGTGGGCACCAAAACCAATACCAGGTCAGTTGTCCTGATGTGTGAGAGTGCTGTTTCTTACCCCCCGCACCCCCCCCCCCCCCCCAAAATGATATTATTTCTGTCAGAATTGTAACAACAACTAGGTAACAAAGGATTGGTATATACGCATATGTGTAAATGAATATACATACAAGCATACTGTATTTTAGTAAATTACTGGCATGTGTTATTGTGCATTGTGACTCATGAATCATGAATCCAATTCACAGCTTATCATTTCCCATTAAATTAGTGCTTTCCATATGGTATCTCCAACGCAAAGCCTACAACCTACTTATTGTGGTTAAAAAAAAAAATCTTACATCAAGAACACACTGTTCTGGGATTTGAAAAAATGTTTAAAATCAAATTATTCTATTGTGTCTGTTTCAAGATTTAAGCGACTTCTTTTATTTTTTGGCATTTTATTTTTAGTCTATATCTATTACAAATTAGCATGTTATTTCTTTGTACTACTGGACTAACATAAAACAGAAGCAATTATCACAAACTGGAGAGGAGTCTTACAGTAAAGCATCATACTTACCCACACAGAAACTACTAAACCAAACCACCTTTGTCCTTTTGTTACGGCTGTATTAATACATTCCATAAGCATTGTAACCAGTGCACATTTTTTTTGGACCTGCACAGTGAAGACTTTTATTAACTTAAATGAGAAACTCATGTGTGAAATCTTGCCCCTAGGTACATACATGAAATCAGCTATCTACACAGCACTATTTTAGAAGTTGCATTGTAAGTGGTTCACGATCATATTTCTTCAAAAATAGTAATATTAACAAATGCAAAATGTATTTTATACAAACGTGGTTTTATTTCTGAAAAGTCTGTGAACAGTTTTACAAAAATAATAGTGGATTAGTTTACCATGTCATTAGGGTTAGCTGTTTTTTTTTTCTATGCATCACATTGTATAGATTTTACCTGAGTAAAGTCTATATAAAAACAATCCAAGTTCTGACTAAATAGACTTGGTGCCTGTGTAGAATTTGGACATACATTCCAGGACTTCTGATCTGACTAAATTCCATCAAAGGATAGTGTTAGGAATATCATTCCCATTTTTAATGAGGTAGGTTGAGAGCTTGCTACTGTAAATAGGACTGGTTCTGAATATTTTTGATCGGTAAGCTGGAGCATACAAGACTCTCATTGTTCCCGAAAGCCCTTTATAGCTCTACCACATCTGCAGCTGGTCTCCAAAGTGTTTATGGACTAAGCTGAATAGATTTTGTTCTTTATGTGCTCTCATTTCTCTGCCTGTTTCATTTTTGTAACTGGACAGATAGCCAAAATGACCTGTACTGGCCATCCAGGGGAAGAGTTGTTTCAAATCCAACCACTTATCTGTGGTTCATGTAGTTCTTATTTTATTACTTCATCACCACTTCAGTCTTTGGTGCTGGCACTTTTCCCGTGCAAGTGACATTCACACTATATAAATGAGCTTTATTCATGGAACTGTGAAACAGACGGAAAGTATTCCAAAATGTGGAAAATGAAAAAAAAAACCCTAAAAACAAACAACTTCACCGTGACATTTTCTTTGCTTCCTGGCACTGACTTGCTGGCAGAGGAGCACTGAATAAAATGTAAATCCATAAGTAATGAAGAGTTATATCAGTCAGAGCTAATAATAGAGTAAGGAGTTACATAAATCAATATAGATAATAGAATCTATTTTTGAATAGTATGGTGATCTGTTTGCAAGACATATATATGTAATTCCCTTTATATTATCAGCCAATAAATACATTACCAAATTCAACTGGTGTTTGTCATTATCTTCAATAGTCTACATAAAACCCCAGATAATGTATACTTAAATGAAAAGTGGCCATCAGCCATTTTATGCTTTCTAGTTCTTAGTACACCTTTCAGCAAGAGTATCTTGGTAATTCTCCCTTGACGTTTACCTCAAACACCCCTGAGAATTATTTCTACTAGAGATGTAGTGCATCAAACTGGCTGATAATGAAGATTTACTCTAGAAAAGACAGGGAAAAGCATGAAGGTTCAATGGCCAGTGGTTCAAAATCATCATAGCAGATGAAACAATTTAACAGTGAATCCAGGAATTAAAATAGAAGTAAAGCAAGTTTTCTCCTCTGCATTGGTCCCTCAGCTTTCCCTGTTTTGGGGGGAATATTATTTTCCATCAATGCTGCTTGATATGTCAGTGTATGGATAGCAAAATGGCATTCAATTTCTTTTTGCCGCAGTGTGGCCTTGCAAAATTGTTTCTGATTTTCTGCTCACTGTCTCATGAATGTCTCCTTTGACATTACTGTTTTAGATTTTTCTTTCCTTCTGTCTTTTTGTCTCATGTAAAATTGCATTTTCCCCATACGAATTTTAACATTCTACTTCTGCTTTCCTGATTTTCATGTCCCTGGCTCCCTTTAGATGATTTTTCAGTTTTCATTACAGTAAATGAATTACAGTAAAAAATTACAGTAAAATCTAATCTTTAGTATAACAGTACACAGCTTTTTCTCCTGGAGAGAACACAGCAATAAGATGATTTCTGTGATCATTAACATTTAAGGTGAGCTATTAAAATAGGAAAAAAAAAACTAGCTAGGAAAGAGAAAACATGAGCATGAAACAATTCCATGCAAAACAGTGTTAAGTTGTAACAAATGTTGAGAGATTGGAGTTGTAACACTGGTGATGATGCCTCTATATTAGGGACACAGAAAATTCCATTTCTGTTGCATATATGTTCTAGGAAGATATCTTTACCACCAAGCTACAGAATATTCATGTGTGAAAAAAGTATTCTATTGTTTATGTTAGCATTTATCGTTTATTGTTAGCATTATGTTAGCATACGTCCATTTTACGTATGTAATTCTTTTTTGCAGTCTCAAGAACGTAAGAGCTGCTGTATACTTCAGATCAAGGGGCCATCTGGCCAATCTTCTGTCCCAACAGTGGCTAGAGACGAATCCATAGGAAAGAGTAATAAAGGATAAGGATATGGACATCTTGCCCTAATACCCTCCTGAGCCCCCAGTTATTTTCAGGATGGGGGATATCCTGGGTTAGATATAATTTGTTCATTTAATAGCTGCCAGTGGAGCTCTCTTCTCAAGTACTCCTGATCGCTTTTGTGCTAGGCAAGGGTGGGTGCATTCCCACTCTCCTTTGCCAAGGAATTTGACAGGTCTACTAACTATGTAGTTAAGAAACATTTGCTTTTGTCATTTGAACCTCTCTCACCCCCTATATCTAGGCAAACAAGTCTAAGCATTTGCTAAAGAACAGAACAGTTTCAAAAAGAACAGGTGAGGAAAATGCATCTTAAAGCATTCTAGTGTTCTGTTGATGAGTGCATCTATCCAAAAGAAATCACAGTTCAAATCTACTCTTTTTCCATTTGAAGGTAGTTTGAATCCTGTTATTCGTTAGGATACCCTAATCAATAAGATACAGAATACAGCCAAGTTTCTTCATGCCTTTGTGAAAAATATTTGGATAGTCACTGACTCAGGAAGTGAAAATGAAAATGATTCTGACGATGACTCTGTCATGTCAGTTCCTAATGCATGCACCATAGTGTTTCTCTTTAAACAAAATCAAAACATTGTCAGGAGGATGCTGAACATCACGTCTTCCAGTGGTGATGTGCTACCCCTTGAAGTCATGGACTTTAGCCTCCCTAACAGAAAAAAGAATCAAGCCTTCCATGATTAATGTTCATCTTCTGAGCTATTGCACAGACCACTAAGCCAAGACTTTTTTTCATCTTGAAAGTGGGTTTTCCTATCAAAAACTTAATTTCAGATCAAAGGAAATGTTTTGTGTTGACTGAAACATGCTTTATGATATTAGCAAGAATTTTTAAAAACAGAAGCAATTCAAAATGAACTGATCTCCATACTTTTTTATTTGTCTGGCTGCAGAGAAATTTTATTATTCCCACAGCCCTGAGAACACAGTCATAATGAATACATCTGAACCCACAGTAGAAATGATCCAGATGAAGTAATTAGGTGAGGCTGTTATATATACTCCAACTCAAATCAACTCTAATTCAGCATTAGTTAATAGGCATATAAAAGAAAATAATTTTGCAAGCCAGACTTACATTTCTAGAGGAGACAGTGTAAAAATACAGCGCAGGTGTCTATTAAGAACGCTAATTACCTTATTCTGACTTATAAGCAGATTTTGAACTTTGGGAAAAATATGATACTCTAATATGCATTATTGAAAATATTTTAAAACTAAATCCCTAACATGTAGTTTTCAATTATATTTCTGTCAAGTCAAAAGTAATCATCACACTAGCACTACATGTTGTTTGTCCTAGTGCAATTACATAAAAACCAGTATTCAACAGTATATATCATCTCACATCCAATGAAATTTCTGCATAGGTAGCTTCTGTGGCCACTACTTTGAAGCTAGCTATTACAACAGTGAAAGAATCCAGATCGTTGGAGACTAGAAGCATAAATATAACAAGAATTATTGTATTTTAAATACAAATTTCATCAACGGCCACAGACAAATTATGACTGATAGTCTGTGTAATAAAGCAACGAGAAGAACTAAACAGTAAACAAAGTGCTATATAACATTTTGATGCTAGGAACCCTCAAAAGAAAGGAAAAAAAAAACATTATGGCAGAGAGACAGAAAAGAGAAAAAAAAAAAAAAGGAAAAAAGGGGGAAGAGAGGGGGGGAAAAAGAAAAAAAAAAAAAACAGAAAAAAAAGAAACTAGCTGCAGTAATTTCTGTCATTCATAACTTGCCATAATTATCTACGCTGCAAAACTGCTGCTGTAATTTGAAATGCCTCCCTCCTGATCTAATCGGCAGACTAATGTAATGACTTGACTAAGAACCAGGAATGTAGATCTTGCCATTATGTCAGATTCGCTTGGATTTTAATGCAATATTCCCTCAGGAAGACCCATGATTTAATTAAAAACATTGTGTTTCACTGTCCAGCACAGCACCTGCAGCATCACTTAGCGTGTGAATCTTGATTCCCTAGAGTGAATTGCAGCTGACCTTTTTGATTTTCATTTAGCAATCATTTTGCAGATAAAATTTCAACTGTTTCCTATTTAGCTCTTAAATGCACTTCCGTGGCTCCAGTTCTTGAATTTTGATGTTTATCGAAGCAGTATTTGAAATTTGCAATGATTTCTCCCCTCAAAATACTGCTGCTACAACAAATACAAATATCAGAAATCACAGTCACCTATGATTTAGAAACTGATTCATTCCACGGAATATAAATGCTTCTGAACAGAGCTATATGAAACAGCTTGCAGCTGAGTTAAAGCAATGTTCTCAAAGAAATTGTTACCAACCGTACTGTATTATAACATAACCTTATATGATACAGTATTTTCTATTCTGAGCTTCATAATCAATAGGGTGCTTTGTCCCAGATCCTTTTTATGCACAGAAAATAAGTCAAGGAGTTGGAAAGAAGCCCTCTCTAGGCAATATTCCAGACCATGAAAATATGGCAATGTGGAGATGTTAAGATAGGTGGCTTTATAAAAATCATCACATTTTTAGTTACGAAGAGGTAATCATTCTATCACTTCTTATCATGGTAGAAGTGTGTGGAAATGCTTCTGCACAAGATTGCTGCCGGACTTGGCAAAGCCACTGTTAAGCAAAAATTGAAACGTATTTTCCTCATTTTACTTTTGAACACGATGAATTGTCTCTGTTAGCTGGTGATCTGCACATCAACAAGAAAAATTCTGTAAGCCATATAGTTTATTTAAATTTAATTCCTGACCGACTAGCATCACAAACACTTCTGATGGTAATAGCATGCAATTAAATAACAAATTAGGTGGTAAATTAATTGTAGTTCTTCATTAAGACATTTGTGCACAGTGATAAATCTGGTAACAAAGAGGTAGCCTTTATCACTGTAAAACTGAGGATATTCCAGAGCTTCCAAAGACCAGCTACTGCAGTGCTCTGTAAGGTCACATTTTCCTCCACTAAGCACTTTGGAGAAGCCTGAAAATAGGCTTGGGACTGTTCAGCTACTGGATTTTCATGTTTGGATTTTTGGACTGCAAACACTGAAGAATTCTTCTCCAGGCACATATACATCTACTGCTCCTACATATATTCTGATCCATTAGCCCTTGCAGAATTATATATTTTAAATTCTTTATTACTAACACCGTTATTAAAAGAAAGGACAAAACCTTTAATTATGCTGAGAATAAAATTACCAAGGTCTGATTTACTACTGCCTGTGGTAAACACATTACAGTTGACCAGCTGAAGTGGATTTGTGGGCGCGTTGCACCACTGGCCAGTGTATGTCAGACCGGGTGTACAGAGAAACCTGACCTCTTATTTCTTAGAAAGCATTCTCAAAGTGAATCCTTTTTTTAGGGGACATCTCAAAATGCCACAGTAGTTTTCCCAACGGGGAACTCAGGCTCAGGCTTTTATTCTGACACAATGTATACAAGATCTAAAAAAAATATCAGGGGGAAAAAAAAAAAAGGAGGATTTTCAAAGGTGCTTTCTCACCTTACTGAATCAATCTCAGTCAAAGATTAATCAGCATAACCTATTTGTCCTTTACTCTGCAGTAAACTGTTTTTCTTTGCTTCCTATAAAACACACAACACACTTCTGAAAAGATGAAAAATAATTAAACAGTACAGTACTGGACGAGGTAATGTATCTTCTCTGAGCTACTCCTGCCAAGTTTCACATTTTTAAGAGCTTACAAGTTCAGGAAGAATTGCTGAAATGCAATCTTATTTTTCTCCCTTTCATTTTGACTGTTCATTATATATACGGCAGATCCTCTGGTCAGACACTAAATGTAACAATGTGCTGCAGCAGTGGAGAAAGCAAAAAAGACTTAGAAGGGCTGGCATGAATGGCATCATTTTTTCCAGCCCATGTAACAGCCTGTTTTTAAACAGACACCAAAACAACATAAGGACTGTCCAAGGAGTTACCTTGTCTTTATGGGCTTCACCTAAGGCCCTATCTTAATTGATATGATTATAATAGTATTACAAGTGTTATGTCCAACAATGCTGGGATGGAAAAAGATAAAAATGTGACAATGGCATAGCTTTTCAGTTCCTGATATCAACTAATAAGACAGCTCCATCAAGTGGGAAGACAACTTTGTGTATTTAGAGCTACACAGCATGCAATGGGGGTTTTGTCTGCTCCTCATATGTAGAAGTTTTTAAGTGAACTGACTGCTAGGCTAACATGAGTCCGATATCGTATACAGTATCAAGGCTGGATCTCATCCATAAAGTCTTGGCAATCTATCCCATTGAGATGCCAGCAATTAATTCAAATGTTTGTGTTAAAGTTGCCATTTAGTTGCTTAGAATGAGGAGGTTAGCTCCAAACAGGCATGGTTGCTCTCTGTGTGCTCTCAAAGCAGAGGTGATTGCTTAAGAGGTAGATTGATGCAGATAATTTAAGTACTAATTTGAATCTTCAGACAGAATTTTAGAAGAAACATTTTATTTTTCTTAAGATGCTAGCACGCTCAGTGGATTTTAAAAGTGCTCTTTATATCCATGCTTCTTGATTCTGCCTGAAAAGTGCACTTAACTACCTGGAAATATAAGGATTTTTCAAAGCTCTACCAGCTCCATAAAAAAAAAATCTGATTGGTAGACAGACTATTGGATTGACCCTTAAAATATTTTGAAGTTTTCATACTTCTGCCACCTACAGTGCAAGAAAAGTATCTTATTATTAGGGGACAGTTCTTATTACAAAGCAGGCTCTAGAGAAACTTGTCACTGCAAACAAAAGCATTTGAACATACACATCAGCAGAATGCAGCCATGGCTACAAGCTACCTTTCTGGTCAGCTTCAGAAGCTCTCTTTCCTTAAGTTAACACAATGCAGCTCTAGATCAGTTTTCATGCATTTCTTTAAACAAATGTGTATAAATTCAAGACAAACAGTCATTTAAACATTGCTGGCTGGCAATCAAACCCTCAGCAAACACACTTGCTGCATAACTACCTGGTGTCTTGGCTACCCCTTCTGTCCATCTGTCAGGATGGCACCCTGCCTGCTCCAAAGTTGGTTGGACCCCTCTGGTAAGGCATGGGTGCCAGACAGCACTGACTTCTGCAGAGCAGCCTTCTTCAACCTGCACATGCTATCCCCTCTGCAAGAGCTCCTGCCTCCATGCCAGCGATGAAGCATTGGCACAACATCCTTCCTCACAATTGATCCCACCTGTTGATACTTACACAGCGAGAAAGGGGAAAAAAAAAAAAACCCAAAACCTAGGAAAGAGAGGCAGACAGGCATTTCTGGTTGCCAAGAAGGCAGGTGGGGTAGCAGCAGGTGTCTGATCAACTCAGGAAGATAACAGGGTGTCAAAATGTTTCTAACGGGAAAGCGCGGTACTCCTTGCAGGACTCCATCCAAAGACAATCAACATATCCATCAGTGACTTCAGGGGGCAGCCTTTTACACTCTTTGGTGGTATGTTAGAGAGAAAATAAGTCAATAGTGTCACAAAAGCAATTCAAACATTGGCTAAATATTGGCAATAAGCAGCATCACTGTCCTCTTTTCACCAACAAAAGGACAAACATATACAGCATGAAAGGGATACTAGGAAGATTTTAGATTTGACATACATGAGAAGGACTTTTTCAAACCCATATTGGAAAATGCTTGAGGGAAACCCTGATCCTGCTGAAATCAGCTAGGCCAAAATTTTATTTTTTGCTGTGAGTGATGAATAGTTGTTGAGGTAAATAAGCTTATAAGTTATCAAAATATGACCCACAGATCTCATATTTTCAGCTCGGTAGGAACTGAAAAGGGGAAGGGAGTTCCTTTAGACTGAAAGCATCCTTGAAAGAAAATGCCAATAGCAAAGTCCACATTCATTACAGAGATATCTGAAAAGTACCATCCAAAAATCTGTACAATTTGCAAGGCTGAAATGTCCTTTTGAGGTTAAAATTAGTAATGCATCTGTCTCTAAATAAATAAATGAATAAAAATCCTATCATTAATTATTATCTTTTCATCAGTATCTGGGACAGCTTCCCAACTGGCTGAAATTCTTTTCTTTTTTCTCTTTCTTTATAGAGCCATCATGCTGTGTGGTCAATCGTGGCCGGCTATTACATGTATGATTGCTTTTTCTGATGGGATAATCTTAATCCCATGATTTTTTCCCCTTTGAAATGTATATGAATGAAAATGAAAATAAACATATTATCTTCCAAAACTAATGATGTGAATAAATATAAATCAGAATTACCTTTATGGCAGGAGTTTGGGACTTTCAAAGGAACCTGCTGTCCAAATGCAGAATTTACATCATAATGATATGTTTCGGTGCCTGATGCCAAGAACGGAATCCAGAACCTCTCTTAATTTCCTAGGCATGTGTTTATATATCCAATGACAGTAAAATACAGACACAGTTCTGGGAGGCAAAACCTGTATCTAGGACTCCCCACACCCACAGAGGCAGCGTTAGGTACAGAGTTACAATCTTCCCTTTTCTTTCTTTGGATGATTTATCCTTTTAGAATATACGTATATGCTTAAATGCTCTCTAGATGCCCCTTTAGACTATTAAATGCTTTATCGGTTCTGGACACCATTTTCTCTAAATTTATCCTTCCCTTTTAACTTCATTTGGATTTGGGTGTTTAATTGCCTCAGACTCTGGAAAAAATGCAACCGAGACTGAATGAACTCTCATTAAGTCACGAGGTTTAATAATGCAGGCAGTGCCAAAAAATAGGAATGTTATTTGTTGCATCACTCTTACTGCAAGGAATGCAAAGATCCTTTCTGTGTCCATGGAGTTAGTGAGGGACAAGGTTTCTAGAGTGTGTTCTGAACACCTGAACATAGGCATCTGATGTAATCATGATACCTGATTTAAAGTTGCTGCTCCAGAAAGGTCTGTCTGTCCGTGTCATGTCTTTCAGCCTATGCAGATGTTGGGTTGGAAGGGACCTTTAAAGGTCATCTAGTCCAACCCCCCTGCAGTAAGCAGGGACGTCTTCAACTAGATCAGGTTGCTTAGAGCCTCATCAAGCCTGGCCTTGAATGTCTCCAGGGATGGGGCCTCCACCAGCTTTCTGGGCAACCTGTTCCAGTGTCTGACCACCCTCACTGTAAAGAACTTCTCCCTAATGTCTAATCTAAACCTACCCTGCCCTAGTTTAAAACCATTGCCCCTCATCCTATCGCCACATGCCCTTGCAAACAGTCGTGTGTCCCGCGCCCCCCGCGATGTCTTGGTAGATCCTAAAACACTAAAGCAGCACTTCACATGAACATCTAGTGAATGTCAATCACTACTCATATATCTTCATTGCACACACATGAGTTTTCTTTGCCTTTGCTTTTGAGTGTAGCTGCAGTGGAGCCAGGGCATGCAAATGGGAAAATGAGAAACTAGCCTTACGAGTCAGCATCTCGGAGTGTTGAACCTATGTTTATTTCTATAATGCTGTGCCATTCATTTGTCTTTATGGACACACTTTTCACCCAGTCATATGTAAGACAATTCAAAGCTCTGAAACAACTTTGGGAACAGCAGGACCACACGTTGGGCAGAATTACAAATGAGGTCATAAAAATCAAATGCCAGGAACATCACTTCCTGTATATCGTACAGTTTATAAATTAGACTTAGTTCAAAGGCTGTTGCTGCCCAACCTATAACAATTTCAGCACTAGGCAATGAATGTCCCAGGGCTTTGTTGTAGAATTTGAACTCAAAATCACTGGCCCTGAAACTGAAATCTGTGCTTGTATATTTTCCATTTCTTATCTTGAAGAAAGTTCAATCAAGAAGAAAAAGTCCTGAGAGTTTAAATAGTAATTGCTGTTGGAACAGAAATGAGAATAGGAAGTACCTAGGAAATACCACCTTACAAACATTTTCTTGCAGAAAAGCATATCTACACATTTGGTCAGATCTCACATCTAGCACTTTTTCAACTGATTCCCAATAGGCCACCCTCATTCTGTAAACAGCCGCATAGCTTCCCCTATGTAAAAGGATATTTTGGAATTAATCAAAGACCATCTGCAAAATTCCCAATTTTTAACTAATTTATGGATAATCTGCTGGTTTGCTTGTCCTTGCCAATGCAGAATACTGGAGCTGTACAGTTACCCTTTTGTGGGCATTAGCTATATTCAACATTCTTTGTCTTCTTGTACATTATTACTATTATTATTATTATTATTATTGAATTTAAAAAACTGCTAGGGTGTCTATCCCTCTTACTTGAATCCATGAGGACATGTCATGTTTTGGACCATTCTTCACCCAAAACAGGGCCTAAAGGAAGTTTTTGTAAGACTTGCTGAAAAGATTTCTTTTTTGTTACAAACTAGATTTCTTCTTAAACAAACTTCTTTTGTTCCATAAAATTGTCACTGTAATTTTGAATTTTCATTAAGAAGGGACCGAAAATATTGGATCTCTGAAAATATGATTTCAATCAAAACTGAAATATCTGAATCTCAGATTCATCTTAGTTACCATTCTTTTCTGTGGGCCAGAGTTCCCAACCACGTCTGTTGTTATATATGGCACAGGGGAGATCACAATATGTTCAAGAAAATGTTTTTCAGAGATCCAAGACGGAGACATGGGTCTACATGAAGTGTCACTATTGAAAGCCTGAAAACATCCATCAAATATTTTCAAAATTCAAATATTTGCTTTCATCTGATTTATTGTGAATTTCAGTTCTTTAATAAAGAATTAAAATTTTAATGGGGAAGAAGAAATCTTCTATGACTATCTCTTATTTCAGAGAGTTCCAGAGTATTTTTAGCGATATATTGAAAATAAGGCCAGATCCTTAAATGGCATAAATCATAGCTCCATCTATTTCACAACAAAAGATATCAAAGGAAGTATTTTAGTTTACAGAATTTAAAAATCTAGATCTCAGATTCAGGTCAGTAACTACAGGAAACAGAAATAAATTTGTTCAAAATAGCTATGTGGCAATTCCTCTAAAATTATGTTCTCTCCCATCAGCTGAATTCAGGAACAACTAAAACAGGTTCCATTATATGCAGCTTTTAAAGCAAAAGTAGAGGAGTTTACCAGGCATTGTTCCTAGACATAAATGCCAGATGAAAAGTAACTCCTATAAGAAAGGCTAGATAGGTGAGGTGGAAACCAATGAGATCCTTGTGATTCTGAGGCTTCTGAAACAAGGGACAGAGGTTTGTGCATGCCAGAGGGCTGATGCTCACGTGTGAGTCTGCCGATTAAACACTCCAGAAATGGGAATAATTCCTGCATGGGTGGAGACATGTCAGGAAGCCTTCCACAGCAGAGTGGCAGCATACTTTCTGTAAGGGGAAATTAGAAACCTGACTGCCTTAAAGAAGAAAAGAATTTGTAATAGCAGAAAAGCAGGGTGGACTTAATGGACACAAGGCAGTATATTTCTAAAGTTATATAAATTAGATCCTAAGAATAGAAAAGTGACATGAAGCACCATGCCCCATGAATGAAAGTGTGTGGGGATACTGTACGAATAGGATGTCTCCTACTGTCTGTATGCCTGCTGAGGTATCTGTACCTCTGGAATAATAGAAAGGACATAACTTGAATGGAATCGCACCTATAACAAGCCTGTATCATTCCTCCTAGGGAAATACTGAAGGATAGAAAATTACTCTATGTTTGCCTAAAAGTTTTCTCAGTTCCCCCTTCTCCTAAACTCCTCATCACTGCTTCTTTCTTCTTAACTCACTTCATGCTCTTTTTGAATGCTTTCTCTCATGTCCTGACCCTCCTTTTCCAAAAGGCAGAACTCCTGGGTTTTTTTTTCTCATGCATAGTGGGTTTTTTCCTACTCTTCTCCTAGGCTAATTCCTCCTCACAGCCCAAGTGCCTTGTCCTCTTGTTTCCTTCTTTCCCGTGTCTATCCTCCTTCTCTCAGATCTTTCTGTCTGAATTCTCTTACACTTTTACTCTCTGTGTTCAAATACTGCTTTAGGGGAATTTTTTTCTAATGACACACTTTTAAGTGAGGGAGGAATTGAATCATATCCCATGCCCCTTACTTCTTCCATTCTTCCTCTGAGAGAGTAAGTGCTTAACTATTTGGCAATTTGCTAATATGGAAGCAAAGTACTTTCTCTGATTTCATGTCTTCAATAGGTAAGATGTACCTTCCAGCAGGCAAACTGGAAAAAAAATTCGTGCTAACTACAGCACCCTCCCTGCAGCACAGCAGTACCACATGGACCCTCTTCTGTCAGACCAGTTGGGGACAAGAGAAAGGACACGCAAAGACATTCATTAGTGATTAAGACAGCACATGGCACGTGGGCAATTCAGAAGGGGATTCAAACCAGGCAGTGTACTGGACAGGAAACATCATGTAGCCTGTTCAGTGAGCGGTTACCCTGCGGCAGTCAACTGGGAAATAAAATTATAGGAATTGACTGTAGATTTGATACCTCCCCTGTCACTGCAGTCAGCTATCTCAGCCCATACGGAATCTCTTCATAGAATCACAGGATGGTTAGAGTTGGAAGGGACCTTAAAGATCATCTAGTTCCAACCCCCTTGCCATGGGCAGGGACACCTCTTATGGCAAGGGTGCTCAAAGCCCCATCCAACCTGGCCTTGAACACTTCCAGGGATGGGGCATCCACAGC
This sequence comes from Chroicocephalus ridibundus, assembly GCF_963924245.1. NCBI lineage: Eukaryota > Metazoa > Chordata > Aves > Charadriiformes > Laridae > Chroicocephalus > Chroicocephalus ridibundus. The sequence goes on along the minus strand of NC_086286.1, from coordinate 104,206,281 downwards.
TTCTCTGGGCAACCTGTTCCAGTATCTCACCACCCTGACGGTAAAGAATTTCTTCCTAATATCTAATCTAAATCTCCCCTCTTTCAGTTTAAAACAATTACCCCTCGTCCTATCACTACACTCACTCATAAAGAGTCCCTCCCCATCTTTCCTGTATGCTTCCTTTAAGTACTGGAAAGCTACTATAAGGTCTCCCCAGAGCCTTCTCTTCTCCAGGGTGAACAACCCCAACTCTCTCAGCCTTCTCACAGGAGAGGTGTTCCATTCCTCTGATGATTTTTGTGGCCCTGCTCTGGACTTCATCCAACAGGTCCATGTCCTTCTTGTGTTGGTGGCTCCAGAGCTGGATGCCGTACTCATGGTGGGGTCTCACCAGAACAGAGTAGAGGGGCAGTATCAACTCCCTCCACCTGCTGCCCATGCTTCTTTTGATGCAGCCCAGGATGCAGTTGGCTTTCTGGGCTGCGAGCACACACTGACAGCTCAAGTTGAGTTTATCAATGAACATCGCTCTCCTCAGGGCTGCTCTCAATCCATTCTCCACCTAGCGTGTATTTGTGCTTGGGATTGCCCTGACCAAAGTGCAGGACCTTACACTTGGCCTGGCTGAACTTCATGAGGTTTGCAAAGGTCCACCTCTCAAGCCTGTCCAGGTCGCTTTGGATGGCATCCCTCCCCTCCAGTGTGTCGACAACAACACACAGCTTGATGTCGTCAGCAAGCTTGCTGAGGGTGCACTCAATCTCACTGTCCATGTCGCCAACAAAGATGTTAAACAGCACCAGTACCAATACCAATGCCTCAGGAACGCTACTCATCACTGCTCGCCACTTTAGCAAATCAAGCTGTTGGCTGCAACTCTTTGAGTGCGGCCATCCAGCCAATTCCTTACCCACCAAGTGCTCCATCTGTCAAATCCATGTCTCCAATTTAGAGACAAGGATGTTGTGCAGGCCAGTGTCAAATGCTTTGCCCAAATCCAGGTAGATGACGTCAGTTGCTCTTCTGTAAGATCTTCTCCTGAATGTATACTCATGTACCTATAGTCATTTTCCCAAAATACTCCTTCTTTTGAAACACAGCTAAAGGACAAAAAGAGCTATAATATAGAGCAGCTGCAAATTTGAAATATTTATTGAGAGTGGAGAAACCCATGTTCACTTCTTTCCTTGGCCTAAAGTAAATGAAACCCACATAATATAATTTCATAGATTGATGCCTTATTCCATACTTCTCATGCTGAAGTGATCTTGTGGAAAGAAGATACGTTTCAGGGAGTCAAAATGTAGCACGAATTTGTAGTTCATTTCTACGAACAGTCACCTTTGGTGTTGGTAAAATCTGAATTTTCCCCCTGATTTGGAAAGAGTTTCTAGATTTCATGCAATGTCTGTTTCCTATCTCCCTGCTGCCATTTATTGTTAAGGAAGTTTAACAAAAACATTGATCTGTAAACAAAGGCTAAAGAGTAACTACCATTATAAAAAGCAAACAATGAACAAAGAAAGAGTGTTCAGGCAAAACTAGCATTGATGCCCAGCCCCCAAATAATTTCTCTGTCTTCATATCTAAACAAAGAAGGTAACATCCCAGAGGATGAGATAGAATTTCCTTCAGGGAGAAGGAAGACTGAACTGTTAAAGGCTTTATCATTTCATTAGAGTAGATAATTAGGTAATTAGAATCATTAAAAGTTGACAAAGCAACAGACTCAGATGAATTATAACCCACAATCCTAAAAGTAACAAGGGGAAAAGGAAAGCGTCTGGAGTTCAACTGCTGATAATCCGTGAATGACAAAGGTTAACAGTAGAGGAGATGAGGGCAAATGTTGTTCCTTATCTCCCATTCAAAGTACGTTTCTTTAATCAGAACCTCCCAGGCTAACATAAGGAAGAGGCTGTGGAAGGGAACATCACCCTTTCTGGAAAAGAGCCTGGAAACACTTCCTACAGATGGCAGCCTGGTTTGTTCCAAACACTCTATTTGTTCTTCAAAGCAGCTGAGAGCTGAGAGCAAGAAGTGATGGAGATGTATGTGAGACTTGGGTGACCTCACTTAAGGAAGATAACTGTTTGCACCTCTTCAATTTGAAAAAGTTTCAGAACGGAGTTCTGGGAAATGTTGATATTGTTTTCCCAATATGTAACTGAAGTAAGCTACTTGATTTAATGTAATTTTGACCTTGATTTTACTGCTGTATTAAATGTTAGTAATATATATTTTTACTCTATCTACATTTACAGTTGTGAATTTGTAGTTCCAGTTTTTAACCAGCATTTGGATACCAAGCCTGGAAGACTTGCTGGTTGGGGAGAGGAGATGGGAAATTCAACAGACTTGAAGCTGTTGACCAGCTCAGCCAAAGCCACCCTGACAGGACTGCTCTGAAGAGAAGACAGGACTGCAGTGCCTAATGGATGTGCTGAATTAGCTTGTTTCCTGATCCGTCTTCATCTTACAAGCAGCCTGAGCTGCAAGTAAAACAGCTCTCCCTTGGCAAGACCACAGGAGGGTGAGAGTAAAAAAAAAAAGCATATTCTTATTTTGGGTTGAATACTTATTACAGTGGCACCCAAAGGCTCTCCTCAGGAACAGAACCAACTTTGATGAGTGCCTCAAAAATGCACATTAAAACACAGTCTCAGTCCTTATGAGTCATAGCCATTATATACATCTAAAGTGTTATTACTATTACTGTTGCCATAATTCATGTGGATTCAGAGACATATTTTTGTGCTTTTTCTATAGCTAATTTTGCAAGTTATTGTAAGTAATTTATGCCCTACAAAGCAGCATCAGGATACCAAACAAGTATGTTCACAAGCGCATGTGTTCACATACATAAATAAATCAATCTGTAAATCATTGTTCCTTTCTCTTTCACAGTCGAAAGAAGAGAGAATGCTGGTTATGTGCTTCAGACTTTTCACAGGATCATGTACTCATTGCTTGATTTACATAGACCTATATGTACAAGTGTACACACAAACAAAACAAAGAAGTTTAATTCTTTCTGGGTAAGACCATGGCTGTATTTTATCAAACATTTTTAAAGGAAAACCAATCTTTAATATATCACAAAGGGAGTATAATTTCAAGTAGTCACCGTAAAGAAATTCTTTGCATTTTTGAGAATAGACACACTCAGTCAGTTGAGGTAGTATGGAGCCAACACACACATTAGCCAGAATAAGTGGCCTACAGTTCTATAAAAAGATGTCTGAGAAATATAAGTATTCTTAAAAATCCCTGAAATAAGTGTGAATAAGCTGAGAAATGCTCAAGGATGCAGCTGCTTATTTGATCTTTGAGGTGACTCTGATGTTCTAATGCTTTTACATTAAAACATTTTTTCACATTGAAGATCTGTATCGTAAGTCATGGTGAATGTTACCATCTCACCACATTGGTTTCTTATTCATTCTCTTTATTTAAAAAAAAAATCTTCTTAGCTTTTCATCTGTAACTATCTTTTAGCATACAGATGCTCTTTACTTCTGATCTGTCATCTCTTTCTCAAGAAAAAGTAATGGTCTACCTTTGCATAAGAAATGGCTCAGCTTACTATTATGTTTTAATCCTAGGTCTGAATCCCAGATTCTGGCCTGAGGAGCACTGCTGTGAATTTCAGTGGAGGGGAGCAGGGCAGAGCAAAGAGAAGAGGAAAGTTATGGACAAAACCTGGTGTGTTAAAACCTGGATTTAATATTCATTTGAAGCTGATTAGTAGTTACTAGGAGAGGTCTATTAATTCTAGAAGTTGGAAATTACCAGGGTTTTTTTTTGTTTACTTGTTTTGGTTGTTTGCTTTTTTTTTTTGAAGAGAAGAAAGATATTACAATTATTAGGATGCTATGTAAGAAATGCAAAATCAGATTAAATTTCCTCTTCTGATACCGATTTGTACTCTTGGGCAAAGGCCCAAGTCTACCACTGAGGGACTAATGATATCTTCAAAATTCTTCTGCCAGGGCCTGCTTTTCCATTATTCATTATAATCAAAGCTGCTGATTGATGCTGCTGCTCTCCCACAAAACGTGTGTTTATGCCTGCAGAGAACTGGAGGATGTGGAGCAGAAACTGTCCCACACCCTCACAGAGAGCTCTTCCCTTGTAATGGGCTGGGTGGGAGCATACCTCACAGCACCGACAGCTACGAGCACTTTTATAGGCATCCTTGTCATTAGTTCATCTGGGTCTCTTTTTCTATGTGTTACATAGATGCATTACTATTTTCCTATTTATTAAAAGTGACCAAGTTGTGCTGAAAACCTGAATAATTGGATCCTATGATCAATAAGTGGGAATAACTGATACAGATAGGACACGTGTTTATATGTCTATGTGTGTGTCCTACTTCTTAGCAGCCAGTGAATCCACAGTCTGTAGTATCCATGTATGTAATGCCATGTACACATTAAGAAAAGAGAAGACATTATCTTTTATCAGAGACGCTGTGTAAGTGGCACTATTGATGATTTCATTTCTTTTCATAATCTTAAGGAGCAGAAAAGGTCATATCACTTTCCGAAATCACTGTTTCCTATATCAATGAAGACAAATTATTGGCATTTCCAGCTCCTGTCATTCTATCCTGGTTGAATGGAAAAGACACTTAACACCTGCCCACCTTACAATTTCTAAATTTGCTGAAAAATGTGGAAAAGGAATCTTTTAGTAGAATGGAATCTTTAATTGTAGAAAAAAGATTTGGCATATTTTATTGTGAACTTTCATGCACATATTCCTTTTCAGATCCTGCAGCTAATCAGGGGCCGAAAGTGAAAGATGAAGAACTAGAAGTAAATTCCAGCTAATAAAAAAGAGACTTTTTAGTTGACTTAGGAAGTTTCTTTGCCAGTTGCCTCTAGCAGAAGAGAATTATTATATTCCCAGTGAAACATTATTATCAGGTGGATTCTTAACACAAAGACTCCTCAAGCCCTGAAGGCAGACAGTCTATGAAATTTGAAATCTTAGAAATACTAGGTGAGGAGATAGCTATTATCCTCAATTTTTTTTCTTCAAGAGAAAAGGAGAAAAATCTAGGTAAATCAGATATTTTAAACTTCTATGTCTGACATTTCTTATAGCAACAGATGCTCATTTTCATATTTCTACATTCAGAGTCTTATGATAACATTGCTTTGAAAAATAGAAAGCTGCACAGTGATCCGTGTCCCCTTGCCCAGTCTTGCTCTTTAAAGAAATATCCTGAGCCTATATTTTCTTCAAAAATCACTTTTACTCACTTGTGGAATGCACTGAGACACTACATGACTAAGATTTGCAGCATGATTTTTTTAAACTTTATGAACTGACCCTGTCATCATTCTTCACAGAACATTTTCATTCTATCTTTGAAGTTCTGTATTTGGAGAGCTTGTGAGATGAGACCATTCAATCCAGGAGAAAGGCTTTTTTCAGCACCTCTCTGCCCAGTGTTGTGCAAGTTGTTAAGTGATAAGTAATTTTAAAAGATATGTTTTACTACTTTATTCAGAGAGCAACACACCTGTATTAACCAGTACTTTACCTTTCCAAGTGCATTGGTGCGGAAATGGGCTATTTCACATTTAATAATTAAAAGCATTTTCTGAAGAACCCCACTCAGCACAGAAAAAAATTAAGAATAGCATTGTCCTTTTTCCAAATCTGAACTAAAATTAATATAAAGAGCGTTAGAAATATAACTTTGCTAGTGAAACTTCAGAGGAAAACTGAGGTTTTACATTTATTTCTATAAAATGACTGGCACATTTCTCAAGCAGAGATTTTAAATTCCAGCTGTTTGCATTAATTTATCTACAAGCTTTATGATGTATTCTACTTCCAAGCCTCCTTGGAACTTCTCATTTTAAGATAACCTATCCCATACAAAGCTAAATGCAAAGTGAGACAAAGGAAAATTAATCTAACCTTCAAGTTCTTGTTAATCACAAATAAAAGGAATGACAAAATAAAAACACTGATATCCTCTATCTGTAGTATTGATTCAGCATACATACTTATTCAGTATAAGTGGTAATACAAGAAGCTATTCCTTAAGAATCATTTGTGTGCAACATATACAGCACCACCCCTCACACTGTTCTGTGGAGATTCCTGGGAAGAATATGAAAATCCCCATCCCCTGATCATGAAACATATAGGAGCAAGGTATATGGATGCAAATCCCCACGAAAATTAGAACAATTTCTTCCATATTACACTTGTGCATTGTGTAATTTTTTTTCTTCACCAGAGGAGACCACAGGAGGGACCATTAAGACTTGTGGATACAGGGAATTCTGTGTATCAGGGATTAACCTGGTTACTGCTACAGTTAAGACCTTTCCATTTCCTGCTTTGCCTGTAGCCCATATGTAGGGGTTGAGTTTACAGGAAAACATGTACTAATAATGACATACAGCTTCTCTCTTTCATGTGAGCATATAAACTATAAAACAACAGACAAAGAGATGTATCTTCTTGACCTTGAATGTCTACAGAGGCTCTGAGACAATCTGGATAGCAAGGGTAGCATTTTGTGTTTTATAGTAATTGGATTCCTAAAGATTCTAGATTTTGGAAGCAGGCAGGACTATGAGATCCTGTAGTCTGTCCTGCTATGTATCAATATCATACTTCACTTTCATTCTTTTTTCCCTTAATAAATCAAATAGTATGAGTTCAACTATTATTTAAGATCTTGGGTTTTCTAAATCTTATTTTTCAGAAAGACACTATTTTTGATCTGCAATATAGGAAATGGGGACTCAAATAATTCTCTAGGTAGTTTGTTCCCATGATTAATCACCATAGAGTTAAAAATGTGGCCCTAATTTTTAATTATTTTTTTTTCTTGGCTTCAGCTTTTAGACATTGGTTCTCATTATGCCTTTCTCTTTTAGACTAAAGAGCCATTTAGCATGGCATATGATGCCATGGAAGACATCACTAATTCTTTATAATACATTGGCAAAGGTCATTAAGTTTGTCACATGGACATGTTTTCCAGAAAAGTTCTGTGGCTATTTTCTATTACATTCTACGAATTTTATATATATTTTTAAAATGAATATCCAAAGTGTATTTATTATTCCAGTACTGTTCCTCTTCAATACCACACATGAGAAAATTATTTCCCTACCCCAGAGCAAACCAACCCTGTAGTTGTGGTCACTGGCACTTGAGTAGTGGGAGCTCGTTTGTCTTTGCACCAGATTTCAAGCATTGCTTTTCAGTTAACTGTCCATCTTACTAGACCTTTTCCTACAGTGAACTCCCCAAAAAAAGACCAAAAGGCTTTTAAACTGAAAAAAGTCAGGCTTTAAAACACCATAAACTAGAATGCCTAACTTTTTAAGCATAGGAAACTCCAAGTAGAATAACCATAAATGGAGTTTATAAACAGCTCTCCTGCTCTGCTCCTTTGCAGACTAGTCCTGGCATCCAGGCTTGGTTTAACTCAACTCAGTGAGCTTCCAAATTGCACCTTACTCATCTCACTGCTCTATGGTTGCAGGAAATTTCTTTCCTTGTCTCGGAGACCTGGTATCCTCTCTCTGTCCCTCACCACAGTTTCTCAGTTTTCCTTTGAGCTGCATCTCCCACCCCCAGGCAGTCTCCCTTGCACCTCTCAAACCCTAGAGGCTTCTTTCCCTAATTGTGGTCAGTAGCTCCCCGAAGAAAGGAGCAATCACCCAGCCTTAGAAATTGCATATAAAAAAACTGGAATCAGAGAGACACAAAATAACTATTGACTGTCAGTTCTCCATTCAGTAACTATAGTTTTCTTTCCTTGTTCCTGATGGGTAATTTTACATTTGGCTGACTTAGAACACCTTTTGTTTTGATTAGATCAAGTTTACTAAGCCATCTACTTAGATGTCTCCTAGGAGGCTGAGCAACTGGATATTGCTTTCCAGAGTGATGTGCATAGCTCAGCTGAGCCAGAATAGCATTGCTCCAGTGAGAACTTGCTCCAATATTAAGCTTGAAATATTGTAATATCAGCATCAGGTTTTATAAGCTGGTTTAGTAAGCTTGTGCATAGGCACTTACAGTTTAAGTTAATGCAGAAGTTCATGTAAACAGGATTTAACTGCCTGCAGTCTAAAAAAGCTGACAAATATGCCTAGTGTATGTTTAGACAACACTCGGGTGCCGCTCTACCCATCTGACTGGTATACTGATTACATTTTTTAACCTAGTCTAGTTAACAAGTACACTTTCATTTGTGCCAAAGATGACATTTCCCTCTTTCTCTGTTCGTTTTTTGAGGGTGTTTATTTTGTAAGATATGCTAAATAAATGCAGTGTCACTGAAAGGTAAACTGCTTTGAAAAGCAAGTCAATACCATCACTGAAATAAGGAGAGATTTCACCTTTGTAGCTATAATGCATGACCTCTGCAAATGCAGTATGAGGAGCCCTATTGACAAGCAAAGCACACTGGCAATGTTATGCAATGCCAGAGATGGAATAAACAACAACAAATCTCAGCGACCAGTTCATTCTCGAAACACCCAGACAAAAGAAAACAAAATAATAACACTTCATTAGTATAATTAACCAATAAATATTGAACAAAATTAAAAAACTGATACAGCCATACCCTGTGTTCTAATTAACTTAGCAGCGTAAGAAAAGTAATTTATTTAATGCAAGAAACCCATTTATAACAAAACAACTGGCCATTAACATTGATTATTGTCATATTAATCCAACAATGTGATTTATAACTGTGTTAAAATGCATCCTGAGAATATTCATTTTTAAAAAACTGCTGCTTTGGGAAGATTTGTTCGGAAGTTAATTTTGTCATTCACTAAGCAGACCCAGTTATGCTTTAGGAAGTCAGTAAGCATCGGAACTATGTTGAAGAGTTGCAGGAAGTCTGCTATTGTATCTCACTGACTGAATGCCTGCTATGCAGGACAGAAAGGAGAGGATTTGTATCTGTAATCCTTCCACCTCCCCGAAAAATATGGAAATTCTGTTCTACAGGTGAGTCACTCCAGAAGCTCTAAGTAGATAAATGCCACTTGTGGTTTTATTTATTTTAGGAGACTATAAGTTTGCATAACTACAGGTTAGATTTGAATATAGGATAATCTTAATGTTTCAGAATTTGTAAGCATGGTAAGATTTAAGTAGTATTTATTGTCCTGTCATGTCACGTCACAGAATGACAGGGGTTGGAAGGGACCTCTGGAGATCATCTAGTCCAACTCCCCTGCCAGAGCAGGGTCACCTAGAGCAGGTGGCACAGGAACGCGTCCAGGCGGCTTTTGAACATCTCCAGAGACGGAGACTCCACCACCTCTCTGGGCAGCCTGTTCCAGTGCTCTGCCACCCTCAAAGTAAAGAAGTTCCTTCTCATTTTTAGGTGGAACTTCCTATGTTCAAGCTTGTACCTGTTACCCCTTGTCCTGTCACTGGGCACCACTGAAAGACAACTGGCCCCACCCTCCTGACTGACACCCACCCTTTAAGCATCGATAAGATCGCCCCTCAGTCTTCTCTTCTCCAGACTAAAAAGACCCAAGTCCCTCAGCCTTTCGTCAATTAACTACTTTTGATTATGGGGACAGAGCCTTTGTCAAGCCTTGCCTGATAAATCGTAGTGAGGTTTAATGTCTTAAGTTATACTTACATTAAGAATTTATGTAGAGGATCAGCTCCTACCTTTTAGTTTACCTCCTATTGGATTAGTTATGTTAGAAGAGCTGGTGTAGAACATGTCTTGTTGTTTCTGGTTTTGTTTGCTTTTTAACAATAAGCAATCTCCCTGTGCTTGGGGAAGAGGCTAGCCAAGAGCTCTGCCAGGAAAATACCTAATGCTACAGGAGTAACAGGAATTAAATTAGCATCTGCAAAATGAAAGCAGGATCAGTACTGGAGGTACTCAGTTTTTTTCAATATAGACCTGTACTACATGTTTTATTTAGTGACTAAAAACAATTGCTCTTCTGCTAATTATAGGTAGTGACTACAGAATGACCGAAAATCTGTTCCCTTGTCTTGTCCCAGCGAAGTTGGAGAGTCTGACATATTGTAGTCCACCTCCCACTAAATTTAATACCCGAGAAGCTGACACTGAATGGCCCCACTTGTCTGTAATATACTCAATGCTTGAATGACTTTTGAACAGTATGTGGGTAAGTTTTATCAGATCAGTCGAATGGGAAATTTGGTAGAAATCCATTACAGAATAGGCAGCCTGACCATGTCAAGAAGCAGCCTGCAGTAGAAAATGTCGTGTTTTAAAGGATGATTAAGGTACAGGGAGCTTTTAAAGGATTATTAATGTACAATGAGCATGTTGTTAGAAATCCATAAAAGGCAAGAGAAGGTGCAACACAAGCATGTTCCCAAAAGTACCAAGGGCCAGAGTCCAACTGAACATGAACATAATGTACGTAGACATATGTTAACATTTAGAAATGTATCTATGCTACTGTTCCTTCAGCAGTGTTCTAGTCACCATATAGTACATTCATCTGTTCACTGCGTGATAAATAAAGACAAATTAATCATACTTTAATCAAAATGATACATCTTAATGAAGTTCATTAGTTTTCAGCCATTTAAAATATGTAAAGTTTGTTATATAGAGCTGTTGTGCTAAGATAAGGACACCAGCAATGATAAAGACATTTAGAATTCTTGCCATTTTGAAAAAAGAAAAAAAATAAGTCAGTCTTTTCTCATGCAGTACACCGTGTTACATAATATTGACAATATTCATATACTGAGGATCTGGTCTTTGGAATTGTTAAAGCCTGATCATTTCCCTTTGATTTTAAACTCTGTTGTCTACATTTAGCACTTCTAGAAATCTCACTGGATAATTTCCTGAAGGCATTTAGACCCAGGAAGATGCAAGCAGGATTTTTCCAACTCCTTATAGATTCAAAGGAAAGACCCAAGGTTGACAAATGCCTAATGAATTTCTGAAAACACTTATCTTACTTCAGGTACCCCAAACCTCTGAAAATTTAATCCTTGACACACAGAGAATTAAAGAGTATTTTTGATACAGAAATCTCTCTGCTATTTATCTCATTAAGCTCAATCTTCATTAAAATGCAAATAGAAATTAAAAAGTAATTAGATATAACCTAATTTTAAATATCCCTATTCATGATGTATCATGTCTTTCAGAGGTCTAACAACTTATTTGTCTAATTAGCGTGGCAGTACTTTATCAGCTTGACAACTTATCCTTTTGTTTTAGCTACTTGCAGTAGGTATTACAGTAAGGATTTTATTTTAACTGCTACATAAGTGTGTTAACAAAGCAAGCAGCTGATGACTCAGTTTGTGGGCATGATTTTGACACCAAAAAACTGGAAGTTGGCCTGCCCCTTTCTTTGCACAAGCACCTGAGGAAAGTTGACAGGCAACGCTAGGCATGGCAATTAGCTTACCCAGCATGAAACTGAATAGAAGCGGGTGCTGAAGAAAGATTTGACTAAGATTTCTCCCTTCTCCTTCCTTCTCCCTCCCCTGCCACAGCAGCTCAAAGGTGGCACCTAGCCAGGGGTAGAAAGCCTGTCCTGTTTTGTTTACCTGTTCTACAAGATTGCACTGATTTATATCATCACTGTTACTTTTCAAGGCCCTTAGCTAATAAAGTTGCGAAAGAAGCAAGCTCCTTGTGTGCTGGACTGTGTTGTACCATCTGTCCTATGCTATCAGCTAACACAGCTGTGGAAGAGTCACTTCAAAATACTTCCAGATTACATTGTTCTGAACATTATTTCTAGGAAACATAATAAACAGCAAAATCCTGTTCTCATTTGAGGAGTCTGAATGTCTGTTGCTAGCCAAGCCCTTCCCATCTGTTGAAGTGTCAGAACCTTTGCTGTCTTTGAGGAAAAATACTGCTACATAGACAAATTAAAGCTTTGTTTATTTATAGACACATTACCTGCATTTCTCACATGGCAAATAACACTTTATTTACATGCTTTCCAATTCTTTTCTGGTGTGGGACTGAACTTTCTAAACTGTTACTTGACCGTCAAAGTCGTAGTTAGGAACTTTATATCTCATGTGTTTTTTCTTTTCTGTGATTTTACATCTTCTGGTATGAAGAAAAGTCATGCTTGTCAACGTTGCTGACATATGGATTTTCCTTGGGGATAATTGGTAGGGCTTAGCTACCTTTATCAGTATCACTGTTTTGCTCTGTTGTTGTTCAGTGTTTCCTTGTATCATCTACTTGACTCATGTAACTGATCACAAAAATAGGTGTAAAAGAAATGCTGCAAAATTAGCAAACCCTTTATGTAAGTGTTACTAGAAGGTGCCACCCCAAGTTTTAAATACTATAAATCTTCCACAGCACTATTGATACAAGCAATAAAATAGAGGAATATGATTTAACCACATTCTTGCAGAAAACATAAGCATATCTCCTTTTTTTTTCTTTTTTTTTATTTTGGTAGATGAGGACACAGATGAAGAAGGCTAATACATTTGCTTTAAATAGCCACTATTTTGCTGCTTCCATTCACAAATGTCTGGCCTGAGACAGCTGAGCTTGGTTCTCAGACTTTGGTATTTTATTTCTGAAATGGTGCCCTGTGCCTCTGGAAGTCAGGGCAGCAAAATCTCATATAGGTCATCCAAAATCTGACACGTAAATCTCAGTACTGTAAATCTCAATATGCTGTCCAACAGAACACAGACAAGAAGCCTATGACTGGATGGAGAACGGTGTCCTAGTCTCCCTGCTCTGCTTTCTATAACTGCAAGATCAGATAGTCCTTGATTCAGTTTGAAGCTAAGCTTATTACTAATAGGAAGATGCAGCCTATCTCACATCTCAGCATGTGATACTCAATCTTGATCAGAGATATCACATGCTGGGACCTGCTGCAAGTTTTGCTGATTATTCCTCTGTATTAAGATGAGGACAGCTGTAATATACTTCATTTTATTCATATCGCTCAGGCTCCTAAGAAATTGCCAATTCAACCCACAGCTGGGCAAAGATCTGGCATTCTGACAATACCCCATCAGAAAGACATAGGCATGCTGATACCACCCACAAATGAGAAGGCATATTTACAACCTTCCCGTGAATATGTAACCGCTGCACGAAAGAAAAGAAAGATCAAAAGTAAAGCTGCAGTACCAACACACAGATCCTTGGTGTAACACTCAAACTCTATTGAAAAGTAGACTCACAATCAAGAGCAAGTGGGAAAAGTCAAGAGAAGTGACAGACACAGCTTTAGAGGCTGCAGGTGTGGAAAAGAGAAATCTCCAAGAGTCACTAGAGTTTGTTTAGTAGAGATTTGTGAAGAGAAGGGGCTATATTGCATGATGGTTTACAGTTTCTATGTATAGATCTACTACAGCCAGCACCGCCATTGCTCCTTGTAGAAAGTGAAGAGGAAGTGATTTGAGGCAGAAGTTTTACAGAAACATCATTAGCGTTGCTAATGATATAATAATAACACAGCTAATAACACAGCTTATATTGTGCTGCTATGTATGCTTCTATTTAACATTGCCTATGTGCATTTGTATGTTTTCTAGTTAGAAGCAAATAAACAGGTTTTCTGGCAGTGTCAGGCTCTATCATACAGTAACTGACGTGCCTGTTTATAAAAGGAAAGAAGTCTCCCACTGGAAAGTAGGTCTTTGAGTTAAATTTCTCTGGGTTATGTTTCTAAATTACTTGACCCACTGCAAGTGAGCAGATGATGCCTACAGATTGAAGCATACACCTTAAGTATTTATAGGCTACAGAATACTGCAAGGTTTAGTGGTATCGGTGTACTTCCTTGCTCCATTCTGAGGAAAAATGCATGCTCACTTGTGAAACAATGGCAGATATCTCCAATATACCCGTTCTTATAATTCAAGCCCTGAATATCAGTTTAATAATGTTTCAGTAGGGTAATGAATTTTGAAATTCATATAGAAATATTGACATTCACATAAATACTAAGTAAAGTATGTGTGTTCATATTTAAATCACAAGCTTGCTTATTTTGCACCGTCTTTCAGACATAGGACATTTACACTAGATTTGATCTGTATACTCAAAATCAGTTTGCAGATCCTAGTCCCTAGGAATTGAACTCATATTAACAAAACAATCGTACATGCAGACCTGCAACTTGGTATCAGATAACAAACTCAGTCTGGAGATGAAGATGTCTCCAAACAATTGAACAAATACCAATCTCAAACAGTGATTCCGAATTTACTTCCTTGAAATACCCAGCCACCTAAAACAGTATGGCACAAATCAATATACAGTTTGAATTGGTACTAATTATGTTTGAATTAATATACATACTTATTTGAGATATTTTTTTTTAAGAAATTATTTGATCTGACTTTAGGCCAGTAGCCTAAAGGCCCTGAACAGTTTTCAGAAAACCAACTCAATGATTTGTGTTTTCAAATATCTTACTTTTGGATGTACAACTTGAGACAGTCTGAAGTTCGTCGCCTGTCAGAAAGTCCTAAGGAATGTTTAAGCATTTGGGATGTTTTAGAGAGATTAACACAATGCAACTCACACACAGGCATTCGAAACCTCTGAAAATCCTGCCTTCAGAGCCCACATCAACTTTCAGATGATAAATAGTGGCACATTTTACAGAATGGAAAGGCTGCACAGAGCTTAAACCACCAATCCACTTAAAACCTAATTTTTAGCTTTTTGTATCATCATGTATTACACAAACATTGAATACTACTGAATATTATTCTGAATATGTTAATATTGTTTAGTACGAATACTGAATACTGAATATTACTGCCAGACCTGCCATATGCTTAGCAATATATAAAAAAACTTATTATTTCTGGGAAAGGGAAACAAAAACCTGGCTAAATTCCGTTCATCTGTTCCTAACCTTATTTTCAGTGAAAGGAGAAGAAAGAAGAGCTTGACCAACTATTTTAGTAGAGTTAGGATTATCTCACCTCAGAGCAACAACAATAATACAGCAAAAGGTAATCCACTGACTTTGATACCACCTAAATGAACTAACTAATCTTTCAGATGCATAAAATTTGATTTCAATGAAACAATGCTTTTCCTATTCTTAATTTTTAGGGTGCTCAATGCAACAAGAAAAAGAATAGAAATTAGGTAAATTAGGAAAATTATATTAGAAGCAAAAAATCTAATTATCTAGCCAAATTGTATACACTCAGTCAGACTACAGTTGTTTGCCAAGACCATTATTGGTAGTGAAATTGCCACGTGTATTTGTGCAGCTGTAGTAGACGCACTTTGATGAAGTCTAGAAAATTACACTAATGAGCCTTGCAGTGATTTATTAAGACAGCGTGGAAGGTGATTTAGTAATATGCTCACAAAGATCTCCTCATGCTAGTTGTTTTACACATCACGAGAGTGTTTCCAACAACGTACAGCAAGACACTTCTTAGAAATGAGGTTCACTTTCAAAAAGTACTGATCTTTACCAGAGTAACCAAATTAAGACAACAGTATTTTGACTTTCCTCTTCTCTTGTCCCATC
Source organism: Chroicocephalus ridibundus (assembly GCF_963924245.1). NCBI lineage: Eukaryota > Metazoa > Chordata > Aves > Charadriiformes > Laridae > Chroicocephalus > Chroicocephalus ridibundus. Next base: position 104,190,772 of record NC_086286.1, on the reverse strand, counting down.
CTCACAGATAAAGTGAGCACCTCAGAAATACTAAAGGAGCCACTCCCATAGCTATGACACTTCCTTACTTAGATCTGATTGATTAAGCAGGAGTATTACAAATTCAACATCCTTTGAAATTTGCATTATATCCACAGTTGTGCCCTTTTATGAATATCTGCAATCCTGCTATCCTAGATGTTTGCATAAGACATTGCTTAACTTTAGAGACATCGGCTAGCAGCATTGACACAAAGAGAATTCATTACTAGATCAGAGAAACCTGGGTTAAAATTTCCCTTATTAAATTTTAGTAAAACTACTTCCTTTCTGCTACAGATTGGCAATAAATCACAATATTAATAATTTTCTAGTTTTAATTGTATGTGTGTGTTATTATTAAAAGATAATTATATGATAGTTTAAAACACCTATGGTACTATTCAATAATTGTTTTGTCATCCTATTTCTAACAGCGTATTTCTTATGCATGCTTTATCTAAACTTTTCTGCAATAAAGGATAGTAAAATTGAGAAAAAGATGAACACATTAGAGGTTATTTCAGCTGGGTACAGCCTGGCACTTCTGCATACAGAAAAGCAGCAAGTAGCTCAGCTAAGAACAGTATTCTCACAGGTACCTGCCATAAAAAAGCCACACTACTTCTTTAGCAATAATTAACAGTTCCGTTTTGCTTTCCAGTGACCCCTCTGGCCATTTCAGGAATAACAATGACAGACTTGGGTAGGAGTCATCACAGTCATCTCAGCTGGATACATTTTGTGAGAGGATTGCACAGGGACAGCAAATAATAATGATAAAAGGTAGCTTTATTTAAAAACAACAGCAAAACACTCTCTTCTTCTGTGGAAAAAACTGATGAAGGAAACGTATTGTGAAAGATTCATGGTAGAGCAATTACACCATCCTATACCAAAACCCAGCACTTTTGTCTCGTTAATGGAAGAAACATAAATAAGATATTAGGAGCAGCCAATGAAAATAACCTTTTACAGAATATCTCCTACAATTACATGGTTCTGGATAAATATGAAATAACCTTTCCTCCTTTATAGAGACAGTTATATAAAACTAGCTATAAAACCATGGAGCTGGTGGCCTGTCCCTGGAAGCAGCATACACATTAGGTACTGTACTGAGACATGCTGAGAATTTTGAAGGGTTAGAGAGAGAGGAGAGGGAGCTAAGATATGCTGCCTCTTGAGAGAAGCAGGCCATTCCTTCATTTTGCCAAAATCATTAGTCACATAGAGCCTCATTCCTGAGTGGGATCTGCAGCTATAATTAGTGCTCAAACTCTCATTTGCATTCTTGCTATAAAAGTTAATATTTTACATGTCAAATAACCCATATGGATTCACTTTTAATATTAAAAGCACTGCTGTTCATAATACATGTGCAGAAGACTTTATTACACATATTAATGTCTCATACCAGGTATCTTTTGTGTTAGGATAATGAAATATGACTTATTAATGCAGTTGTGAATCTTTTTGTTAATAGTCTGATTATAAATGTGTTTAATCTACACAATTTTAGTACATTCTGAATCACCGTTAGTCAGAAATGTACCTTTTTTCCCCCTTTGCACAATTTAGCCGCACATTTTCTTGTAAGTATCCTGTTCTGTCATTGCAAGTGATGCCAGAAATATTTGTAACTGTTGAGTCTCAGCAAAAGCGTGAAGACTGTCTGAAAATGGATCTCTCCTCCATGAAGCTCTATGGCTGATCAACTGCTAAACATACAAGATTCAGAATCTGGGTATTAGAAAATGTCACGTAAAATGAAACCTGTTATTGCTAAAGAGCTCAGTGTACAACCTCCTACATATTTTGAACTCTACTTCCATATAGCCAAAGCTAAATCAGTCAGCTGGGAAGTGGTAGGAGATCCTTTCAAAACCAATCTTTGTGTAAGTATCCATTAAAGGATCCTAAAATTGCAGTTAGCATAAGTCCTATGGAAACACCTGTGACATCCATATGAATAGCAAATTAATTTTTTATGATCAGTGCTATTACAATGAATACCAACTGAACTCCTTATGATCAGTGCTGCTAAAAAGAATATAAAATAAAATCACAATGAAGCAATTATTCAATTAAAGAGCTATTTCCAGAGTCCACCTAGCATAAACTCTAGCACAACAACAGTTAGGGCAACAATTATTGCATGTATTATAAGTGCAGAAAAATCTACAGCAGCCTAGTAATGCATTCAGAACAAAAAAAAGACACGTTCATCTCTTTTAAGAGACGCTATAAACCGAGAGCATCATTACTGTGTGCTGCTTTTCTTTCTGTCAGTCTCAGACTTTTTACATCATTGTTCTATGCAAAACTGTCAAAATCATTTCCCTCCCTCAGTTCAAATGCACTTGTCAGAGTGATTGAAGGGTTAATAAAAGAGAAGCATACAAGACAATCAGATAGCACCGTGCACTTAATGGGAGTGTTTGGTAAGTTACTATCTCTACCATTTCTACTGGCCCTGCAAGCTGAGGTCTGGCTTATAGATATTAATGTACTCAAAAGACTGTAATTCATTTCTTGGCAAGGCTAGTATGGTCAGGAATTACAAATACAGTAATTAGTGGTGAGTGTACAGATCTTCATGGTGCAGATCAGAGTCTCACTCCTCAAGGCCACTGTTTCTTCGGCTGGAGGGAGGAAACTGAGAAGAAAGCATCAATGATTTTTCTTTGTAGAAGAAAGGCTGTGCTCCAGAAAACTTAAATCAGTGTGGTGACACCGTTGTCTTTCAGGTAGTGTAGTGTAGCAACTGGCGCCAAGAATCATAATGTAAAGAAAGAAAAAAAAAAAAGCTTGAATTTGTGAAAGGATTTTTAAATATATTCCCGCTAAAATCATATGATAGCTTGTTGTGCTTTCGAAGCTGCCATCTTACATTTTTGCTTAAGCTTTTTATTCCTCTGCTGTGTGTCAGCCATAGCAGCATGACATCCCATGCCAGGGCTTCCATGAGGCTGTGTGAAAGCAACCTGCAGTGTGCCCACAGAAACCTGCCTGTCTGCATTTAAATAACTTCAGCAAAGAAATCAAATAGAAAAAAGCTAAGTTACTGCACGTGCAATAACGATACGTTACTCTCGTTAATAATATTGTTACTAAATATGGATGGCACTTAGCACGAGGTAAGAGGATAAGTACAATGCCCGGATCATTGTGCAACAAGCAAGAAGTGAACACGTGTGTACTCTCTGAGAGTCTTAGAGAAACTGATCTGTATTGATTTATGATGTTAGCTCGCATTTGGGGTGAACTAAGGTATTCAGCTGACTCAGCTCAGCTAGTGGGCAGTTTCTTAGAGTGCTATGACTATTCACATTGCAAAACCATGCTATGAACTTTAATTTATAAACTAGAAAGTTAAAAATGTAAAGATACGCTGAGTAATTTACGCTCCTAGAATACTTATACTCAAAACTAAGATAACGCAGAAGAGGTAGATCTCATAAAAACTTTTAACTTAGCCTTATGTGTATCGAGCAGGCATTGTTAATACGTGATATTCATTCACTGTGTTCAACTGACCTGATTATTCTCCATTACACCCATTAATTTGCAATATTAACACCCATGAAAAGGGTGGTAAGAAATCAGTATTTTGATTTAGTAACTACTTATGCTGATGTTGTATAAAAACAGAATAAATAACAATGCAGAGTGGTAAAAGAAATAGTATTTAGTAAATGAAGCATCAAAAGAAATAAAACTTTTGAAGACTGAGTAAAAGTTATTAGAGTATCAAAAGAGTAACTTCACAAACGGACTAATTCACTAGCATGAGGGCAAAGGATTAGTTTGCTGCAGCCTCACCTCTAGGCACCATGTTCTCTGCATGACAGTACCCCAGGTACACACTGGTCTGCTCCTGGGCAAACTCAAAAGCATTTTAATACTGACCATCTCAAAGCCTAATAAGCAAGAATGTAGAAAGAAGATCTTTCTCTCTCTACATGATGTGAAAGATCTGATCTGATTAGTGTTGTTGAGCATTTCAACAGATCAGACTGTGCACAAAATTAAGGTGGTTTCTCTCTTTATGCCATAGATTACCTGGATATTGCTGCTGTTGAAGCACAATTCGGCCAGGGCAGAGTTATTCGAATTCACATCTCCTCATCTTAGTGGTACCCTAAACACAATGTCTATTATCAGCCTCTCCTTTTGAAGTTGTCTAATTCTGTATGGCATACATAAACAGTATTCCACTGGGAAAGAGCATGACATATAAAACTATCATCTCATAATTGGGACATTTATTTAGGAGTGAAAATCTACGAATCATTCTTTTCTGCCAAGATTTATTTTTTTTTTATTTAGAACCATAATTTTTTGTTAAAATAAAAAAGGTCCTTACCACATGAGTACCCAAACTTCCTACTTATATGTGTACCTCACTGACCCAAGGTATCCTGAATTCTTTTTTGCACAGTGAAAATGTTTTGGCAGGAAGCGCAACCCACGTGTCTAAAATTAATGGTTAGAACAACTTCTAAGTGAGTAAGAAGCATAGATATAAATCTCCTCCTATGGCAAAAAGAAATGACATTTAGAGTATGCTGCAACTAGTCAAAATTGGATTAAAGACCATGGTACTATCACCTCCTCTTCTGGCACCAGTCCTTTAAAAAGTGACCTTGACTGGGTTTCTGTAAAGAAAACATTTAGGCACCCTGATTCAGGAGAGGTTTCTCCAGCTGACTGGTAAAAAAGGATGTGTCCCTCTGATGTTCTGAGGGACCAAAATATTCTCTAATGGCTGTCTGTTGGATGCTGCTCATTCAGTCTGCTCCTGTTTGGGGCTCTGTCCTCAGGCATCTAACACTCCCTACACAAGCGTAGGGAGTCTGGTGCCTGGGGAGAGTCTTTTGATGCTACTCGTTGTAGTGCCCAAATCCTTTAACAGGACTTACTCTGAATGTCCAAATCACTTTAAAACTAAATTTTGATTCCTAAGCCACCCAGATGGATTAACATTCTGTAACCATTAAATCCTACCTTTAAAAATTTACTTCACTGTCAACTGAGCTCCATAGGAGAGTGTCGCTGTTCTCTGTAGAGTGGTCAAAAGGTTTTTGCTTTGTTATCCAGTAAGTGAACTTTTAAATGCGTATGAAAAAGCAAGAAGTTGTATAATCATACTTTTCCCTTCGGAATCTCACCTTTTGTACTTTCTGGTTGTTTGGTATCTGTCCTAGCGTGTCAAAGAAAATCCAGTGGAGTCCTGTTATCCTAATGAAATCAATTAGGGAAAATAGACAGGGTCATAGTAGTAAGTTCTGAAAGCAAACAATAGCTCCACTTAAAGCTTTTAGGGTGAGTTTTTTTCATTCTCAAACTAAAAAGCTGCACATTTTATATGAATACAATGTGTCTGAAACTGTTGGAATTGTTTCCAACAATAGGAACTGTTGAGACAATTTGGAAATCATTTAAGTCATTTCTAAAATCATACTTTGTATATGGAGTAGGCCATGCAAAACACACAGCAAATCTTTGTCGGTGATCAATCATGTTTTGAAAATTATGGAAATTCTGATGTGAAGAACTACTGTAAGATTTTATTACTTTATGGACCCTAGACAAATCTTTGGTGATATCTTTGCTTTTATGAGTAACAACAGCTTAAAAACTTTGCTAGGTAAAGTGAATTAATAAAGATACTAGGGTTTTAAAAGTTTTTCAGCTGCTTATTTCTGAAAGAATTTTAACTGGGAAAAACAAGGAAGGCTGTCACAAAAACAATATCTCTCTTCACTTGAAATCTGAATTAAAATTTATGCTGTCTTGGCACAGTAAACAATTTATCAACTTTCTTTTTTAAGTAACCATGGTTTGGTAGCATGACCTGAAAATCATTTGCTTTTTTTTATATAAATAGCTAAGGCAGATCTCTAAAGCTGTGTGTTTTAAGCAGCAAATGATTAATAAGCTGTCTACCACAGGTGATATTCTCAAGACATTCATAAAGAAATAAAATGTTTTTCTGGACTTCAGTGTTAACAGAATAATACATAGAGAAAGAACTGGTAAACAGAAAATAGTATGTCTCCTCTACCAAGCTATAACACCCTGCATCAAGTAAATGTACTCATTTTCTTCTTTTCAAGAAACAGCTTTTGCTGTCAGCGTTCCACAAAAACTGTTCTGCAAGATGTTAACCTGGATTTCTTTTTGGTTCAGAAAAAGACTACTCATTATCTAATCAGAAAATTAAAATTCACTTCCTCATGCCACAGAAAGATAATTTCAAGAACTCCAGTCAAATCTATAGTAAAGTCAAAACCAGAGCGGACTAATAAGAATCAGATCCTTGTCTTTGACAGCAGTCACACCTGCAGGCCTCCCTCTGACACTGCATCTCATAACAGAGGGGGAGGAAAGGAGCCAGCCTCCCTACCAGCCTTCCCGGCTGCCAGCCTCCCCACTGGCCTCCCAGCTCCTCCGTCAGCATCCCTGGCTAGGATGAGCCTCCCCACTGGGCTCGGCATGCTGCATGGTCATGGTGCTGGGGGCCTTGTCCCAGACTCCTGAACCAGCAATGTAGCACCTTCCTTGCTGAAAACGAGGTTTGGGGACAGAAGTCCCCAAATCAGTACCCTGAAAACTATTTCCACCTCAACCTGGAAGCACCTAAACTCTATGATGCTTGAGCTTTTCCCAATGACTTCCACATATAAAGTGTAAAAAAGTCCTTAAAGGATGTTTTAGAGCCCAAAACATTCCATGAAACCACTCCAGATCGGTAGGATACCATTATTCTCTCGCAAATTCTCCACATCAGTTTTGAATTGTTTTCAACTAAGTGAAACAAGCCTTAAAGGAAGGCCGTGTTCCTTGACCCTGCCTGTGTTTATGATCAGGATTAACATGGGAGGAGACAGACACAGAAAATGCCCTTACCCAAGTTCCTGGGAGTGCCTTGCCTTCAGGCTGCATCTCCCCTCACGCACAGTAAATTCCTCAATAGTGACTACAAATGCTACAGTAGACAAGTCGGTTCAGGACCATTACCAAACTGAAGTAACCAATGTTTCCATTGACTCATGTTCCCACTGCAAAGTTCACTCCGAGTAAAACTTGCTTGGACTGAAAGATCAGGAGTATTTTACCTGAGTATTTTAAGCCTGAACCATATAAAGAATAATGTGAAGGTTTAGGAGTAAGATCTACAGTCACGACCAGACAGGAGACTACGTGCCACCTGAGCAAAGAAGCGTCAACCTTGGACTGAGTTCTTCATGGTTTGGTGTATGGGCATATCCATTGAATGTATATTATACAGAGGCGCTAACATTGCCTGCCTGGCTAGTAAAGCAGTGCTACCAGAGGCAGTCTCTTTCTGGTCTATTCCCTCTGTCCTGAGAGATGTAGGTACTGAAGCAATGAGGGTGCTATATCCATAACTGTATTGCACTGAAGAGTGTGAAAGACAGATAAGACTCTTTATGGTATTATAATTTACAATTAAAATAACAACGGCTTCTCTTACAGTTTAGGAAAAGAAAAGGATAGCTAGGAAGACGGACTCTAGGAGGAAAGAATTATTTCCTTCTCACAGGGCTGACTGAAATATTTCTCTCCTGACCTGCTGGCCATGCTTCTTCTGATGCAGCCAGGGATACGGTTGGCTTTCTGGGATGTGAGCGCGCACTGCCAGCTCATGTTGAGCTTCTCATCCACCAACACCCCCAAGTCCTTCTCCTCAGGGCTGCTCTCACTCCCTTCATCCCTCAGCCTCTCTTGATACCAGGGGTTGCCCCAACCCAGGTGCAGGACCCTGCACGTGAGCCTGGCCAGGTCCCACTGGATGACATCCCATCCCTCAGATGTATCAACCCCACTACCCAGTTTGGTCTCATCTGCAAACTTGCTGAGGGTGCATTTGATCCCACTGTCCATGTCATTGATGAAGATATTGAACAGTACTGGTCCCTGTACAGACCCCTGAGGGACACCACTTGGTCACCGATCTCCATCTGGACATTGAGCCATCGATCACTATCCTCTGGATCTCACCATCCTACCAATTCCTCATCCACCAAACAGTCCACCCATCAAATCCATATCTCTCCAATTTAGAGAAGGATATTGTGAGGAATTGTGTCAAAGGCCTTACAGAAGTCCAGATAGATGACATCTGTAGCTCTTCCCTTGTCCACTGATGTAGTCACCCTACTATAGAAGGCCACTAGGTTGGTCAGGCAGGACTTGCCCTTGGTGAAGCCATGCTGGCTGTCTTGAAGCACCTGCCTTTCCTCTATGTGCCCTAGCACAGCTTCTAGGAGGAGCTTCCATGGTCTTCGCAGGCACAGAGGTGAGGCTGACAGGTCAACAGTTCCCAGGGTCCTCCTTTCTACCCTTTTTAAAAATGAGTGCAATGTTTCCCTTTTTTCAGTCACCAGGGATTTCACCTGACTGCCATGACTTTTCAAATATCATGGAGAGTGGTTTGGCAACTACATCAGCCAGTTCCCTCAGGACTCTGGGATGCATCTGATCAGGTCCCACAGAATTCTGTATGTTCAGGTTCCTCAGGAGGTCAGGAAGGAAGGCAGAAGGGATATTGTATTTTCTGCTACAAACACCCTGCTTGGTGCCTATTTCATTCCATTCCAAGATGCCTAGGTTGTCCCCAACAAGAAAGAAAGTGTAAAATAGACTTCTATTTTAATTTTTTGGGACTAGAGTTTTGGACGTTAGACACCAGGGCTCCTAGTGTTGTAGCAGCAGTCCCTTTTTGGATATAGCACTATCTATAAGAATTAATACATGTATAAAAGAAAAGATTGAACATATGAACTTCAAAGCTCTGAGTCATACAGCAAAGAAACTTTCCATAACTACGGGGAAATGCTGATCTTCCGAGAATATTTTTCTTTTCTAGCAGACCTCAGAGCATAAGAAAGTCCAGAAGAAATGAAGTCCATCTTAATAGAAAAAAATAGCCATTTCAGTAAATTTTTGTTAATTTTTTTTTATCTCATTTTTCTCCCATGAGCAAATGCCTAGTGGACTCATGTATATTAATTATTTATTTTCTCTTTAAAATCAATATGTATTTCTTGCTCTGGAATTCAAATATTTAGGAATGAATACGGAGATTCCTTAAGAATTTAATATAATCTTTAGATTTAAGTAGAGGCCTGTGGAATCAGTGACTTAGGTTAAGACCTGAATAAATGCAGCATAAGAATTTTCAATTTCTAAGCTTATATATATGTATAAAAAAGATAATCACCTAGGTTTTCTACCCCATATTAAGCAAAACCCTTATACCTATAAAGAAATAATGTTACTCATATAAAATATTGACTTGGGACTCATAAAATATGAATCCTGCATCACAATTCAGGCACAGACCTTCTTTGGGTAAATTACTGTGTCCTTTGTATCTTTTTTTTTCCCTTGTCTGTATCGTTAAGCTGTTTTATTATAAGCTCCTTGGCACAGGGAGGTGCTGTCTTCCATTAGCATGCCTAACACAATAGGACCTCAATTTTGACTAGAATCCCTGGGTCCTACTATAAAAAAAATCATATATTTTTCTGGTTTACAGTAAAAAAAACTGAGGTTCTTTAACATTCTTCACAGTTCATCTACTGGGACCTTATATCTTTTGTTTCCCTAGATGGGATCCCAACATGAAAATATTATTTTCCCTGAACAACTATTAGCAATATTGTAGACCATGTCCTAGAAATGGTTTTACTATGGTTTTGTGTGCCCTAACAATATTTTTTGTTTTCTTTGATATGTTTTCTGTCTTCTAAAACATCTTTGCATCTTGTTGACCTTTTAAAATGCTGCGTTGCTCTGGGCTGATGGCTTCAATTTATTTCCTCAATAATTCCCAAATTGTTTTCTTGCTTAGTATATAGGACGATTGTTTTATTTAGTGAGTATTTTCTAATTTGGCTTTGTGTTCCTATATTAATTATTCTATATTTTCCTAGCCAAATTCTGTTTATTTTTGCTAGAAAAGTTATATAGATGATACAACACCTTTTGAATATGATCACATTGTTCTGTGCTTCTTGCTATGCTTTTGGATCCTGCATAGGCTACAAATTCTCCCCCCATGATTTACAATCAGAAATACATAATCACGAACAACAGAGGACCTAACGCTGACTCCTCGGAAACTCCGTACAGCTTTTCCCTTTGTGGCCTACACTTAAACGAGTTTTCCATACAACAGTTTCTTTGCCTTTGTGATGATTTCTCTTAGCCATTAATCTTAGATGTGGTGCCTTGTCAAAGGCTTACAAGTAGACTACATCCATTGAATTTCCCTTATCTACAGTGGCAGTAATATCTTCAAAGAACTCCAGCAGGTTAGCTAAGCATGACCTCCCCTGCCTGAATCTATGCTGGTTATCCTTAATCAAACTGATTTTCAAGCTGTTCTTTCACACTTCCTTACGGTAGTTTAATTTTACCCACAACTCCTGTTAAATTCACTGATGTATAGTTTCTTGGACTGTCTTTAATCTTTTTTAAAGAAAGAAGATTTGCTTGCTTTTTCTCAATCTGCGAAAATCATTCCTAGACAGATCTGGCTTAAATTTTGTCAGTAAATAGGCTTTTGTCCCTCCGCGTTCCTTGCTAGGTCTTTAAAAGTATGTTTTCAAAACTGGTTTTGATTGAGAAAAACAAAAATCACGAAAAGTGCATACTTCATACTGTTTCTTTTGTTGTTGCTGGGTGTGAGTGCATGCGTATGTGTCATTTTACCCACGTAGTAAAATGGAACAAACTATTGTCGTCAACCGAGTGGTAAAATTCAAAAGATTTTCGTTGCTTTGCATTCATGCTCTAGTCCTTAGTGCAGTGGGATAGCTATCAAAAGCTGTTCCAAATGCATTCCTCCACTTACAGGGAGCCAAAATGCAATGTGTCATCCTGAGGGAAATGGACTTAGTGATAAATTTACACATCTGTGGCCTCCAGTCTCAATTACCATGACTCCCTGTGCCTTGAGGTGAAACCCCATGTAATGTTGCAGCTGATAAAGCAAGGCAATACACTGCCAGCACATCACTCCGCTATTTCAGAAATCCCTAGTTGGAGTTCAAGGTCATGGACTTAAGCTGGGTTAGGGTGAAGTACTTCAGACATGACATCTTCCTGTGTGGTAGCAGCTCGCCGTGAATGCTGCACTCATAAACAAAGGCAATGTTTTTTACATGATTAGAAAAGTGGAGGAAACGTGAAGAACGGTGAAAGGTAACTATGGGATTACCTTCACAAGAGATTCAAATGACTGCAATTCTCTCTCAGACAGAAATACACACGTGTATTTAAACTATATTCATTACTATGGTAACTGGGCACCTTAATACACGCAAATGCAAATGGGAGCGTTATACCTAGACCTAATTTTTTTCATCTCTTCAATATCAGTGATGATGTCAACAGAGATGAAGCAGATACCTCATTAGTTAAGTGGCACTGCAAACTTTGTACTAGAAGAAAAAAAATATTTTGCCTAGGTCTTAAATAAATACAAACCAGAGGACAACTCACACAATCCCCCTGATAATAGCATAGCTCTCTCTGTAAGATTTCTTCATAGATTTTATTTGAAGGATATAACATGCTGATTGTTAAGGCCCTAATGATAAAAGCTATTGATTCTTTCCTGAAATGAACTGAAAATAGATACTGTAGCACCTATCTTTTAGGTGCTTCCTGGCAAATGAACCCCAGAGCAGTAGTCCAGGCAGACTACTTACAGTTCCACTTTTCATAGAATAGTTGAATATTCACTGAGCAAGACAGAAACCCAACCGGGAGCACGACTCTGATGTGGCAAGTAATGCTCTCCATGTAAGAAGGGACCAGTAGGAGTTCAGTTACTGTTCCAGCAGCTTTTTAAATATTTTATATTGAGTTCCCTTAAGCAAGGTTTGGAACCCAAACCTTCTAGCTCCAAAGGAAACTTTAACAGGAAATCTTCATGGCATCAACAGGGGAGAGCCTAGGGCTGTCACAGTATATGCCAGAAAAAAAGGATGAGACAGGCTTTAAGTTTCTCAGGGAAGAGGAAGCTGAATGTAGATATTTCACCATCTAGCTAAGTGCTCCAACTGTTAAATTACTCTCTCTACTGTGGGAAAATGAGAAGACACCACTTCCACCCCCAGAAATATCTTATGTAAGGCCAAAGCTAGCAGGTGCACTTAAAGAAAGCCTAGCAGTTTTATCCCTATGGACGAACGTCTATATTGAAGATTACAACGACTGTTCAATAAGAGTCCTATACAAATTGACAGTACGCAACCATTTTGAGTATGACCAGAAATGTAATTTTAGGTTCAAAGGAAATTTTCTAATGAAAAATAGGCATGTGTAAATTTGGGTGTTTCTGGGGTTAAAATAGCCATTGAGTGGTAGTTCAGTAATCTAAGTACTAGATGTAAATATCTTCACAATAAAGGGAGACCTTGATGCTTAAATTCTTCTGTGTGTTTATTTACCGCTGAGCGTCCTCAGCATCCATGAAATTAATTAGGAAATTAAGAGTTCAGCACATCTCAGATCTAGCTCTTGAATTAATAAGTTATATTATATTGCATTAGAATGATCAGTGGTTTTTATTTTCTGAAATTTTCAGGTACATATGCTATACCAACCAAACATTATTCTAGGCAGAGAGAAGACGGACACTGAAGGATTATGCCAGCAACATAACAGTAAGGAATGTTATAGTTTATCAACAAAATATCTTTAAATAATTTTCTCTGTAGAAACACTATTCTACTAATTCCAGCAACTAAATGTACACGCCATCTGATTCTTTGATGAAAGCAGCTGAGATATTCTACATGGCGTTTTTTCTTATGGTCAAGTGAGTAATTCTTAAAAGAGGCAAGCTCAATATATAAATACAGGACTACGCAAATTTTTATGTCATCCCAAATCAGCTTTAAAGTATTGTTACCTAAAATGAGCAATTACATTTTAGTTAAACACCATATTTATTTGTAAACTTTATGTGCTTTTTGATCAGAATCCTTAGCTGTTCATACATTTTCTCATTTTAATAAAGGTTTGATTTTTTTCCTAATCAAGCAGAAAACAAAACTTGCTTGAAAAATAATTCTGTTATCCCATTAAAACAGTCCTACTCAAAGGCCAGCAGGAGCAGGGAAGCGATGGTGTCTCTGTACTTGGCACTGGTGAGGCCTCACCTCGAGTCCTGTGTTCAGTTCTGGGCCCCTCTGTACAAGAGGGACATTGAAGTGCTGGAGCGTGTCCAGAGGAGAGCTACCAGGCTGGTGAGGGGTCTGGAGACCAGGGCATATGAGGAGAGGCTGAGGGAGCTGGGCATGTTTAGCTTGGAGAAGAGGAGGCTGAGGGGAGACCTCATTGCCCTCTACAACTACCTGAAAGGAGGTTGGAGAGAGGTGGGTGTTGGCCTCTTCTCCCAGGTGAATAAGGACAGGACCAGAGGAAATGGTCTGAAGCTGCGGCAGGGGAGGTTTAGATTAGGTATTAGGAAGAATTCCTTTACTGAAAGAGTGGTCAGGCGCTGGAACAGCCTGCCCAGGGAGGTGGTTGAGTCACCATCCCTAGAGGTTTTTAAGAAACATGTAGATTTGGCACTTCAGGGCATGCTCTAGTGGCAGAGATTGTAGGGGGTTTTTTTTGTGTGTGTGTATGGTTGCACTCAATGACCTCAAAGGTCCTTTTCAACCATGAAGATTCTATGATTCTATGAACTCAATCTTTCCCTTGTCTCGATGGAAATTTAGATTGCAGTACATCAGATATATTACATCTTTTTTGGATGTAGTCCTTTTCCAGTCATCTTTATGAAACCTGTGTTCTTGTCAGTTCTCAAAAGCCAAGGAAAGATTTTTTTGCACGGAACAGGAGTAATTAATGCCTTCCTTTCCTGAATAGATTCTATCAAGAAATATTCAGAAATTTCTCTTTTATGAAAATGAAATAGAGCCATTCAGAATGAAGGTGTAAGAACAGTCATGGGAGACTTGCGAACATTAAAAACATTCTGTTTTTTTTCTATCTCATGCTACTCTTATTCATAATGGTCAGCTATGTTTTTGCTGATTATTTAGTTGCATCGCTTTGGTTTGGTTTTATGATGCTGATAGGCTTTTCTAGAGATGGTCCTGAGAGGAAGCGGTAGAATAAAGGGGAAGGGCAGAATTTGTACATCCTATTCAGAGCCAGCTTAAACACATGTAGGAAGGCTGCTTTCTTAGGGAACAAGAGAAGTAATTCTTTTTCAGACAGTGACAAATTTTCTAACATGAAACTAAAACCAGAAACCTATGGATTGGAGCTCATGGAATATCTTGCATGTTTTAAGGTTTGAGAAAAGCCTCTATCTAGGGCAGAATTTTCAATGTTTTGGTAGGGGGCTTTTTTTGCAATTTGTTCTAGATCTGGGTCTTGGGAGGGGGAAAACTGGTTGATTTGGGAGGATGACATAGTTTCAACATTCTCACTATAATGGACCTCTTCCCAAACCTTCTCTAATAGGAATTCTTGCAGTGTTTCCCTAATTGCGGCAGAAACCAACTCCTCCACCAGATCCCATCATTAAACTTTGTCACAACCCCCACCAGTTTTCACCGGACTTTTTGTTTATTGTCCCAGGAAAGAGAACACCATCAAGATATGACTTGTGACCAGTGATACACTGGACTACAGAGGGCCAAATGGCATATATGCAAGATGAAGCTACTATATGTGCATTTAATATTATCAATGAGCTACTAACACACTCCATGGAAGTCAATGTCAGTGGGAGAAGAGATCACTAAGAACCTGGTTTGCCATATTCATTTCTTACCAGGACCTAACTTTCTAAGCATTTTCTCTGCTGTCCCTCCAGAAATCTATTATAGGGCAAAATGTTGAACATCACTGTCATTCAGATGGTCACCATGCACAGTGTTTATTACTTATTGGAAAGCAAACAATCAAAATATTATTAATGAGAATAAAAACTAGGTAATGAGATGGTGGGATAGAGGGAAGTGGCTGTTTGTAATGAAGAGGAGACTATTATTCTTTCAAGTGCATCAGCAACACTGACAACAACATCACGATTGTTAAAAAATACGAGAAATGCATTTGGGAATCATACATTAGTATTACTTGAAGTTAGTGAATAGAAATCTGGAATTTATTCGGTGTACATGAGAAAAGTATGTATTTTACAGATTCACTTCACCCCTTCCTATCTATTAGCTGCAAAGTTCTGTGCAGGATGAAGTATTTCCTAAGAGCTGGAAGTGTTCAGGGAAATGAGCAGGTAGAAGCTTCAAAACAAGCAAAATGCAGTGCTTTTCTGCACAGCAGGAATGAAACTGTAAAACAGATTGTCAGAAAATAGTGTGGTAGTCTGAATTATGAATAGGTTCAAGAACAGATACATGAAGGTTAAATTTGTTGATGGATGTTGAACATAGATGCAACCTCTGGCTAAGAGTTCCCTAAACTGGCCAGAGGCTGCTAAAATGTAAGGCTGTCTATATCTTGTTTCCTGCAATTTTTTCTATGGATTTGCTAATGGCCATTGTCAGAGGTTATTTTGATCTGATTTGATGTGATGCTTTTTGCATTTTTAAACATGTGAAGACTGCAACTTAACCAAATTCATGGGACTTGCACAAAATCTGGGCACAGCTTATGTCCCTGACTTAGCTCTTAAGAGTGCCCTGTGCCCATCTTCAGCCTTTGTGCTGGTTGCTCCCAGTGCAGGAGTCATCACAGAATAGACCCTGGGCACTGTCCTCCATGGGAATGTTAAACAGCTACTTTGGAGCATAACAAAGAAGGTATCTTATACTCCTTCAGCAGAAGTGGAAATTACAGAGTGACTGGAACAAGAAAGATAAGGTCTGTAAAAGGAAAATTTTAAAGAAACAGTAAGGGGAAAGGAAAGATAAATAGTGTTTAATGTGGCAAATCTGATGGTGCCAGCTCTGCCGGTCCTACAAGCTATTATTTTCAGCACATCAGCGTGAAGCCTGTGTATCAGCTTAGCAACAGAACTGCCATGCCCATGAGGGCAGCAGGCGTTATTTATCAGACCTGCACAATCATGGCACCAGGGCTTCCACCGAGTGCACTTCTGAATGCACTTCCCAGCAGACATTTCAAGTTTTGAATGGTATTACCCATTCTGCTCAGTAAGACTACACCAGTATGCCTGTGTTACTGGAGAGAGTAAGGGAAGGTGATTATGCATTGCTCTTCAGTAACACAAATCCCGGTAATGGAGATCAGAAAAAAATTTGAACAATTATTGATAGGTGCGAGTGAACTAATCTGGGCTATGTCCCCTGTAAAATACAGGGCAACGTGAAGCTGCTGTGGGCTAAGTTTCAGAAGATAAGGTTTTTTGCTGGATTCTGGTCATGCAGGAAAGAACATTTCCCAGACCTGACTTTGCTTTCACAATGTTGTCCATGTTGTCCATTTAATTTTCTCTATCTTCATATAATCTTTTGTTTGATGAGTCCCTATACTCTAGGATTTACCATAAAGAAAATTAATAAATCACACTATATGCATGTCACAGCCTAACAAACTTCCACTTGAAGAATAAATACAATAATAGACAAAATACTCTAGAAAATAATTGAATGGACGAAGGCAAATGATGAGAGTAAGGATTGCTTTCAAAAAATAAAATAGTCCTGACTGAAAGCCCCATTACATGCTGTCATGCTTTTCATATGTAACTTCTTTTTTGACATAGCTTATCTTCCTTAGTTGTACTATAGGAGAGTGCATCAATGAAATAGGAGAATGATTTCCACCGGCTGCCTATGCTGTGCTCTGTGCTGAATGCCCGTCCCTCACCTGACAGTCTCTGTCACCACATTATTTTTTCACAGTGGGCAGTATATTATCTTTCTAGTGTCAAAGAGTAGCTTCTTTTTTTTTAATTGATTTTTTTCCCCCAGGGGACCTGATCCTCATGCACATCGCTCTTTTGGAATACTACCTAGACAACAGTGGCATGACTGAGTAGATCTGAGAGGCAAACTACTGTTGAGACAGTTGCACAAAATGCTTCTCTTTACAAAACTGTGCCTGAAAGTACCAGTGCGATGTGACAAAGCACATTCAAAACATATGCAGAAATCTATCCATCCTGCAAATATGGTCTGCAGAGCAATGCACAGTAATGTCAAAAGAAGCTTGGTGTTTATCTTACAGTGGTAAAACTGGGTAGATAACATTTTTCCACTAGAGCCTGCCTCACCCCTTACAAACAGCCTATTTCTTGGAAAGAAAAATGGAGCCCCAAGGAACTGCAATTAGTCACCATCAATGTGGGATAAATGTAAAAATGATGAATACTCACAGAGGAAATAAAGTGGAGGTGGAACTGATTGTTTTTAATTCTGGGCCAGGACAACAGCCTCCATTATCCAATAGAGCCAGTAGTCTATGAGTTGGCTTCACTCCAAATTCTGATTTGCTGCTGCTTTTAATGTTTGCTTTGCAATCACAAACATTTTGTTCCAGGGTACATCAGATCCAGTGTTTTTTTTAATACGCAGAATAACTTAAGTACAACAGTTTTAAAGAAAAACAAACCACAACTTCCCTTGGGGAATCTCTCCTTCCTAAAAAAGTAACACAAAAATTCTAGATTTGGAAACTTTGCTTAATTCAGATATTACCTAGGAGATAACAGTAGTAAATGCTGTATATTGCTGTCTATCCATTCTCTTTACAGCACTATATTACATTCAGATTATGATGATTCTCAAGTGTAAAAGTAAGTACAGTACAAATTCCTTGATACTCAAAAGTGCTGAGATCTGCACTTTTCTCTTACAGCAGTAGGAACTGCAAATATTTGGCACTCCTGAAAAGAAAGTAAAAATACAAATCTAGGCTCTTGACAGTAAGCAGTACCTTCTGTTGCCTCCCCAGCATCCTTGAACTTGACACTAAAACTTGTTTTGCAGGTAAAATGACCTCAGACAGATGCTTTTATTGTTCAGTATGTACATGTTCTTTTATTCAATAAATGGATGTCCTCTTCCACCAGATATTATGGAAAAATAAGGTAGTTTTTCATGTTGAATGCGTATGACCTGATGTATCATAAGTGTATTCCATCCACAAATCTGTTTCTTTATCAAATATTCATGTAACTAAGTACCACTTTACCTTAACACTGTTTGTAGATACACAGAGGTGCATTACCCAGTGAAGTGGACTTACAAAGTCAGTAAGGAAATAAGACAGAAATAAAGATTTCTCTACAACATAAAATCTTGAGGTCCATCTTAGAGTCCTTACTCCGTCAACTCCCACTCTGAAGAGAAGGGGATAGAAAGGCTTGCAAAAATCAACTGTGCTTGTAGAGGTTGAAATTATTGTGGTCCCAATTAGCTTGAGAATAAAACGGCTAGTACTTTAAAGAAGATGCAGAAAGCTAACTGAAAGCAGACTCCGGTTCAGTCACCTTATCCAGTATACAGAAATTAGAGATCTGGACTTACCATTTCTAGCAACAGGAACTTGGATTTATGGACACAGCAAGAAACAACACTAAAAAAAAAATCAATTAGGCATCTCTGTTTAAAGAGAACTAATAATTTGAGTATATATGAAAAAAAGGAAAACTGAATTCACTTTGACAAAACAACTTCTCAATTTTCCTTCTAATGTGATATGACTCATCTCAAATCCATTGCAAAGTGGTAAACAAACTACAGCAACTCAGTAGCCATCATCTGCCAGGAACATTTTAAAAAGAAAACTATTACTGAACTACTTTTCTTGTTTTCTATACAGAGAAACTTATTTTCCCAGCAGAAACAGCACTTCATGTTATCTTCTTTTCTTTTACTGTTCTTCCTTCACTGCTAACAGCCACCTAAGAAATAGCTCTTTAAGACAGCAATTTATTTCTTAAGAATTAAATTAAAGTAGTTTGGATTAGTTTTATGTATTTTCAAAACAATCCATTTCATTTAAAACAAATCAAAAGAGGGAAGTTCAGTTTGGTTAGTAATAGCATTGTATATGGGAAGTATCTTGGATAGTAACTTAAATATGTGGACAACAGCCTTTTGATTTTATTCCTCATTCATTGAACTGATTTTACAATTACAAAAATAAAATGATTAGTCCTTCTTTGTTCTATAATCCTTCTGTAATCTAATTTCCTCAAAATAGCAGCAAGATAAAATATTGTCATGAAGATCAAAATGACAACTATAAGCTGGCCTCTCCACTCTTCATTATCCATTATTGGTTTTATGACTATTTATTATTATCATATAGCTAATAAACAAAATCTAAATCACTCGATAATGCACCTGAAGTCAGCTTCTCTGCTGGTGTAAATCAACAGAGGTCCATGAAGAGTGTTTCATTATGTTATATTTTTTGCAATAGCTCTTGCTTGTAGATTTTAAAATCTTTTGGGTCAGCCCACTCACTGTGTTAAATGATCCTAAATTCAAAGAGAGCAACTTCAATTTCCAAAATATTCCCTGATTCATTGCTTTAAAGAAATGACTTTGGAGCTTCTCAAGAGTTGACAGGAAAAATCTCAATTGTCATGGCAACATGAGTTGAAGAAATCCTCCTTTGCTCTTTGCATAGATCATCTCCACGCTATCAGTCTGTTTACTAAGTGTTGCTAAAGAAGGCAATTAAAGGTTAATCTCTCCTCAGAACCAAATACATTATATAACTAGTAAAAGTCAGTAGAGTGAGGTACGCTTCAGATAGGTCAAAAAATTTGAGGCATCGTGTATCTTTAATGTAAACGGCATTTTGCTGATTGTTTGCATAACATTTCATATTAATATTAATATTAACTACGCATTGGAATTTTCTTTATTAGAATTAGATTTGTTCCAGCATGCTTGTTTTAATGCAAGTTCTCTGTGTGGTATGTGGCTATAATAAAGGCCACATTCAAAGTCCATTGAGGTTAATGGGATTTATATCTTTTCTCCTGTGAGTTCCCCAGCCTTTGGATCAGGTCCTAATGGGTCAGAATCTGACACACAGCAACCCAAACTGTTCAGCTGTAGGTTAGAGTCTATGTCCAACATACCTAGTTCTGCATAGCAGAACGCTTTCTCTCTACAAACTGGCAGATTTGTTTCAAGTTAACCACATTATGTACCTAGGAAAATTTCAGCATTTGCATGTATGTTAATTAAATACCATGATAAAACCTCCTAGGTTTCACAGGACAGCAAGATAGACATGGCGAAGTACAGCTCATGATCAAAATGCTACTACTGGTGCCATTGTTGACTTCTATTAACACTGCATTCTTCAGTGTTAGAGACACTGCAAACAATGGGCCAAAGTGGGCGCTGGGGATATTTATGTGCTAAGATGAAGAAAAAATTAATTTAATTTCTCAAGAGAGATGCCTACAAATGCAGAGGGTCACAGATTGTGGTATTACCATTTGCTTCATTGTACCGAGGTTCTAAAAGTGAATTATAAAACAGCTTTTTCCCCCCAAAAAATGCCTGGTATGACTCAATCTATGTATTATAAGAAACATCAGCAGGATACCAATAGAGAATCTGGCTGCTGGGGCAAAGCTAAAATAGTGTACTTAGTCACTTGGAAGCAGTCATATTCTGCATTGATATCCCACAGACATTAGTGAGAACAGTGTGATTTGTCATGACCATTTGTTTCACAACCAGAAGCATGTAAAATTAGTCTAAAAATAAGTTAAATCACTTTGCTTTTTTTTTTTTTATTTCATTTTATCAAAATGGCCTTTTCAAAAACTTCACTGGTGTGCAAGAAGCGTTGCTCTTTTTTTCCTTTTTTCTTATCGACACAGCCACCTGTGCTCTTTTTCTAAGGTTCAGGGCAAGGCAGGTTCCACGACCTCACGTGTATTCCCGGGCTATATAGCAGCTTGCTTCCCAACATCAGCAGCTGCTTCCTGACAAAATCACTTCCCTGTTCCTTGCACTTCCAGCTGTGTTGCACACCGGCCGTCAGACGTGGGTCCCAAGCTTCAGCTGAATCCGTGTTACGTGCACCAGGAGCTCAGACTAAACCCTGATGCGCTGATGCAAGGCAAGTTCTAGCTCAAGCACGATGCCCAAAGCCAAGCCTAAGCTCTCATTCCTGGATTCTGGATATAGTAGGCAAAGTGAGCCAAGCTCCTCCTTCCGTTTCAGCAGCAGGCATGGCAAGCCCAGTGAAGATGTTTTAAATCCAAGCTACAGCTGGGCCATTATTTCAAAAAGAAAATATCCTGGTTATGCTCCCCAGTGCATTCAAGCCCACCCTTGAACCTGAGCTTCAAATGCAGCGCAAGGCCGGCTGCACTTTTGTTCCCAGTGTACTCTACGTCACTGGTGTTTCAGCACCAGCTTAAGCAAAATATAAGTTTGAATATTTATTTTCTCTTGGGTTTTGTACATGAACACAATATGGCCAGTAATAGAGATCAAAGGAAGTAAACAATGATTTATGAAGTATTCTATCATGGCTATATTTGATCTGCGAATCATAGGATGAGGAAAAGATACATCCCTAGCCCCAGATTTGCTCTCTGACAAATGTCCAGGGTTTGCTGCAAACAATGCAATTGTAAAAACATTTCAGTAAAAACAATCACCTCCGATACAGGTTTAGAAATGGCTGTCTAATAAAAAAGACAAGGAAAACTTTCAGACAAGAAATAGGACAAAGTCATTGCCTTGAAATTGAGAATAAGGTGTGAAGCAAGTACTGCAAAATGTAATTTTAAAATGCTGACCGTATTTTATGCAAGTTTGCAAAACAAACCCTGCACACAAAGTTTTATTCATTGCTATTTATTCAGCTCTGTATCAGCTGCAGTGCTGCAAACGTTTCTTTTGGAAAACCACTGTACAACGGAGACATGAATGCAGAACATGATTCTGTACTTCAGTATCCATGGGATACTGTAAGAGAGACATAAAACATCCAAAGACTAAAATAATACTAGGTTTCTCTGTATATTGTCCTTCATAATTTCTTTAAGGAAAAAGCAGAGAAAAAATAGGGAAAGGTAGAAGTCAGGTAAAACCATGCTTGGAGATACCACAGATACCGTTTAAAGCCAAATTGCTTCCGTAAATATATAAATCATTTTAATATTATCAAGGCTGATTGCTCAGATTCATCCAGTTTTCCCTTTTTTCAGTCATACATGGATGTAAACATTGTCAGAAGTTCTCAGCCACGAGAACTCAGGTTAAACAGAGTCTGGCTCCACTATTCAGCTGCAGCACCTACCGCGTCTGCCTTATTCAGACTAGCAATCTTTTCAAAATTGACCAATCCAGCTACTGCTGAAAGAAATAGAAATTTCAGTCTCCACTGCAGCAGAACAGGGCCCTCACAACTGTCCAAAGTTACCTTTTACTTGAAAGCGACGAGTCAAAAAATGAAGTTGAAAGAGGTGGAATCACTATTTCAGAATATGCACGAATGTATTGTTAACATGCATAATTTAATATTTATAAAGCTGTAACAAACTGTGATTAATTTTTATACTGGAAATTACTATAATTGCAAGAAACTGTGATTTTATTTTTTTGCTTATCTTTTGCTAAAAGCAAATCATTGATGATAATCTGATTAATCAAGAGGAATTCTGGTTAATCATCAGCAATATAAGAGTGATTAAATCTTGCTCTGCCCTTTTAACTGAATGTGCCCTCCAGGTAAAACGCTGTCATTTTCTTTCTTTTTTTTTTTTTTAATGAGTAAGAAATGCAGAAAAAGTGATCATCTCTAAGCAAGTAAGACTTGTTATTGGCAATAAGATGCAGTATTACTCTTGTAACAGTTTTCAGTGCATACGTGCCTCCATTTACCGTTCAATTACTAAATGCAGGCAACTGATAATTGTTTCCTTTGTGTGTCAATGTAACATTAGCAATAATCCAAGTAATTTGTTTAAGCAGTTATTCCGTTGAGACATGCTTATAACAAATATAGTGTAGATCTTCTTAAATGCAATAGAAATGTCATATAGTGAAGTCTTTCATCTAGCCAGAACAAAGATGTGTGAGGACAAAGTAAGATCTCGTGGCTTTCCTCAGGCATTAATGGCATTTTTCCCATTTCAAAAGTTACTGGTTGATAAAAATGGTTTAAAGGAAATTGCAACTGACGTAGAAAAGTAAAATATCTACGTAAAAGAAAGTGATTCATACACATTAGGAGAATTTCCATATGATTCTCATTCTTTGTTCACTGCAGAAATTGGAAGAATATCCAATTTAGCTCAGTCTAATCTGGCTAATTTTGCAGCCATATGGAGAACTAGAGGCCCGATTCTTATTCGGTGACCCTGATTTAAACCCAGTCGCATGCTCGAGGTTTATTAGAGATCATGCCTCATACTTACGCTACTGCTTCGATGGATTGCATAGTTAAACCAGCAATTCCCCTTCCCACACTGCATCCCTCTGCTGGTTACAGGCAGCCTGGCACCACACTGCAATATCTGTCCTTACACTTAAGGCTGTTTACTAGCAGAATAACGTCATCACGGTCAAAGAGACATGACAGTTCAATACAGATTTGAGGAAAATGAAATTACATCTTATCTTTAAATTCACTGGAGGTTTTATACAGTCACACTACTAAGCAGTTACTTCTCCGAGGAAAGTTCAATGTGGCAGTGTACAGATGACGCGTCTTGAAATCGGTGGTCCCTAGGGTTTTTCAGCCTTCTTAGAGAGTATGGTAAATCTTGAATGCATTGGTTTCTGTTAAAAATATTTACAGTTTCAGAGTGTTCCCAATTTGGTAGGGCCAAAGTTTTCATGAATGTAAACAGTATTGAGGCCAAAGTTCCATAGATGACTTCTAAAAACTTGCATATATCAATGCATATGTAAGAACACCACATAATGAGTAATAATAAGATAAAGAGCTAGATTCCATATTTGTGTAGAAAAAGCTGTCTGCAGGGGAAAAAAAGACAACTGCACACCCCCCCCAAAGAAAAACCACCATGCCTGACCAAAATCATACATGTCTGTATAAAGGGACATGGGAGTGACAGTCAGAAAATAAAGGTAAAAAAATCTTCATCGTGGTTCCTATCTATACAGATCACAGACAGTGCTGAAGCACCCTCACAGATTTCAATACATCCTGAAGTTCATGTGTGCTCACGCCCTGATGCGCTCATACACCATCTCCAGCTCCTCACACCAGCATCCTGTTCCGCACACAACACAGAAACTGATAACCTTGTACTGGCGGGAATTCAAATGTCACCTATGCATTCAAAGGTCCAAAATGAGTGTTTGGGGAGTCTTTGTTGAACTGATATGCTCTCCACTACATTATATTCAAATTGACCATATTTCCTATTCGCTGAAGACATTATATACACATCTTGATGGCAATTTGGGAAAGATACAGATTTTACCAAAAAGTAAATGCGTTTTTACATTAAAATATTATTTTAATGTAATGACTATTCTCTTTTCTGTCTTTCTATGGCCAGTTCATCACTGAGCTGGGGGATGGGGAATGCATCCATCAAATACTTGCGTTTTGCAGCTGGGTATTCAACACCTAGCTCTGCTGTTCTTTTAAAAAATCCTTTTTTTCAGCTCATTTTCCCTAGAATTGCTTTAGTCTTCTCTGGAAGAGAATGGAGCCTCTCTAGAGAGACCAGCTTCACAGTTTTAGAAACACTGCTTTGGAGAGAGAAAATACATGACTTTAAAAGAGACAAACACTCTCAGTCCAACAGGAGTAGGCCTTAAACATCGTGGTAACTTTGTGTGATGTAGTCATAGCAATCATTTTGACAAAGTGATAGCAGCAAGCAGAGGGTACATAAAATGTTTTGGGGTTTATTTCTTTTTCTTTCTTTTTTTTTAAAAACAAAATCCTAAGCTGTAGATGTGTGAGTCCTTTCACTGTTTGGATTCAATTTAAGAACAGAAATGTTTTCCCGTTGTTATTTCCATTAATCTGAATGATACCTCTGTGCATAAGCCTGCTTATGCACGTTTTGTTTGAGGCAATTAGGTGGTGATGAAAGTGTTGTCGTTGGTTATCTGAACAAGTCCAGGAAATGATCCTGAAAACATGTGCTGAGACAATTTTAAGTATTAAGCAATATGTATTTCTACATTGAAAATAGCTTGTCCACAGACCTCGGGTCACAGCAAAAAGATATTTTAATTTTTAATCTTGAATTTTAGCCTGAATTCAGTCTAAATCTACCATTTGTTCCCTAGCAGTATGAATTTTTACAGAAATGATACTGACGTGTTTTGCGTTTCAGGCAAATCAACAGTTTTTTATGTTTGCTTTTGCTGGGGTATAACCTACCAGAATTAGCGAATGGCTCTATAAACAAGCCCATCTTAACATGCAGAGCCAAACACTGTGCTGCCTGTCTTGTTGAAGCGTAATTGCTATGATAGGGTAGTTTCTGGGAAAGTGGTTCCTTTAAATGACTCCATACTAATTTTCCTTGATGGTTAAAGCATAATGGACAGGGAAGAATCCCCCAAATGTTTTCCAAAATACTAAGATGCATCAGTCAGGCAAAATGAGTCCAAAGAAATTCATAAAACTGCACCTCAAGTCTATCACAATGAACGATGATGCATGTTCATTTTCGCCCTTTATTGCCCCTTTAAAAAGTTACAGCAAATGGCACAGCAAGAAAGGGTTTCCATTTCATTTCATAACAAGGAGCAATGTGGAAAGCAGCCCACCTCTCATTCTACTAAAAGATAACAGAACGCCTGTGGCAATGCCTCCAGAAATTCAGCACTTTTTTTTTTTTCCTTATAAAACCCCCAAACCAACCAAAACCGGGGTGAATTCCTGTTACAGTGACTACCAAATGATTCGACTACTAAGGTATTGGTAAAACATAGAGTTCTGGGGATTTATTCATCAAAATTGTACGCTCTCCTGAAAGCCTAGGCTCTTCATGTTACTAAGGAAGGAGTTCTTTCGCTCTCTAAACTATAAACGTAATTTTAGCCTCAGGATTACATTTGACTAAATATAGATACCTGTGCTCGATTGCCTGGGAGGGTAAATGGGAAAGAATTATGTCAAATGTCCCCGCTGGTTCCCCTTCTACCTGTTGTTTGACTTCAATATTAAGTCAGTTTGTAGCCTTTAAGTAGGTGTGTTGCTGCTCCACATTAAGCGAGGTATAATTGCATTCTGCAGAGCAGCATCAGAGGCAGTGCCCAAATGTTCCTGGCAAAGCCTTTGTATGTAAGCAAAACACGTCGGATCTCCGCTGAATAACCATGATCCAGCCTCCAGCTTTTCATATGTGCTGTCAGCCATGAAAAGAAAACACTTAAATGTCAAACGACAGAACCAGCTACAGTGTATTTAACAAATGAGTCGCGGGTGTCGGCCCGCGCCCGGCCGCGGCTGCGGCTCGTCCCGGGGCGCCGGGGCTCAGCTCCGCCGCCCGGCCCGGGGCTCCCCCTGCCCGGGGCAGCGCCGGGGCTCCCGGCATCTGTGAGGGCTGGGGGCGGCTGCCAAGCCCCCCCGCGGGTGGGGGGGACCGCGGCACCGGAGGGCGGTGATGCGGGGCGGGGTGGCGGTGGGGGTGTGTGTGTGTGTTGGGGGGGGGATGCTGGAAGTTTGGGCAGGGCGGCCGCGCCAAGCAGCCCCCGCCCGCCCCCCCGGGCTGTGTGTGCCGCCGAGCGCAGCTCCGTCTCCGGGAGCCGCCCGTTTCACAGCCCAGGAAACCCGGGCTCCCTCTCACCGCCCCCCGCCCCGCGACCCCTTTCCCACGGAGACAGAGCGACCGGGAGCAGCCGGGCGGCGCTGCCCGGTGAACCGAGGCAGCGGCAAGATCCGGGCAGAGGAGCGGTGCCACCGGGCTGGAGCCGAGCTGCAGCCGCTCCTCCGGACCGGGCAAAGCTGCCGCCCGGCTGCCGGTAGATCGGGTTGGCCTTCCACCGCTTCTCCCTGCGGAGCACGGCCGGAGGCTGCCGGAGGGCAGGGCACCCTGCAGTGTCGCCCGGGCGAGCGAGGGAGCCCGGCCGTGGGCACCTGCAGGACGGGGAAGGCTCCAGCCTCGCCCGCCAGCCCCGGCCACGGTCGGCTCCATCCCCCCCCCCGCTCCAGCCACCCCCGCACCGAAAAAAGCAACGAGAAAAATAAAATGGTGGGAACGAGGTAAAGCGCCTTGGAAGGGTTAAGGGAGCCTCAGCCGGCACAGACCGCAAGGGGAACCGTCCTCCCGGAGGCAGGCAGAAACAGCCGGGAGCGAGGTGGGAGAAGGCAGAGGCTGTAACGGGGACAGGTGCTCAGCGGCGAGCAGCCTCCCTCTCTCTTTCTCACACACGCACACGCACACACGCTCGCATCTCTCTCTCCCAGCATGAAAAAGCGCAGGGATAATGAGAGGCGAAGTGAATAATGGGGAAGCTGTTGTCTCCAGCGATGAGGCAAGTGATGGGGCTGAGGCCAGCACTGAAGTTGTGTAACCCAATTCTCCACCGTCACCCCCCTCGTTTCTCCTCCCTCCCCCCATTGATTTTAAGGAGAAACTCAGACGGGGGTGGAAGACGCTCCCCACCGCACGCCAAGCAGAGGAGCCCTCTTCCCGCCGGCACGGGCAGGCAGCTGGCGGAGGGGGACTCCGGCCCCGCATCCCCGCCTCCGCGTAACTTGCGGGGAGCGGAGCCGGCTGAAGGCAGGCGGGGGCGGCTCTCCGCGGCCACCCACTCCGCGCTCCCCCCTGAGTACGGCAAAAGCCGGGGAGGCGGGAGGAGGGGAGAGCCAAACTTGCCAGCCCGGGGACTGTCCCTCGCACGGGCAGCGAGTGCCGTTCGTGCGTGCGCGGAGAGCGAAGTGTTCCCAAACTCCGGCGCTGCCCAGGCGGCTGGATGCGCACGGCTCCTCTCCCAGCGCCGCAGCGGCTGCTGCCCAACTCCTGGGGGCTGCTTTTTCCCGGGTGAAGTGGGCGGCCGGGAAACCAGCCCTCGGGGAACACCGGCGGACCCGGCGGGAGGTGGGAGTCAGGGAGAAGGGAGACCCGGCTCGGGGAGGCTGCCGTTTCCCGGCGGAGAAACGAAACGAGGGAGCGGTAGCGGCTTAGCTGAGGGGGGGAAATCAGTGCCATAACCACAGCCTACACGAATCCAGTGCAAGAAACCCAAATCTTACCCTGAGCTGCAGTGAGGAGCCCCGCGCAGAAAACCAGCAGAGACTTGAATTTCCTCCACGCAGTCATGTCTGCAGTTATTCCACACACACACACACTCACACAAAACCCCCGGCGGCTCTTCTCGGCTGCGACCGTGTCCTCCGAGCGGCAGCGGGGCTAAGGACAGCGCCAAATAACCACCACGGGGCGAGGAGAGGCGGAGAGGAGCGGTCCGGGTCCCGAGCGCCGCGCAGCGCCCGACGCCTCCTGCAGGACTGGGCGGGCGGCTGGCTCCGCTCTGCTCATAGCATCAGTCCCGCGCCGCGGCGGGGCTGCGCCGCTCAGCGCCCGCGGAGCCCCGGCGCCGCCGGCCCGCCGCCCGCCCAGGGGAGGGGAGGGAGGGGAGGCACGCCCGGCGCCGCGGGCAGCGCGGCATCCACGGCCGCCGGCGGGGAGAGCCGGGCAGCGGCGGCGGCGGCAGGAGAGGGATGCGGGGAGTGCGAGGAAGAGGAGGAGGAGGAGGAGAAGGAGGAGGAGGGGAGAGGGAGGGAGGGATCGCGGCGAGAGCAGCGCAGGCAGCGCAGCGGAGCGGCTGCCAGCCACACGAGAAGCCGCCGCCGCCGGACTCAACCATCACTTCCCACGGAGAGGGGAAGGGGCCGGCGCTGCGCAGCCGGCGCACGACGAGTTCGCGGCCGCCCCGCTCCGCCGGACGGCCCCCGCACGGCCTCCCCCCCTCCGCCCCGACCACGTCCCCGGGGTGGGGGGGGAGGAGGGTTCCCCCCGGCCCGGTGCCCCCCGACGCGGGGAAGGGTGGCGGCTGCAGGGCTACACCTGCCCGGGGGGCTCCCGCTGCACTGCCCCGGCGCCCTGTCCCCTGGCTCTGCCCGCAGCCCGGCTGCCGCCTCCGCCACCCGCATGTGGGGTGCGGGGGGTGCATGTGCTGGGGTGGAAATCTCTAGTCCTAGGTGAAACTCCCCGCTGCTTTGCTCCCTGCTCGGGAGAGAGGAAGGCTTTCATGTCCAAAATGTGCCCTGCTCGTTCCTTCCAACTTGCTCATCAGAACAAGCTGTTGTTCCTGAGGGGAAGGAGAGGAGCCAACGTCTCCTTGAGGAGCACTGCTTTGTCTTTATGTTCCCATTCCCGAGTGCTCCTGTTGCCAAGAGGAATTCCTGCCATTAACTATCCTTTCCAAAGCGGAAAAACCCCCTCCAAAATCAGACACGGCAGTATGCAGACAGAGGCTACCCCACCACCACCCTGGACCCAGCAGAATTGGTTCCCGAAACCTGAGGGAAAGGAAACGGTGACCCAGGGTTGGCCTGTCACAGGTCCCCACACTCCCACAGCTCCGGCGGGTGATGCCCTTTGCCAACAACAGTTTCTGTGCCAGGCCTACCTGCAAACGGATGGCATAAAAAAGCGCACCGAAACCTGACTTTCATAAAATAAGAATTGCAAAGATTACCACTACTGCACACCAGGCCTGACTCCATAATTAATGCTTACCGATGTCCGTAATTAAAATACAAAGGCTCAGAGGAAGGAAAGACAGAAACGCGAACACCTTTGGAAAGGTAGTTTCAAGGTTGTAATTATTCACTTATGATGAGTTTTCTTTCGTGGTGAAATATGCAAAGTTGTTTTCTCATTGTAAGTTGCAAGAAGGTGGTGAATGGGCACTGAACGAGGTAGGCTGACTTTGTAATAAGATTGTATTTATGTATAAACCTTGCGGTTCTCCCTCAAAAAAAAAAAAAAAAAAAAAAGGAAAAAAAATATCCAGGGCCAGGCAAGCTGCCGAGAAAGACGTGGCATTGCTGCCATCTCGTGGCAAGTGTTTCTTCCCTGCCCGCACTCTGTCTTCATTACCCTGCCCTGCCTTGTCCCCCACTCGCTCTTCCCCTGAGCTCCCAAACCCACTGCCCGAACACTTCCAGAGGAGGGATCCAGTCTTAGTATTCATCCATATTTTAAAAAACGCCTCCGGGACTCATTTTTGTATTCGTGAAAGGAAAATGACGCAAATACTTGTTAGTACCAGGCATCACGTAGCCGAGCTGCCATGTAGAATTCCCCAGGCAGAGCTGCTCAGGCTCCCCATGTAGACCTCTCCAGTTGCTTCTTGTCAGCCGACTGGGGAGAATTCAATAATGATTGTGAGAAAGACAGAAATGGTCACTAAGATTAAGCTGAGACTCTTCCTTTCTGGCCTGCAGTAGTCTGAGGCTTAGATTTTTTAAAACAAGGAGTTTTTTGCATTGCATCTGGCCCAAGAGATCACAATCGGCTTTAGTTTTGCTTCATTGTATTGTCTATTGACCTGGAATAGTTAAAAAGTCATAAACAAAATCCATTTATGGCTGTCTGGGTCTAGTTGAAAACAGTAATGATTGTATCATTTTTTGCTGTGCTGTTTAAGCAACCACTCTTAATTTGTGAAGCTGCTGTTTAACTCTGCTCACCGCAGATTCTGCAGAAGCTCCAGTATGATATAATATGTGCTTTTGTGATCTTGACTCCCTCTGGTTAGATTTACTGTTTCCTGAGGCTTGCCATTCTTCTGAGGATTTTCTGGGCTTTACTGAGCTTTTGGGACCTGGTTCCATCTCTACTGAGCTAAACAAGTGATAATTTTTTCCCCTCATAGCACCTAAATAAGGCCAAATTACTGGGCACCACAATAACTCTCACTGCAGAAGATCCCTTCTCTCCTTTCTTACACCCTATGACAGCAAACCATATGCATAAACATTGTTGGCTCTAGCACGTTATCCCATATCACCTGCATTAGTGCCTTACTGGGATAAACGGGACAGCAGAGACACCGCCCCCAGCTAACATTTCAGGCTCTCTACAGACTCAGGTGGCTGTCACCATGACTTTTACAAACCCTGTGTGACTCAAAAGTTTTGCCAAACCCAAAAGAGCCAAAAGATGTCTGGGGAACTGAAGCTTGGCATTCCAGGAGGAATCTCTACCAACCTGACTTCAAGCTCAGTGTGGTACTGCTGTACCTAAACACTGTAATTACAGAAGATGATCTAACCTAATGACTGTAATCTCTCTATTTTAAGTATCTAATGTACTACCATAAAATCCCCAAATTTATGAGTTTGAACAGAGGTAATATTTCTCTCTATTCCCTATAGACAGTATAAGGGAGTGTATATGTCAAGACTGTTTGTACTAATCAGGCTGATTTAAAGGTAACTTGACAGGGGTTTATTTTTAATTGAGAGCTTGTCCTTTTGCTTCCGTATGCCATAAAAAAAAGGTCTGAAAGGTTAGATTTCCCCTTTTCTTTTCATTTTTCAGCTTGTTGTGTTAATAATTTTGAATCCACGTTTCTTCATTGATGCTTTCTGGGAGGAACAAGCATCTTTTTGTAAGGTGCAGGAATATTTGCGTGTATCTAAGCAAAACTACTGATTCAGAACTCAACTGAAAATGTACTATATACTCATTAAAAAGGGATGCTTGGGGGAACCCATAACCAGAATTCGTACTTGACAGTGGAGACAGAAAGTTGTTGTGAAGTCTTAAATTCAAAAATTTGGAAGTTTAAAATTCAAAATAGTATGTTGGGGAAAAAAAAAGAAAGTCTATGAGAAGAGAAGTCTTCAGTAGAATACAGATTTAGGGCTAGAAAGTCAGAAAGTGGAAGTCTTCTCCATGAGCACCTCCGGTTGTTTTGTCACAGATATATGTACTGAATACTCTCACTTAACACCTTCTCTTTTCAATAGATCTGTTTTCCAACTTGAAATGTTTCCTGATTTCTTCAGTCCTAGTTGTTTTCCAGGCTGGAACAATAAAACTGTTTATATGTGCATATGCTCCTAGCCCTGATTTGTTATACCATAAAGAATAAAAAGGAGGCCATGCCGCCCACAGACTGCGTACAGTTAGAAATTTTGTTGCTTGGGTTGAGATTTGTCTCTGCTTTCTTTTTGTGGTAATGTTCTGTCCAAACTAGAAATTTCTCATGTAAGACTGACAATAATGATAACTATAGCTACATCAACTACAGCTGCAACATCAGCTGCAACATCAGCTACAACTACATCATTGTTTTATATACTGTACCAGCACAGGCCAATAAATACAAGTACCAGAAGTCTTCTAAGCTGGAAACAGAATGAGAAAGCAGGAAACAGTTGTAGGGAAAAGATGGTTACAGGCTGGCAGGCGGGACACTTCAAGGAAATACTGGTCAGCAAGGGAGGATGTTACGATGTTGTTGTTCAAGACGGCCCCCGGGGCTAAATTAACTGCTCTACTGTACTGTATTCCCTCTGGAATGCTCAGTTTAGGGGGAACAGTTGGCAAGGCGGTGAAGGGAGACGTATGTTGCCTGTTTTAAAGTGCCCTCAAGCACTACTTAGCTCCTCAGGGACAGGCTCCAGCACACTGTTTCTTTTCTAAGCACCTCCACTGATCCCATCTGTCCTTAAGGTGACATTAATAATTGATATTAGGAAGATGAGACATCTGAAAGACATTTTTGCCTTTGAGGGAAGGTGGGATTTGTAGGTAGTAGCAGTCAGGATGCCTATACGAGACAACACCAACATCATTCCACTTAGGTACTGTTGTTCAGAGGCGTAACCATTTTGGTTTTGGAGGGTTAACAGAGGAAAAAGGAACTTTGTTGAAGCGGTTAAAGGAAAACAGCTAGTTTGTTTTCTAGTTAAGCATAAGGAGATCCTGCAAAGCTGGAAGTATGCTATGTGAGAAAGTTTGAAGCAGCCTATTAACATGGGGGTAACAGAGCTAGCATTATAGTCTAAACAGACAAGCAAGTCAGTATCTTGACAGTGAGTAAAACGTGAAAGAGTGTCATCAAGCTTTGAGAATGAAAAGTAGCAACCTCTATCAGATGGGAGAGATAAGGAAGATCCAGTGGAGGGAGGCAAAGAATAGCTCAGAAAACAATCTTTCTGGCAGCAATATGATTGGATATGGGAAGGGCAAGGCTACATATGTCAAAACTGGAAAGATGATGCTGTTATTGAGACAGAAGAAGAGAAGTTTGGTTGTGAGGAGACATTGGTCAGACCTTTCAGGAGGCCTCCATACCCACATGTACTGAGAGTCTGAGATAGTGACTCCTAGGTATTTCAGTTGAGCTTGTCTAAGAGTGACTACGGTGCCGAATGCTGTACAGCTACGCAGAATGGTTAAAGTACGAGCATATACTGACTGTATTAACAGGTGCTTGGTTTAGCATCTAGTGAAATTCTGTAAGTTGAGCTACCATGTCTCTCCTGTACTATTTGTTTAAGCATTTGCAAGTGTCATGCTTCAGCCTAGCTCCCTTTGTGTGGTTTCCTCACGATGAGCCGTACATTTCATTTAGTCTTGAAACCTACTTGGCTGAAACTAAAGGTTTTTTGTGTATTGAAAAAGACTCAAGTTAGACGCTTATGTTTTGAGCTAACTGACTGAGAGAGAAAGGTTTAGTGTATGGGAAAGGATAAGCTGTCTGTTTTATTCATGATAAGTTGGAGATGATGGCTACATATACATGAGGAGATGTCACAGAGGCAGGCTGAGATTTCAGTTTGGACATAAGGAGATTAGTCTGGAGTAGACTAGTATATCTATGAGTCATTAACAAACAGATGGTAGTTGAATTTGTATTTGCTGATGAGATCACACAGAAACAAGGTGTAGAGAGAAGAAAGAAGGAAAGCAAGGACAGAAAACCCACACAGTAATCCGAAGAGTGGATGAGAAGTATGTTCTCAAATACACTACCTTGGTAATCAGGTGAAGAGAGAATTGTCGAAGACATGGACATACAGTATTCTAAAAAGAGCTGTGTGTCAGGTCTGAGTGGATGCAAATGGTGTCCTCATGAACTCTAGATAGGGAATCTTTAGAGAGTTTAGAATGAATAGTTTCATATGGCTCTGAGGAAGGTTAAAACTTTGATTTCAGAGAAAACAGTTGCTTGGAAGGGATTTCTGAGTGTTACAGTAAGAAGATAAGAGAAGAATGAGCTGATAGCTGGGAGTTGAAGGTGAAATAATGGGAAATGTAGGTAAAATCATACCATTTCTAACATGGCAAAGACTAGTCCATAAATAAGTTTAGGGGTAAATTATCAGAAGAGAGAAAAGATGACAAGGAGCATACAGGTCATGAGAAAAATGGTGAGAAATTATGATACTGATCATGAAAGAAATCAGATGGCTAGGTAGAATGGAGGCACTGAGCAGCTAGAGGAGTCAAAGGAGGCAAACAGAAAAGAAACTTTGGAATCCATGGTCAAAAAGAAAAAAAAAGAAAAAAAAAGAAGAGAGTTAATAGTTAAAGGAGGACAAAGAGAAGTGAAGCTAAAGAAAGGCTAATTTTGAGCAGTTCTTTAAAAATTGTCGATAAGAACCTCTTCTAGCTAGTTTACTTGAGATTTTTATTCCTTGTGAGATATTGCTCTCATTTAAGGTTTAGACCATTTTCATGGTGGTGGACATTTCACATATAGAGAACAAGATATATTGCAATAAAAAATGAAACATAGCAACAAGAACAGTTAGTCAGGCGTCTTGCAACTCCTTTTTTATCACACCTTGAGACTCCTTGGTTGGACTTAAACTCTGACAGATTGCCAGATGAAAGAAATTCCAAAGATAGAATCAGTCCTTCTATCTTAACATTGAATTTTTGATTTAGATTTTAATAGCAGTGTCTTCACAAGAAGTGTTAACAGGCGTGATAGGAAAATGGGGAGAATGCATGGATAACCAGGTGCGCAATCATCAGTGCTTTAAAAATAATCACTATCAACAAATTACACTTAGACTCAAAGAGGCCTTGACTGAAGTGACTTAATCTCTAGAGATATACTCACTTTCACAGGTGGTCCAGGAAATGAGTTCCTATGGCTTATACTAACTGAACATTTTGGGTACATTTCTCCCGGTCATAAGAAAAGGGTACTGCAGTAAAGACAGAGAGGATTGCTGTGAAATTCTTATTAAGAACATATTGATGCAGTTTTCTGAGTTCTTATGGTGGGCTCATTGGTGTGCTAAACTGAAAAGTTGTAACGGCAACAGTCCCAGTAGAACATCTAGGATACAAATAATCTTGTGAAGCCCACATATATATTCTCAATAGGAGCTGCAGAAATAACTTCCACCACATCTCAAAATATTTCTTCAGAGTAGATGAATTTCACCTACGTACCTTAATCACCTAATTTGTACTTACCCACACTTCAGGGATCTTCTGATGCTGGAGTTCCTTACACAGCGGGCCATCTGTGCAGGCCTGCAGAGGGAGAGTGCCTGTTTAGGTGCTTGCTGGATTTCACAGCTAGTTATTTCTCTGTATTGACTGGAAAAAGAATTTGATGGCCTGGTTTAAGCAAACTGTTTGACAAAGTCAGGTTTTAAATGACCTAAATGTCTCCAAACTGTTTCTTTGTGTGCTGTATCATTTATGTGTTAATGTACTTCTAATTCCTATTTCTACCTTATGATGTGGCTGCACAGAGGAGTTACAGCATCATCAATTAGGGTGCATATATGCAGATACACCAAAGTGATTTCTTCCCCATGTACATATTCTAAGCCTTCACTAAGGAAAAAAGAGAGGTATTCCACTTTCCTTCAAAGGCAAACTCTATTACTGCAAAGTAATAGAGTACACATGAACGCTTACTGCAATTATCCAGTGAAGCCTTTGCATACTGGGAACCT
Organism: Chroicocephalus ridibundus; assembly: GCF_963924245.1. Taxonomy (NCBI): domain Eukaryota; kingdom Metazoa; phylum Chordata; class Aves; order Charadriiformes; family Laridae; genus Chroicocephalus; species Chroicocephalus ridibundus. The sequence continues at coordinate 104,154,886 of NC_086286.1, read as the reverse complement.
GATCTAAGTGGCAGCCTTTCTATAGACTTCAGTGATGACAGGATCATGTCCTATACCAGTAACAAGACTAGTATCTTGACTGAGTGAGAATGAGGTATAAAATTAAAGTATCAGTTGTGTTCAAATTTCAGTTGCAATGCAGCATTACTCCTGACAGCTATGTATAAGCATGGGGCAAGAATAATCTTCCAGTGGAATTTTGTACATCTAAAGGAAGAATTTGATGTGGTCTTCCTGCAGTAGCCCATTATCGAGTCAATAATATCTCCCTCCACAGGAAAAAAAAAAGCTGCCTGTCACCAGTATATAGTGATTAGGAACTGATCATGTAGTCTCATTTCTCTGCTCACATATTGACCAAGCCAGATAGGGACCAACTAAATCTTTGAAATGCAAACATTGCTAGAGTTCACCCGTCAGCATAACCTCAATTATCTTCCCAAATATTGGGTGGCCTGACATTGGACAGTAATTGGCTTTGCTAATATCATCCAAAGATGGGAGTTTGAGCAAGAGCCTAACTGCTGCTTAAGTAAAGCTGGCAAAATGCCCTTCTGAAGAGAGGCATTAATTATCTTCATCAATAATGAGCTTAAGTGTCTCTCCGCTTGCTTTAACTAGCCATGAATTTTTCATTTGGAAAGATGGAAAGAAGGCAGAACCATGTTCTACCCTTCATGCATGAACTAAGGGAGGTCTAGCCGTGTTCACGGAATGAATTTTTTGTTCTTTGCCATCTCATTCCCTTCTTGAACAGCATTTTAGCCAACTGTTCTAAAACTGAGTTCCAAGCAGTGATGATCTATCCTTGCTCCTTAGTTCTTTACAGTTCATCTACTTGCTAAGTTGCCATTGCCTTCTAACTAAGAATTCCTCTCTGTCTAAAAAAGATGCAGAAGAAGGGCTTTTCTTACTGCGAACAATAATAATCCAGTCTGCCTGCAGGATTTCCATGCACTAAGAAGAGAACTCACCATAAAAATAACCTGCTTCTCAGATTCTCCTTTCCCTTTCCTGTTAAGTCTCCATTTCTCTCTTTGTAGGGGACATAACTCCTGGACTGCAAATCTGAAAGATTCAGGTTAAAAGATAGCATCACTGTCATTTTTCACAGGGACCTATTTCTGTTTGAATTAGTTATCGTCAGTTCTTTGCATTACATACAGGTCATGTTTACCCGGCATTGCCTAAATCTCTGTGTTTTGAGCCCTTCATAATACGGTAGTAAAATGGAGTGAATGAAAAGCAGAACATGGACTCTTACTAGCATCTATTCTAAGCATGCGATAATGCAATAATTCCGTGTCTTTAAATATTTTTAAGGAAATGACTAGGTAACTGAGCAATTTGGAGTTTTATTAATATTTGTGATGATTATTGTTAGAAAAAATAAAGAACTAGAAATTTCAAGTGTTATTCTCTGTGGTCCATGCTTCCTCATGGGAACATGAGTCTTTCTATTTCAGCCAGCATAAGAGTCCTTTGAAGGTTTTGGGAAGTAGTTCAAAATTAATTTGATCCTCAAAAAACCCCCCACACATTCTCATGGCAGTGTGCTGGAGTTGATGTGGAATACATTAGTGCCTGGGAGGGAACTGGCATATCATACAGCTTCTTGAGCCCGTGAGATTGAACTGGGTCACTTGATCAAATGCAGTTATAAAAAGGGTCATTAAAAGGTAACGGAATACTGCTGATTTAGAGTTTGTTCAAAATAGGTTCTGCCAATCTGGAAAGACCTTAATGAAGCACATGTGGCACAATTATCTTTTTTTTTTTTTATCCATAGGACCTCGGTGCTCAATCACTTCTTATTATTTGCTTTTTGTTTAAAATATGAAGAAGTGGATGGTAATGGTGTTAGTGTGTTCCTTGTTCATAGTATATGCATGAGGTATTCACACTCTTCCAGATCCTTAAGTTCAGAGCCTGCACTGCCTGTTTAGTCAATGTAGAGATGTAGAGATTAAGACCCATTTTACGTAATTTTATGCATCTAGCTGATAGACAGTGAGAACTCAGATAGTATCTGATCATGTTCTGTACCTGAGAGTATGTTCTGTATTTGCTGTATAGGTAGCTTGCAGAAATTACATGCCTAACATTAGGTGTATGGCCTCGATCCTTCTGTTAAGTGGATGAGTGACTCTCCCCAGTCATCCATCCACAGCGATGGCGTGTACTTCTTCATCTCGGCTGGACTGCTGTGCTTTCCGCAGCAGAAAAAGAGGCAGGGCTCTTTGGGAGGGTGGAGGCTATGGTACGATCCCTAGCACAGGGGCAGAGAAATTCCTGGCATCTTTTTCATTTTGCATGCTCACCGAAATGTCTGTCAGTCCTTGGCTTTTATTCCATTGGCTTTAAAAAGCAACCTATTGCAAAACAAGAAAATGTTATGTTCTTTTATGATATAGGTGATTTGCTTAAGGTTTGCAGTGAAAACAAGAATACGTAATACAGAGTCAGCACTGAGTTGATTTGTTATACTTAAAGCTTCTGGGGGAGATTTTCAAAGCATGAGGGAGTTAGGAACCAAACTCCCTTTGTCGTTCGGTTGGTGTTCGGCATCTAGCTGCCTATTTCTGCTTTTGAAATATTTTCCCGGAGCAGTAAGTGGTCGAATTGTAATGGATAAATCAACAAAAATCTAGTGTGGTCTGTCTTTTTCTGACTATTAAAACGATACCCCTTTGAAGAATAAAGTTCTTCAAACAGAAAAGGAGATATCAGTGGATCTCTGCTCACTGTGGGCTCTATTCACGCCTTGAAGCCCTCACAGAGCCTGCATTAATGTTAAGAAGAATTTTTCAGACATATAAGGGGTGTGTAATTGATAATATATTCTTGCTGTTGGTTAGAATAGGTCTCCCTGAGAATCAGGCTGTAGGTGAGGTTTCCATATGTTACACCTTTACTCACAAGACTCAGCTTTTTAAGGAAAATTCTGTTTATTACAATAGTGTAATCCTTTTTTTATAGGTGTTTGTGGTAGGCTGAACCTTCCTGGCTCCATGCCACAAGCCAGCCTCCTCCCGAGGCACACCAGCGTGGCTCTGGATGCAGCATGACATAGCTGACGTGCTCTGATCTCTCTTATCCCTCACCAATAAAAAGCTACAGGGTTCCTATCCTAGCCTTGAAAGGGCAGCTTCCATTTTCCCATCGCTATTACCAAACAGTAACTGCAGTAGAATATATCGTCACTGAACATAAACTATGTGAACTGTTACATTCCGATTTCACAGCCAGACCAAACCTCAAAGGCACGTAACCAGAACAAACACCACTAATGAAACCTTAGACGGGATTCTGACACAGCTCCCTTTCACGCTAACAAGGCAACGCTTGTGTAATTAGTCATACAGTGCAGGGCACCACGGTACCACTTCTGCATACCTGACTCCGAAAAGACACTGTCCCTTGCACTGCTCAGTAGGGTTTGCCCAATTTAGAGGCAGCATCACCTGTGCTATGAGTTATGGTCAATTTTGATGATTACCTGTACATTTAAATTACGATAATATTTTGATCCATATTAAAAACTAATCGATTAAAATTGATTTCTGTTTTCTTTAATTTTGTTAACACATCAGTTCTGTGGACTACCCTTTCATGTCTATTTTGTCAGATTCATCTTGTTCACTTTGTGGGCCATCTGTTCTAAGACAATCTGGTCACCTTTGGAACAGACACATTTTTATGTAACCTGGTAATATGTGGACTGTCCTACTGGACACATTTTTCTTCAGATATGGACTAACGTTCTTCTAAGGCACTGCACTCGAGTGATTTTTTTTTCAAGCGTGATTCAAGGGAGCCTTTACACATTCATGCGGGCCTATATTCTTACTGTAAAATTCCCAGACTTCTTAGAGTTCTTAGAAATTCAAGATACCTAATAAATGTAAAAGAATCTATATCTGTGTATGTTTACTAAGTTGCTCACTTCTTGCTATTAACATCTCAAAAATCTTTCCAATTACGGCAATGTTAGCCGTAGTTATCAAGTTGCTCACTTAAATTTGCTTGATTCTCTTGAATCTGCAAAGAAAACTTTTTCTAAAACATCAGTACCAGAGATTTCTCATATACTTGAAAGATGCAGTGACTTCCCACAGGAATGCTCCTGACTGCAATATTTCCTGGACACCACCAACTGCACAGGTCAGAGGTGTGAGCCTGAGTACATTTATTTCAACCATGAGAGGATCTGTTGTTATTTGATGCTGACCGGTTCTGTCGTGGAAACTCATGTGTACTCTGATATCATGAAGAGCTCTACAAGGGTTAAACCATGTTTTGATAGCCCAGGTATTCAGACAGATTTTTCTTTCTTATATTTCATAGAATCATAGGATCATCTAGGTTGGAAAAGACACTTGAGGTCATAGAGTCCAACCGTTAACTAACACTGCCCACTCCACCACTAAACCATGTCCCCAGGGACCATGTCTACATTTTTTTTCCTGAAGAGTTTAAATTAAAAACAAACAAACACAACCCCCCCAAAAGAAACAACCCACAAATCAGCACCATAATTATGTCGCCAATTTAATTTGATCATTGTTTCTGAAACTGTAAGACATGTTTGCTTTTTGTTTTTTACATGAACTTTCCCTGAATCCTCTTATACAAAGAAGAGAGAGTTACTGCTTCTAAGCTACAGAAATACTTTCTATATTCAGTTGTGATTTTATTGATTAATAAATTAAGGTGATCTATATTGTTATCTGTCACAAGTGACTTACAACCCTGCACTTTTATCAATTTTTCCCATCCTAAGCAAAATTAGCTTTTTTGTACTATTTTTTTTTAAAGAAGAATGTGTCATTATTCAATGGCATTGACTCTGCAAGGCAGATCTGGAGTCACAGGGAGTAGGACTGGAGGGTAGCTGAATCTGTTCATAGGGCTATTTATAGTATTTTTGTGATTTCCACAAGTTACTATAAGGTCTAAGTTCCATTCTGATGTCTGCTTTGTATGTAAAGATGTGCAAATATTGTGTTTACAAAGTCCACCAGCTTTCTTGTGTTTACATACTGAGACAGCTTCATGCAGGTAGATTAATACTTCTAAAATTGCAGTTATACCCAGTACATCAGTTAGCAGTTCTTCTGTTTAGGGTGATGTCATTACTTAAAAGTGTAGAGTAAACTGACCTTTTCTTACAAACCCTGTACTAAGAAATATGAATGTGGAGATCTACACTTTTTTCTGGCATAGGAAAATGCAGAGATCTCATCTAGAGAACAGGAGATGATTTGTATACTATAAAAGCACTGCTTGCTTTAAATGTCTGTGAAACAATGTGCAGTCAAGGACAGAGTTTTACCCACCCTGAAGATCCAAGACGGAGTGCGTTGTTTTTTACACATCCATAAACGTAATTACTAAAAATTGCACCTGGAGTTGTGCTTGAGCATTCTTCTGTGGTAGAAATCTGTATTTGAAAATGTTAGTGTTATGTGCCGAAATTATTCTTGGTGTTAGGTACCTAAAGTTACGTGGACTTCATTGCTGTTCCCGTGAGCTCTGTGTGCAGATGAGAAGCAGTAAACGCCTTCGTGAAATTGCGATATTGCCTCTTCTGGTATAAACGGAGGGCAATGCAGTTCAGATCAATGGAATTGTGACCATTTGCTCCTTATGTAATTTATTTCTTAGCCCCCTCAGCTGGGATACACCAAGAAAACATCTCAAGTTTTAAATATGTTCTTTCCCTTATGCTCTAACTCTAAGAAGAATCAACAACCATTTTGATAAATTTTTGTTTCCTGATTTGCTTCTATGACCAATGTGAGGACCAGAATTTTAGGTGACAGAAATTGAAATATCAAATTCATTGATTTTTTAGGAACAATGCTGATTTACATGACTTTGCCTATTCCTGTCCCAAAACAAGTAGACAGGAGCAATTTTTCCTATCTCTTGGCAGTAGCTTTATAACTGCATGCCTCACTGTATTGCTGTCATTTAATTCCTATTCACCTAAAATATAGCAGGATGCAAAACATTTATTTCTATTACTCAAAAGGAATCAGCTCCTTTATGTCTAGCTCTGACTGCTCTTGAATGAGGTGCTCACCAGGTCTCCATTCTTGAAAGCACTTAAGCACTTGCTTATTTTTACTGGAGTGTCATTGAAGATGTTTGTGTAATAGCACTGAAGTGTTTGCAAGGATGGAGCTAAGAAGAACCTGCGAGATAAAGCGTAACAGATGGAAATTGCATTCGGAGAACAGAGGCAACTCCAACAGGCAGATATTCCAGAATAATAATTTTGCTAGACTTGCTCCAGAAGCATGAAAATAAAAAAAATACTCCAGTATAAACTCACCGTCCTCCGGACTAGTGTCCCCTTTGAAGAAATTATTTAATATGTTGGAATTATGTTGGAATTATGTTGGAATAGCAATGAAAGCCAGGTTCCTCTGTTAGAGTGAGGCCTCAGAAAACTTATCGGTGTGTGTAAAACATGTTAAAATATTCCACTAGGTTTAACTCCCCTCAGTACAGAGAGTGATCAGGGTTGAAGCTCCATTGCTCTGGGGGCACGCTTTGTCAGTTCATGAAGGATAAGGCCCCCAAAAGATATTCTCGTCATTTTTGACCAGCCATTTAACACCTGAATTAATTCTTGCTTAACTACTCTAATGACTAAATCTCACTAGTATTCTTAATTACTCTCACTTAAATGTCCTAAAAAAACCCCAAACCAAACTTTTGAAATTGATTAAATATTTTGTCATTTAAGTGTAACCTGAGTCAGTGCTTAAATTTCCGTGTTAGCGAAATTAACTCTTGATGTCCCTCTTAGTAGTTGGACCTTGCAGAGAGGCTTTGCAGGATCTGTCTTCTCTGAGAGCGTGTCTCTCCTCTCCCCCTGTGTCTTGCACTGTGGCAGGGGGACAGACACACCGGTACACATGTACAGCTGAAGATGTGCCACCTGAAAACTGCCACTGGTAGGACTAGGTCATGGTTTTATAATGAGAGAGGCTTTTGCCCCAGACAAAACCCGGATGTGATACACTTTTATGGCACGCGTAACCTGGGCTGCTGCTTTTCTCACAGTTTTGCTATAACTTGCTAGCATTGAGCTCCATGGTTTCATTCTGATTTACAGTGGTATAAATTAGACTTTGAGAAGAATCCAGACTCTCCAATTTATGTATTGGCTACTAATATTTTGTATTTTATAAAATTCCTTAAACCTTGGGGATTTTTTTCCCTGAATTAATATTTTGGGGCTCCTCTGAGCAGTGCAAAACCTCTTCTATCTTTTTTGCAGAATTTTAATCCATTCTTTCTGTTAATTGCAATAAGAGTCTGAACTGTGCTATTTTAACTAGTTTGATATAAGATGTGGATTGCTCTGAGTCACTGTTATGGAAGAGTCACTAACAGATGTACAATTCTAATAATTTGTAATAAGTTACCTTTGCAGATAGTTCCTGATGCATTCCTTACAAGTGCAAGGGCTGAAATAATTCGTATTGCAACTAGTTTGTTTTCCTAAATAAACCGAGGGCTTTTGTGTGATCACTTAAAAAGTCTTTTGTAATTCTTCTGCCTGTGAAATATCTGGGAGGTGATGAATGCAGAACTATTACTGTGTAATGTACACATTGCTCATTTATATTCTCGGTCAAATTGCAGTTAAGGTTGCTATAGTGACTAATACCCTATGCAAAACACGTGACAAGGACAAAACATTGGAAATAGCCTGAGCAATAGAAAACATAAAAGGAGTCATTTAGGGTGTGGTAACCTTTGTATCAGAGATTTAAGAGCATTGGGAAGGTTCCTGCCGGTGGAGCTCAGAGGATGAAGGAGCCGAGACTCTGCTGAGGGATTTGAAGCACAACTAAAGAGGCATCTACTCTGTCAACAGCCTCATTCCTTCCTTGCAATACCTTCTGCTTTCTTTTTTGAGACTTACACGTGATGACATTTCTCTGTTTGTCTGTCGTTGCCTACAAATAGAATGAGTTGTAGGCATCCATAAACAGCCTCCAGCATGACACAGCCTCCAATCGCATCTCTGCCATTATCCTAGATGAGCTTGGCACCATGAAAGATATATGCCCCAGAGAAAAACAAAAGATAACAATAACGATGAGATGGGTGGAACAGCAGAACTAGGGGAAAGATTATGGAGCTATATAAAACCTTGAGGAAGCGGAGAATGGGAGAGCCCGGGGCAGGTGGGAGGAAAAAATGGGAACTGGAAAGAAGTAAAAGACAAATAGCCCATAAAATTAGGGAAATAGGGAGAAGGTGGAAGAAAAGGAGAAAAAAGTATCCAGGGTATATCACAAAGGATGACAAATGAAGACAGAAAGCCTTTGGCTTGAAAAAGACAGTGGATGTTTCTCTTACAGGGATAATGGCTTGAAGGACCCTTGAAGCACCTGGTACAAGCAAAAGTGTTCATGAGTTCCCAAAATAGAAGGAAGAGAAGAATCACTCGCATACAGGAGAGAAATGGACGATTGATAGAAACATTTAGTGCGCTTGGTCTACAAGCAGCAAAGGCAGTGATTCTGCAGTGTTCAGGTATAAATATGCACACTATCACTATGGTTTTCTGCTAAAAAAACCCCTACCTTTCAGTTCTGGCCTTCGGGAAAGATTCACTTGCTCCTCTCTCATGGTTTGAGCAGAGGTAGTCTCCAGTATTTTCTCAAAGGCTGTAGATCTTAGCCAGAGACATTGCATGGGGGATGGTTCCCTCACGGAGAACTCACTGACTGTTACCAGAACAGGAAAATTCCTCTTTGCTCCTCATTCATCTCCCTTCTGCTGGCTGCCTTGTCATTCTTTCACTTTTTTTTTTAAGGGTTTCTTCTTTTAGCTGTCCAGGTCAGTCACGCTCCTTCCCCTCTTAGTTTCTTCTGCAGTCTGTGAAAGACAACATTAGCTTTTCTATACCATAAGGGATCCATCAGCATGCAATTTTACAGCCGCAGAAGGTTTGGAAGTATGCCACTGGAGAAGAAGTCTATCCCCAGGAGCTGCTAAGAACTGTCAAACTGCGTTTCTGCAGAACCTGGAGCTGCTCAGGGTAACAACCCATCTGAAAAGTAAAAATCTTGCCTATTTTCTTTCTGCAAGATCTCCAGCTAGCTTCTCTGTGCTCTGCCTTTGGAAAAAAAGGAGAAAGCAGAAATTTTAGAATCAAAATTGTTTATTTTACACTTCAAGAGAAAAATCTTTGAAAAAAAAAGATTGCAAACTAATATTTTCTATCTGACAGTTTTCATGGAATAAAGGCAAAATAATTAACCTGTTTGGTTAAGTTAGATTCAGTTAAGAAAATTTTAACTAAATTTTAAGGCATGAAAACATGTCCTTGTTTGAGAGCTCTAAAAACTGATAAGCACTTTTGAAACATTTTTGGAAATACTAGTACTAGAAAAAAATGTTAAAAATAAATTGTATAATTTGAATTATGATCCTCACTAATATGATTCAGTGCTCCTGATCCAAAGCCTATTCAAGCAAGTGAGAGCCCTCTATTGACCAAAATGGGTCCCGACTCTGACTGTGAACTAGCGGGACATGTCCACGGAGCATCTGAGGAACGGCAGCCAAACAGGTGAAAATATTATTTGCTTTTTACGTGATACATGAAGAATCGTCTGTGAAATATGAAACTTGAGGGTCTGGTATGCCTATTTAGAAACTTTAAGGAAAGTGACTTGATAGATTTTTTTAGTTCCTGTGAAGTGACACTAAACCTTTAAGTTATTGCATTTCTAGAGCTGGATCAAATTGGGCTATCAATATACTCTAGATCTAAAATTCTTTCTTATGAAATTATGTAGGCTTTCTTTCTTATGAAATTCTGTAGGGTTTTTTTTTTTTTTATTTGTGAAAGATCAAATATCTGTTGTTTTCCTGCTTTCTTCCCCTTCCCCAGCTTGGGCATTTATTCCATAAAGTAATTGGGTTAAATTGACTCTTTTCTAAAGCATCAACCACAACTGTATTGTGTACAAGAAAAGTGGAAATGTTGGGTTACTTACAGTTTTAACTATCATGAACAAAAGCTATTGGGAAGTTTGTGTGTGGCTACACTGAAATGCAAACACCATTTAGCTACTTGGGGTTTTCTTACTGTGTTTCTTTGTTAAAAAAAATATTTATTTTCTGACATACATATTGCATGAATTCTGACAAGAGGATCATGCCAACACCATTTATCTTCCTCAGGATCATTTTGAAATTAAAGAAAACATGAAGAACGTTTGTGTACAAACTTTCGATGTACAACCTTTACAGTCACACTTGACATTGCTATCAGGATAATAATTTAATTTCCCTAAAAAACAGTCCCCCTTCTTCTATCTCTCTCTCTCCTTTAAGATTGCACCTGACAGATAGAAAGCTGATACCAGATTATAATGTCTCATCTTAGTTACTTGTTCAAAATGTTTCCTTTCCAAACCTCTCCTGTTACCCTGAAGAAACACTGCATGGTGGCTGTAATTGGCACCACAAAAGCATTGCAGTAGGGAAAATGTACTTTCACAGAAAAATCAGAAAGTTCTCCGAGTTCAGAAATGTCGAGGGGACATCTCACACTGGGAGGGAATAAAGCATGATTGGGAGGTCAGTATATCACCATGGGACTTTGGAAACCAATTTTTACTTTTCTTAAGGCCATAAGCCTCATATAGCGTTTTTAGTCCCTTGTAGCCTCAGTTCTCCCAATGTAAACGGAAGGTAGTGGCCTCTTCTTGGCACACAGAAAAGGCAGGTTAAAGGCAATGTGCCTGTGTGCATGGATAAGCACGGGTGGATGTGAGCTCACTCGCTGAAGACTCAGCCGGCCAGACACGAGTCAGCAGTTCTGCAGAAGCCGTATAGCTCCATCAGCTTAGTGCTGTCCCAAGGCTAAGAAACTCTGATAAGACACGAACTACACTTGAGCAGAGCAGTACTCTCATATGGCAAGATAATTTATGGGATGGCACTGACCAGCACAAGCGTAAGCGGAGGAGCCCCGTTGTCCCCCTGCTGCCATCCCCACCATAATTTGTACAGAGCACCCGGGAGGTGCTGCTGCAGTGGGCAATGTAAATAGCTACAACCTTCCCCTTAATGGGCCCACTGGGGCTGGTATATCCCGTTGCATAGGTCTTCTTAAGTTATGCCTCTGCTTCTGTGAGGCTTTGCAAGGCATCAGTATTACTGGTTTGGCCTTTATACACCAGGCTTGTATCTCCGTGTTATATCTCCCTTACATCCTCAGATGCCTGGGAAAGTTTCCTGTCTTCTGTCAGGCTGGATTTTAGTTTGCACTTTTACAAGTTATGTGAAGGATGACTCTGGAAATTAATCTTATCTATGTTCCTTTGGGTAGTTAATTCACAGGGATATCAGTTTGGAATAGATCTTGTTCATTAACTGATCAAGCTCCATAGCAAAACTGTCTGGAGTTTTTTTGCCCCGACTAGCTTGCTTTAAATGCTCTCCCAGGATTTAATCACTTGATCGCTAGGTATTTTATTTTCGAAGCTAAATTTATCCCTGATCAGTTTTTCCCCTTTTGGAAACCAGTTCATGCCATATTTTTGCTTTTAGTCACTAAGTCCCAATTGGATTACTTTAGTCCTCAGGGTCACCAGCTCTTCCTACATCATATTGCTGTTACTTACCCTCTCTATCACTGGCCTTTCGTGTAATCTCCAGATTTCACATTCGCCTATTTTTTGTACTAAAGTCATGGATGATGGTATTTAACAGAATTGTTTACAAGACTGATCCTTAGGTCCCTGAGGTCTCACTCAGGAGTGGTGATGACAGCTCAGATCCCAATATTGTACATGTGAAGCCACGGCGTGTCACTTTGCATTTACCTATATTTCAAATCTACTTTATTTCATCTGCCATTTTTTTGCCAGTCACTCAGTTTCGCAAGATTCTTTGCCATTTCTTCACAGAATTCATGCACCATCTTTACAATTGTGATAAACTTGGTATCATCAGTCAACTTCTTCACCTTGTTTTTCACCCTCTTTTCTGGGCTAAGTAGCCCAAGGGTTGCAGCACAGATCTCTCTAGGTATCCAGTGGTGTCCTGCCTCTGCAATAAGGACACAGTGTTCTCTCTTTCCTATCTTTTAATCAATTATTTACCTCTTTAAAGACCTACACTTTCTTTCTGTGGTTGCTTGGCTTCTTTAAGAGCCTTTGAAACAGACTTTTGCTAATGCTTTCTTGAAATCCAAGTAGACTATATCAACCAAATCTCCCTCATCGGCTTCACTATTAACCCCTCCAAAGAGGTCCAGCTGTGAGGCAAGAACTAATACTTGCCCTTCAGCCTAATACTTCTCCTTTTATCCAGACCTGGTGTTATCTCTCCTTTACATTGTTCCAAAGGAGCTATTACAGGGAAAGTTTTTTCAAAAAACCCCACTGTTCATCTAAAAGTTGACCTAAATTAAAAAAAGGAAATGTTAAGTAGAGGTTTAAGGAATGCCAAAAGTAAAACAAAACTTTTATTTAAGGTTTTATATAACATTTTTGGATCTTTTAAAATCATCTTTTTGATGTAAAAATATCAGTATTACTTCACTGATTCAGCAAAAAAACCTCCTTTGATTTGGCAATGAAACCAAACTAACTTTAATGATATATCAAATATTTCAACAAGAACAAATATAGAAGAAAACCAGGCATGACAGATATTCTTGTTTTCAGCAAAATAAGTATTTGAATATGTATACTTTCAAATGAATAAAACAAGTTCCTTCTTCAAATAACATTCTTTCTTCCTCTTATGTATTCACTATCACTGTGCTGACAGCAGTTGTATTCTCTCCTTCTATATTTATATTCTTGTGCCTTGGGACTTAATGTACAGAGTCTTACTGTCCTCTCTGTACCTAAGTTTTCTTTCAATAGAAACTATTAACTCTTAAACGCACCACACCATTAACCCCTAAGTCTGTGGTCAAACCTGCTGCAGAGTTTGTGATGGAGTATTTCAGTATTCTGTTGCATCTCATCCCCTCATTGTTCAGAGATATCTTATCTGTTGTCTTGTTCCTTAGCTGCTCTGTATTTTAGTTTGCCCAGGTTAGTTTCTAAATTTCTTGAGTTAGCATGTTGACATTTACAGCTTTTATTCTTCACAACAAGAGCTCCAGCAATAGCAAGCAGAACCTGGCATCCTGCAAGCCATGCGCCAACAAAGGCAAGACAGCGTGCTTCATTGTATTTATTCAGTGACTTGCATGAGGATGTCCATTGCGCATTTACAAGGGTGCAAAATGAGAAGAGAGGAGGGTAGGCTCGGTGGTTCACTCCCTGTTTAGCTCCAGGGCTAAATCACATCCATATCACATGTGCGTTGATTTGTTCCTGGGCCCCAATTCAGATCCAAGCAGTTTTCTTGATAAGGAAAATTATTTATGGGAGAGAAAATAGTTTGCTTCAGGCTTTGAATTTTAGGGACAGGATACACAGTTAGCTGGTCTGAACTGCTTGGCCAGGAGTGATCCCTTGATGCAGGTCACAAAGGTTACGCAGAAGTACCTGTTATACTGCCAAAAAAAAAAAAAGGGAAATAAAGCTTTTTATACTTGCCTCATTCTGGTGTATAAAACTATATATGGTATCAGAAAGTGGGGAGTATAAAGTACAACATTTAATTAATCTGTCCTGTTTACAGCAATTTGTACTCTATCTTTTGCTGGAAGATCAAATAAATGAAGTCCCAAGTTTGGATGCTTTTATAACAACTTAAAATTCGTTTCAGCTGGAGAGCAGTACACAGAGAGTTAATAACTGCAGACTCTTAGAATACAAAGCATGAACTATAGGAGGAAAAGGAAGCAATGTCTTCTGTTTACTCAAAACATTGATATTTCATTTTTTTTGTATCATAAAAAGTATCAAATTTCCTAACTTGTGTACTTTTTCTCCTCAGTGACCAAAAAACCTGCAAGAATTTTCTGTATAATCCTAAACAAAAAGAAAAACCCAAACCACATTAGCTTTGCATTTAGAATATTTTATATATAGAAAGTAAAGGATTATTGCAAAATCTTTCAACGCGTAGACATGTTGTTTCAGGCTTATCAGCTTTACTGTGGCAGATAGGATCTCTTCTTCATATACAATTTGTAAAGATTTTGCAAGACTCTGTACATGGCAAAAAAGGTAAATTATATCATCTGCAGATGTAAGTAAAATATATGGAATTATATTTTTTATTTTATTTACCCTTTGTGGGCTTAAGTGAAAATGAAAGTTAGTTTTGCTATAGTCAGCAGACAAAAGATATTCTGATAAAAACTCCTAGAGCTCCATTCGTCTCTAGTTGGTTTTATGACTTGGCTCCCACAGTGCAAATCTCATTTTAATAAAACATATTGTCATTTTAATAACTGTGGAAAAACAGACAACAGTAACAGTGGAACTCTGTCTAATGATCACATTGCCCGTAACAAAACTGTGGGCATTAGGGATACTATTAAAGGGAGTCTATTAAAACTCTGTTTCCAGAAGGGTATGCATGTGCCTTAAACCCGCACAGACACCCAGTGGCTTCAGTGAAGTTTGATATAGACACAAGATTTGGTTCATTTAATTTTTTTAATTTTTTTTTGCCAGATCTGGGACCTCAGTGCTGAGAAGCTTTTTTTAAAATTTTTTTTCTTTTTTGACATTTGGGATAATTTACTCTCTGATGCTGAGCGTTAGCAATACAGAATCTATTTTGGATCTTTGAATCCTTGAAAAAATAAGGAAAACGTGAGTGGCGTTTTCAGATGAGTGGTTATGAAGAATCTCTTTTACAACTAAATTATATGGAATCTGCTATCTTCTATTTTACTGAACATCATTATTCTATTGAATACCCTTAGGAATATGGAATATAGCCTAAATAAATAGCCCAACATTTTATGTTTCTCTTCTCTCTTCCCAGTCCTATCTTGCCTTATTGTTTATGTTGTCAAAAGTCCTATCTGTAGCCCTTTACCTATCCACAGTTGGTGAAATTAATCTCTCCCAACTTGGGCATTTAAAAAATTAGCTGTCAGGGTCCAACCAACCACTCTAGATCTGCTTTGTAGACAGCGGAAAGAATGATCACACATTCAAGTTAAGTGTCTAAGTTAAGTGAGACAAATTTCACTTGGCAGTGCATACTCCTCTTAGATGCCTACCCTGGAATTCGATCAATAATTGTTTGGTTAGGTAAAAAGACTGTCTCCCATAGATAAGGTCCCTAGATACAAGCTATGTAGTCAAAAAGTCAAAACCATTTCATTCTTTTCTTCTAAATCCAGACCATGTTTTATCATCGAGCTGAGATTCTTCATTATTAAATTTCAATATAGGTCATTTCCATATGAACAGATTGGGTTTTGATTGATTCAGAATGAGAAGTTTTCTATTATCATTGTTGTTAACTTCATTGAGTTAACTTTGATGGATCTTATGATGACTCGCTGATCAGGTAGGAAGCAGTTCAAGGCTGGCTGCGAAGTTCACTATAAGGAAGAACATAAGCATGCATGAAGTGTCACACTCCATAGACTTTGGAGAGAGTCATTTTCTTGTGCTTTTAACATAATAGACTTTCATTTGAAGTCCCTGCAAGTTAGCTCCTATGTAGTCCTTTATTTAGTTGCTATGTTCTGTGATCTTCAGTTAATACTGAATTTTCATCTAAAATGCCATGATGTTTTATAAGCAAATATTATTAAAACATGTGTCGTTGGATCAGGGACTAAATTAGACAAAATGTCAGAAAGTACAATAATAAATACAGATAAGAAGACTAGATCTGTGCAGCTGAAGGGGCTAAGCAAATTTTCATAATTTTGTCCAGATCCTGTGGCCAAAACTCAGTGAATAACTGAAGCATGGGCTTAACTCCTACTGAATTAAATGGGACTTCTTATATGCACAAAGACTACGCATTCCTAAGCACTTTGCTCTTTATAGGCATTGATCTCCTTGCCTCCCTTGCAAAGACGTGCATCCTGATCCTCCCTACTGCAAAAAAAAATATTAACCCGACTCTTGTTTGCTATGATCCCACAGGCAGTATGCTAATACGAGTACACAGTGAAACCTGAATTAATGGAGACATATCTTTTCCTATTACTAAACACTGGACTAGTGCAAATGCATATACTGCATATCAACGTTACAGAGGCATCTTGGATTTTATTTTATATGCAGACATTCCTATCAGCTCAATCTTACCTAGGGCTTTCTGACAGTTAATAATCTAGAGGTACCATTGCAAATCCAGAGTCTTCCTTTTGGATCATTGAAAATCTTGTATTATTATTGAGTTGTAACAAGTTCGTTGTCTACGGGCTTTGTAGAGATAAAAGTAATGGTAATTTTCAAGAAAATACAATACAGAGAGCACAGTTGAGAAGAGGTATCTTCTTTTAAAAAAAAATTGCAATAATATTCTTAATTTATACTGAAAATCTCCCTGCTGATAGAAATATCTTTCAAACCACTGCAGAGTTTGAAGGTGCCTATTGTTCCTGCCTCTAGTACAGTTGCTGATTCCTCCTGTCATCCGCAGATGGCTGAATCTGTCAGTATTGGAGCTCTTCTGTATTGCTAGAGTGAGGAAAAGAAACCAGGTAATACTTGCTTCCTATAATAGGTGACTTGATTGCACTGGATGTAGAACAGGAAGAATTCTTGTAATTTTAGGAGAAATGGGACTGCTAAATAACACCTTAACTAAAGAAGGTTCTTTAATTGAAAAAGAAGGTGTTTTTAGCCTGGGGAAATATTTGGTTAGCATTGCTCCATTATCATACTTCCTTGCTTGCTTGTTTTCTTCCTTTCTTGCTTTGTCTTCCTATTAGCTGTTTGTTGCTGGGTTTTGATACACTTATTCCTTTCAGCACCTCAGCGCAGGATGTGCGCAATACATCCACCTGTGATACCTCACCTGTGCACCCCAGCCTATTTTGCTATATAGCTGTAGTCACTCCAGTGAAGTCAATGAGAAAGTGATTATATTGAGGCTTAAATTCAAGTCTGCCCAGGTCAGTTCAGCAGTGGTGAAGTGAAGGTTTTAGTGAAGTGAAGGTTTATTGCATCTAATTTTAGATGCCTGAAAGTTTTTTTGTCTAATCTTCTTCTGCAGAGAAGGGAGAGAAAGGTATTTACAGGGACCAGTTTGCATCATCCTGAGCCACAAGATATGAATCACCCTCTGAAGGTTCCTCTTTCTAACCTCTGACTTTAAAGTGAGATGAGGTGATTAGCTTTTACTTAAATAAAGTCATGCGATATGTCTATAAATGGCTGTACAGCTAAGAGTGTGTAGGACCATTGAGGTAACACCGGCGTGTTGAAAACACTTAAACTTACAAATTGGCATAGACCGTTATTAAACTTATAACATCACTAAACTTCCCTTTGAATTTGGCTGTAAATCAACTACTACTAGTAGATTGTGAACGAAATGAAGAACAGCTGTGCCTTCATAACATAAATCTCTTAGACAGGGGAAATCATTCAATCAAGTTAGTGAGAAAATTAGCATCTTTACGTTTCATTTTCTCTCTTGTCTCTCAAAGGAGTTTCATTAGGACTGACAGAACTGATGATACTGGATTTGCAGACCAGGGACTTGCCAGAGTTGATCTGTGAAATCATGGATGCGCTTCCGATTTAGTTTCTGTTGATAATTGAATCTGGTCTACCATTAAATTCATTATTTCAGATTTTCTTTAAATTGTGCAGCTGTGATTAAGGTAGACAGTATGTTGCTGCCTACCTTGCTCAAGTGACAGATCAGTGAAAGAATGGAGAAATCACCATCCCTTCCTGCCTCAACCAATTAATCAACAAACTTCCAAATTTACAGTCTTGCTGTCTGACTGAGAGGCTGGAGAATCCAAGGCATGCTTTCCTTCTTCCGATATACTGTGCAGTGAGATTTCAGCAAGCAGCGGACGTGGGTGCTTTCCTGTGTGGCAGATGATCCTCCGCGGAGGCACGCTCGGAGTCCCTCTGTGATCTGAAGCAAACTGGCTGTGGTGTTATTAGTAGTAGCGTCGCTGCTGATATTATTCCAGCCAGTGCTTACAGAGTTGGTTACACTGTGACTCTTACGTGTTTCAGTTATCTGGGAAGAGAACATTCCATTTGCAAATCAGTTATTTATAGGCTATAAAACACATATGCACATATTGTGGTATGATTTTTACATTAGAAAATGTTAAATTGAATTTTTCCCATGTCCTTTCAAAGTGTGAAATGAAATGAATTTAGCATCCATACTAATAAGGTTCTGCTAGCTTTCTTTAGGGAAAGCATGTGCTTTTAAAATGCTCTTTCTAATATTCGTTTTTCCACCCACTAGGTCATTCCTTTCATTAACAGTGATTAAAACTAAGCCTCTGTACTTGTAAGCTTGCCCTGTGTGGATGAACACTCGCGTCTTACTAATGGTAGTAGTTTAAAATATCCCGTTGGGATATCTAAGAAATAGGTTCATAGATGGACAGACAGAAAGACAGATGAAAAATATTACTCATCTTCATCTCTAAAGCCATGAACGTTCACAACTGTTCTACAGTTCAGGATTGAGTGCCCTAAAGCAAAACTAGAAATGTGTTTGAAATTTAATATTTTTTTCTCACTAGCAAAGACAGTCTGATATATCAGAAAAATATAGCATATTATGTGATACTTCCAGCAAGCCGCTCGTATCTTTTGGCTGCAGCAATGGTCCATATGTTTGACATCCTTTATGTAACCCAGTGATACATCATTAATTGTAATTTCATGCCAGGACGATTGGCAGGCTCTGTGGACAATGACAACAACTACTGCCTCCTAAAATTCTTTGATAAACTATGGGGAAATTTTCATCTGTCCCTATAATTAAAAAAATGTATAGTGTTCACAGAGTATCACATTCTCGTACTTTAAAATGAGAACAGCCTGGCTGTAGGTGAAAAAATTTGCTTCATAGGGAGCCCCCGAAAGGACAGAGAAATACGTCTCTCTAGAATCTGAGAATTATTTCCTGTGGTAACTGGAACTGCTATTAATTTAAAATTCAGTCCTCATTATTAATCTGCAATGTCCTCTAGGGGATTGTTTTGTTAATAGTCACTAGCATTTATCAGAAAACAAAACAAAATCCTTTCTTTTCCCTGGTCCTTAGTTTTCTCATGCACTTTAAAACTCTTAACCTTGACAAGGACTTGATGCTATTACATGTGTCAGGAAGCAATCAAACCTCACACTACTGGAGTCTGCCCGGTTGTTGATACGTATGAAGTCTGGAGCACCAAGGATTTTCTGAAGCCTGGGGTATCTCAGAAAACCGGTTTGGTTTTTTTCTGTTTTCTCTCTTTCTTGTGTATATCGAACCTTTCAAAACTTTGAATACAGCTGTAACTCTATGAGAAGAAGTCAGCAGGCTGGATAGGAAGCTGAAATTCAGACAGAAAGAGGGGGTTTGGAAGGTGAAGGGCAGCCAGATTTACGCTTATGTATGGGTTTCTCTTAGCCCCAGATGATTTGCTTTCTGTTAAAACTCAAAGCATTCATACTTGCTTGATAGTTACATCTGAGGTAATGACTTTAAGTATGCCAATTTGCACCAACTGAAGATTTGTCCCTCTATTTCCAAAATTGTTTTCCAGATGTCATATTGACCTGCACCACACAGTTCACTGGCTGCGTTCTCACTACCTCTTTTGTTTAAAATATAAAGGTTTGTTTCCTTTCATGAACTGAGATTGCCACTAAAAGAGAAAAATAATGCTAGGCACACAGTCTTAACATGACTGTACGGATGTACCAATTCACTGCTAATTATTGTATGCCCCATCTACGTCTGTAGTTGGATGCCTGAAAGTGCTATGTGATTTCCAAGCAGGTTCATTAATTTACTAGCCTGTTAAGTTAACATGAAAAGCAAAGAAAACAAACTGGTTTAGGTTTATTTGCGGAATTAAGTCCTGTAAAGTCATCTCTGTTCTTTTATTGAGTGGCTGTGGGCTGAAATGTGGCGTACCTTTGGGAAAAACAAATCAAGGATTATTTAAGTGGTTGTTTACTTCAAGAAATGCAAAACATGCTGTTTGAGAAGCTGAATCATTAAAACAATTGCAATGGGACATGGTGCTTTTCACACTGAGATGAAAATCTTTACATAGATCGTCTAATCTTTTTATGACATATTTTCCACCAGTCTATCAGATCATCAAGGTACTGAACTTGAATCCCATATAATTTGCCGGCCAGACTGACCCACAGCTAGATAATTCATAAACTTTTACCAAGAGATATTATCTTAAATTAATTGTATTATTATACACTTTTAGTCAGGCTCCTGCCTTTCCTGGAATTGGGTGTATATGGGGGAGCAGGGTGGTGGTGTTCACTCCCAATAATTAATTTTATTCTGAAGGGGTGAATTTTGTACTTTGACTTGAATATGGGTGAGCTTTGTGGTGGTTTCCATCCTCATGTGGAAGAGTGCTCCGAAGCTCCTTCTGTCAGCATAATTGCCTGCCTAGCCGATAGCTCCACCACCCCTGAGGGGTGGATCTTTTCACACAGTGAGCAATTCTTATCCCTGAAGTAACCTGGATCTAGGGCTTTGAAGATTAGGATTAGAACAAGGAATATGATTTAACATTCACTTAAGAGCCAGTGTAGCGTTCACAGCACTGGGATGATGTATCAAAATTGACTTATTTTGCTTAGCAAGCGGAGTGACGAGTTTTGATCAGCTGCCCACTGAAGGCTATCGTTGGCACGGCCAGCGCAGAATACTATAACTGTGGAGCCTGGAAGCCATGAATATGTACAAAGCTATTGCCAAGTCAGCATCTGAGAGGATAATCATAGGAGCAGCCTGCTGGCTCATCGTGGATGGGAGAATTTATTTCTGACAGATTTCATACTTGGTAGGATGTCAGCTAACCCTGAGTCTGTGAAGTCTCGCGACAGTCAGAAAACAGACCCCTCGTTTGAGGACATTGTCATGGCTTTGGCTAGTTCTTCAAAATGTTACCCTTTTCCTTCTAACCTCGCTTCTGTCTTGTTCAGATTTAGTTTCAGCCAGCTGAATTTCAATTCAGAAGCTGATCTCCTGTAGGCACTGAGGCAGATGGGAAGCAGTGCTGTTAGGGTATGATGTGAAAGATGGTTTGAACTGAGAGTCAGTAACATACTGTTCACTGTGGTGTTTCAAAAATATCTCCTGGTAATTTTACATGTATGGCTACCAGAATAAAGCAGAAGACAGGAGAAGTTCACCAGCAAGGAGCCCGGATAAGAGGTACCATTGCCAGTCACAAACGGTTTGGATCATTCACAGCGGAATGATTTGAGCCAGCTTTGTGCAGTTCTCTCGTTGCTGCGTGAGGCTGCCTGCGATGGCGAGTACGGCAACTGTAGCTGCAAGACCCAACAGAAGTATGGGAATGTTATCACAGCCTGGGACTAACATGTTGTAAATACAAAACCCAAGAAGAATCTTTGCCAAGTGCACCCTCTCTCTTAAATATGCTTTGAACCGCATTAGCGAATGATATGATGGCGGTTTTATGTGAAATTAGTTAATTGCCTTTTGTCACAGTTTCCTCTGGGAGGTGGATTGCAACAAAGGGAAAGTATAACAACCACATACAAAAAAGCTGTTCTGCCATCTGCTTGTTTATTTTTACAATTCTGTATGTTACAGATTTCTGTCTGAGAAAAAAAACTATTAAAACTTGTTAAAGTTTTCATTTCTTCATCTATTTACATTTCAAATAAATATGGAATAATCTGAGATGTAGCATTGACAATAATATAATAAACTGATCAAAATGGACAGGAAAGGATTTCTAAAAATATCAGACGTATTTATAGATAGTCAATTTTCAGTCTTTGCGGACTTATAAGTCAAGAATAAATTGGATGGGATAGAATTTTGTAAATATGTGAAGTAAAGAAATTGCTTCCTGTGAGTGCTAGTCTCTTCATTTCTGTATCTAGAACAATCACTGAGGAACTGTTGATTTGAAAAAACAAGGAGCAAGCAATGTTACACTTGTGTAGCGTATCCTCTTCCACAGGGAAAAAAAGGAGTTTTAGAGGTATACATACAGAAAATGTTTAGCTCTTTCCTCAGAAAAAGCGATTTAGGTCTCTCTGTGAGGGAAGGAACGAAGTCAGATATATGCACAGATGAGGAATCCTATGAAATATCACGTTATAGCCCTAGTGCGGTCTCACCTGGATGACTGTAGGTTGCTCTTGTCCCCTGATGATGAAAGTTAAAGTTTTACTAGTCAGCAGAGCTGCTTATGAAATCCCACAGTGGAAAATAAAATAAATCTTTCACTGCACTTCATGCAAGCAGTGGTCTGCTCTGAAAAACCGTGGGGTAAGGTCTGAAATGGCTGGGGGTAATAAGCATGCAAATTTGGTATGAGCTCAGAAAACTACTCTGAACTATCTCCTCAGTCCCAAAGTCCTGAGAAAACACTTACAGAAGAAGAAATGAATCTGCTAATCTGTAAAGCAGAGACAGTCCAGAATGTTCTCAAGCATCCCTGAAATCAGAGATGCCAAAAGAATCTTCCCAGCCCTGCCTTCCCCTGCTAAACACTGTCACTGCAAAAGCTTATATCATCTGTAGTACATGTCTGTGAGCTATGCTTTCCACTGATTTTACCTACTGAGTCCAAATAACGCAGGCTTCTTGTTTGTGCTTCTGTTTTGTGTCCAGTGGGGCGAGGTGAAGGGACTCTCAGCCCTGTGGAAAACCGAGGAACTGCTGTTTCTACCTGCATCGCATTCTTCAAAGACTAGAGGTATGTCTGTCTGAAAAGCTGTATAATTTTGGAGAAAAAAAAAAAGGGGGAGGTGTGGGGGCAGAGGAAAGGAGGAAATGGTCTCCTGTACAACAGGTCATTGCTGGTCTGTGCACATCACACACATCACAGTAGGACTTCATACTGTTAGCAAGGAAAGCATTTCGCAGATTAATACTTGAGAGCAAAAGTTACCTCACTAAAGCATTGGAAGGGCAAGACAAGGCTCACAGAATGAGAATGGATTGCAGGGTTAACAGAGGCACCCTCACATGAGGGCATTACTTATAGACTACAGAATAACTGTAATATATTTGAAGAGATCTGAGGACAATTCTGGGAATTTATCAAACCTTGAAAGCAGGCCATGTATGTAAGTACAAAAGATTAATACACTCTAACCCTGGCCTCTGCCTCCCCCTTTTTCTCTCTGACATCATGCTTTGGCACACAAGTAGGAAAAAAAAAGGTAGAGTTTCAGTGGTTCATTTCCAATACAAGCAGGAAAAAGTAAATAGCAATTTGAATAGTGTTTCTTTATAGAGATAATACTTATTCTGTTATAAAAATACCCTATATTTATTCCTGTTTCATATTTATTATCAATCTGCTTTACTTGCTCTTTCTGTATTTAGAGAATCAAATTAATTAGGCTTTGGTACTAAGAAATAATTGTAGGGGGTGTGAGGGTTGTATATCAATGGATTTCATCACGATAAGCCATATGTGGGGAAGTGTACTTTGCAGAGTAGTTGCAAAAGCTGTTTGGAATCAGTCTTTGCTTTGAGAGGAGGCACATGTCACATAACGATGGTCACTCCGGTGCCACATGAAGCAAATCCCCTCACGACTATTTGCCTCTGATTCCTGAACAGGTCACAATGCAAGCGGCTCTGTAAAGGTGAAAGTACAACACACCAGATGCTGTAAAGTTGGTCCTGACATCATTTCCAAAGATTTGACCGAGATCCCGTCCACCTGATTTTAGCGTCGAGTAGTTCACTGGAACAGCCTTTCTCTCCATCAGCTTCTGAGGAAGCGCAGGACAACCAAACTCCTCACTCAATTACGTCCCTGGTATTAGTTTAGAGGAATTCTATCTTTACAGCTTAACTCAGCACAGCAAAACAAGAGGGCTGTGTGGCTGAATAAAAGCAAGTTTTATGCAAAAGTGGCATACTAAGAAGAAAAGGGAGCTCAGCAAATGGTTCAAGAAACAGTGGACACAAGTAGCAGCGATGTCACATTAGCAGTGACTCCACTTGGAAACGCGCAGAGAAGAATAATGACAAGACTCTTCATTCCCATAGATCTGTAACTACTTCAGAGTACACAGTAGACAGACAAGTTATTCTTTTCGTAGTCCATTAAAAGGCAGGGATACACTCACTATTATAAAGCACATTACCTTTTCTGAGGAGATTTGCCTTATTTCTGGCAAAAAAAAAAAGATGTGCTTTTTATACATCGCTTCTGGTGTGGAAGATGTCATTTTATAACTAGAGACTTTAAAAAGAACAGTACCGAAATGGAACCGAGGTGCTTACATCCAAAAATAACCACCCAGCTGCTGCTTTATCTTGGTTTAACCCTAAACTCCATGTCTCCGCTTGGCATAGTCTCTCCTTGCCTGGAGTAGCACATCTCTGCCAGGCCAAGTGTCCTGAATGCCTAAGATTAACTGGAGTCAGAAACTACATATTCTTCTAAGGTCCCTGAAAGGTCTGTTCTATACATTTTCTGAACATGCTAAGCTCCTTCAGCAGGCAGTCTTTAAAAAGATCACAGCAACTCTGCTTCCTGTATTAGTCAACTGCTGTATTAGTCACTCAGAAGTGGAAGAACCTGCATTTAATTGATTCTTCAACCTGAAGAAATTCAAACCGCTTGTTCCACAAAGCTGCCCTGAGCACTGAGTATTCGTCTACAACAGATGTGGGAAAGTGCAGGTGGAATTAAAGGTGAAGGGAGGCTTTTCCTGTTGGAGCTGAGGTATTATACAGCAATGAATTTATGATTTCTGTGACAGAGAGTGCAGAAAAGCAGATATGACTATGCAACAGCTCCACTCCCTTTTCCCATGAGCCTTTTTAAAATATTGGAAAAATGTTTCTAACACTCAGAAGAATACCTTAGCCTCTATGCCACAGATTCAAGTAATCTTTTTTCCCTATTCTTCCCTGCTGCCTCCCAATTTAATTTCATTAACGTGAGTGTATTATTGTAATTGAATTATGTAAATGAATTTGAGGGGTTGCTATAAGTTTTTTTGCCTTACATTGACATTCAGCTACATGCTACAAGATAATTCTGAAGAGGACAGAAAAACTGTTAGCAAGAAGCAGTAAACAAATATAGAGCAAGGAAAAATCTAACATTGCTTTAGGAGAGAGTGACATCTCAGAAGTCAGTGGAAGTTGGATTATTAAGATCCATTAGCTAGGCCCTTACCATGGGAAAAAAAGATTACACTAAATAATTACAGAGTCATAGAATCATTTAGGCTGAAGAGGACCTTTGCCTACAGTTCAAACCACGGGTAACTTCAAAATTAGACCAAGCTGTCCAGGCCTCGTCCAGTTGAGTTCTGACTATTTCCAAGGATGGAGACTACACAGCCTCTCTGGGCAGCTCTTTCCAGGGCCTAACCACTCTCATGGTGAAGATTTTTTCCAGTATCTAGTCTGAATTTCCCTCCCTATAACTTGCAACTGTTGCTTCTCGTCCTGTCACTGCACCTTCGCAGCAAGTTTGGCTCCATCTTCTCTAACACTCTGGATGACTATCTAGTATCATTTAAGTCTTTAGGTGCTGCCTTACCTCTGGCTGCCTCTCTAGAAAGGTGTAACTCTCCAATAAGTGCTGTGACACTGCTCTGTAAAACTATATTTGATATCCTAGTACATCTCATAAGGTACCAGATGTCCATGTTGAGGCAGCTAAATCAAGACTGTAAACAATGCAATAAATGGAGATGAAAGGACTATTCAACAGGTCATAAACTACACACTGAAGGCCTTCTGGACAAAATCTGACTGCTAAAGTTTGGTGAACTGAATCTTACCAATTACGTCACAAATACAAACCAAATGACCATTTTTGGTGTCTGCCACAACAAATATTGCCTGTGCACAAATGTGTGCCATGTGTTTTTAAAGGTAACCTGTTGAGCCCTCAGACATGCAATAATATTTATTCTGAATTTTTTTAGTCTGTGCAGAAATCTTTTTTTTTGTTCTCTACTGAGCTGTATACTGACCAACAATATACAGATTATTACTGTTTTATCCATGTGTCCTCTGTAATGAACTTACCAAGATCTTCTTTTGTCCTTTGACTTAAGGTGCAGGATACTGTCCTAGGGTCATGGCCCAGGGGATAATCTTGGTATATTTACTCTTTGACATAATGTTTTGAGAGCTTCCCTATCTCTGTGAGATGCTTTTTTTTTTTGTCATTGCCCTGGGTTGTTTTGCATGCATCCTGTTTTCAGGACGATTTCCTCACTTAAAACCCAGAGTATACTTACATCTAGCTCCAGTGCAAATGCCATATGACAGAATCACAAAACCACAGAATGACAGGGGTTGGAAGGGACCTCTGGAGATCATCTAGTCCAACCCCCTGCCAGAGCAGGGTCACCTAGAGCAGGTGGCACAGGAACGCGTCCAGGCGGGTTTTGAATGTCTCCAGAGACGGAGACTCCACCACCTCTCTGGGCAGCCTGTTCCAGTGCTCTGACACCCTCAAAGTAAAGAAGTTCCTTCTCATTTTTAGGTGGAACTTCCTATGCTCAAGTTTGTGCCTGTTACCCCTTGTCCTGTCACTGGGCGCCACTGAAAGACGACTGGCCCCATCCTCCTGGCACCCACATATAGGCATAAAATTTTTCATGCTCATGCTGTAAAAGTAACAGCCTTCTTCCTCATACCAGAATATTGAATTAGAATTTTTAGGTGAAATGTGTAATATCTAATTCAGATCATATTCTGTTTTAACGGGGATAAGTTTTTTTCTGACCACAGTAAGTGTAAAGCTTCAGTGATTTATTTTCTGCTAAATGTATTTTTCTTACAGCAATGCTATTACCATTGCTTCTGGAAGCACATGGGGTTGTACACCCATATCCAACTGGAAATTGGTATCTGTCCTATTTGTTTTTATGAGGATATAGTCGTGCAGGGCAATGTTGCCCATTAGTCCTCCAAGAGTTCTGCTTAACTAGAGTTGATAATATCACTCCTCGAACATGCAGTTTGCCTTCTACTGATGCCTGCAAAATCCTGCTGTGAAGCATAACCCTTAGCAGTTTGCAGTTTTGACTTTTTTTTTTTTTTTTTGTGGAAGGCATTGCCGTGTCCCATTTTAGCAGACTGTCATTTGAGTTCTATCATATGATACTTCACAGCAAGTGTCTTTTATTCTCCCATATTGGACACTTTTCCACCCACAGCATCAGAACCTTGATCAAATAAGCTGAGCTATGTGCCTATTTTATCTTAGAACACTCTTGAAAACGGATTAATTTTAGGTGTTTCCCATCTTTATTGATTTTTTCTTTTTCCTTTTTTCATTCTCTTTCCCCTTGTGGTTTGGTCTCATATCAAGAGCTGAAAAACATCCAAATTGTTTTTTCCTTTGTTGAATAATAATTTTTTCATTAGCTTGAGTGTGACTTTTAGTTTCTTTTTGTAGTCTTTAGTTTCATCTATATTGTCAGCCTAATTCACTCCTGGGCTTTTTGAAGAGCCCTGTTTTGCTAGTAAAGAGGATGTGAAATTTTATTAATTGTTAAAAAATAAAACTGAACTATAATTTTAAAAGTGACTCTCAGGTGAGTAGTTTAGATGCCTAACTTTCTGACATCTGTGTTACAGTGGACAAATCCCACTGTAGACATCTTGTCCAAACTACTTATCTAGTATTCCTCCATAGTGAAAGGAAAGTGCTCAGATTCTCCATAAGATAATTCAAGCTTTTCTGTGTTGGACTGTATTTTAGGGTGAGTTTAATGACTCTCTGGTGTCGAATCCCAATGATGTCCCCAGAAGTAAAGCAAAAATATATTTAGAGGTCAAATTGTCAAAGAGATACTTCATATCCTTTGTCTTGCTTGTGTGGGTTTTAGTACAGCTTTGCATATGATAACATTTAAAACCAATGTAACCACTACCAAGTGCTGTGTAGGATAGGCCTACTCTACAAAATGATGTATGGTGTAGATGTAAACTTAGTGCTCTCATAAATAAATAGTAAGATTGAGAAGTCTGCAACATAATTGGTCAAGAGCAACATCTGTCTTCATGCACAATTCCATATCTGTTTTCTGTAGGTGGAATTCTCTATCCCTATGTCTGTAGCACAGTTGTAATTAGAGATGCGTATGTCAGAGTTTTGAATGCTCTCACTCAAAATAAAATACAACAAACCAACCAATCTCAGCATATTTGAAAAATAGCAAAGAGCTCTTTAGTATTACTAGACATTCTTCTGAGAATAGAAGGAATGGCAGAGGGTTTCCACAAAAGGAGAATAGAAAACAGCTTTAACTAAAAAGAATATTTAGAAAATATGAGTTCTTTGTATTCCACATTTGTTTGCAGGAATTATTATACTTGCTTTGGGCAGCTGACTTGTTGAGAGTGAATTACTGAATTAAATTAAGTATCAGAAGATCCAACTTTAGCAACAATTCTCAGTGGCAGCTGTGACTCCAGAGTTATTGACTTCTTAATAGGTACGGCATTCCTCTTGGTTTGAAACTGAAAAGAGAAAAGAAAAAGGAGCTAGAATAGATCTGAATATCACAAAATATGTGCATAATACTTTCAAATCTTAATAAAGATGTAGGTTTCAACATCAGAATATGAAGTGGTTTAAAGAAAAAAATCAAATGAAAGTTACACACTGTACTCTGTGATTATCAATAAAAAAACTTGAGTGTTTTATATTGATAAAGAGTTCTTTTGGAGATGTCAGCGATCTTTTGGAGATGATCCACCTGTACTGTTCACACAAAGAACAGCTGTTCAGCAATAGTCAAAAGCTTTCTGAAATACTTGAAATATTAGCTAATATGAGAATGTTTATCAATTAGTTAACATTACGGTGAGTATTCAATCACAGTTTGTGCTATTCTGATCTCTTAAAAAGTCATCCAACAATATCTTGGAAAAACAATGTTGTTCTGTGTACATTCTTGGTTAATTATCTTGATCACTTGCGCAGCAAAAAAATTAACCATCAGAATGAGAAACTAACAATGTGGAAGGCCTGAAGATCTGCCAACAATCTTCCAGCCAATCCCAAGCAGAATTCCAATGGCCAAAGTCTGTTTCATCAGGAAAATCAGATTTTAAAATTGCTTTGTTGTAAGATACTTTGACCACAAACCTGTTATACAATCAATATTGTGTGAAATTAGCAGTGTGTAATACTGGTATTCTTTGAACTCTTTTTCCAGGAAAAATTGTGTCATTTAATCATTCTTAAAAACATCTTGTTTTAATAGGCTGTTAGTTGGAAGTATTCGAATAATCTTGTTTGGCTAACCCTGTATAAAAGGATCAGGTTTCTATTACCTTGCTGCTTATTCTCATCCCCTAAATTAAGATATAAATCCAAGTAAAATTGATCAGCTGAAAAGCATCTCAGGCTGTGGCCTGAAATGGAGAATGTACAGGGAGGAAAAACACAAATGAAATTACAATGCAACTTTATGTTTATCAAGTATTTTGCTGGCAGAACAAATTGACCAGAAATAGCATGTTGATCCTAATTCTCAGCTGGCTTGCCTCTGCTGACTTCCTAACAGACTAGTGTAATATGTATATTTACAGAGCAAATGCTGGAATGCACAAATATGAATTACACTCTGGGAGAAAATGAATTATAGCTAAGAAATTGACCTCTTTAGTGTGTAGCAGATTAAGAAACAAAAAATTGCGCCATTTTATGCTATTTCTTCAAAAAATTAATGTGCAATTCCTGTTAGTTTTGCCTCTGTTTTACAAAACAAAGTGATTAGTACATGAAGACAACATATAAACCAACATGAAGACAAGATACAAAGCAAAGCTCCTTCAAAAAGGTAGGCTATTTTCTTTGGCTGTATTGCCATAATTTTTATTAGTTTCAGAGGTATATTAAAATAAATTATTAATTAATTAATGTTATTTAAAACCCAGTAAATTTTAGTTACACTCAGGTATTTAATGACCACCCATGTAAAAACATCAAAAACCAGCAATCAATATGATCGAGGACTATAGGAATGATAATTTACAAGTTCATTCATGACCATACAGCCCATATGAATCTGTTTTCCAGGACTGCTCACTTCACTGCCAGATATTGCTCCCAGCAGCGTTTCTGAAAATAATCATAAGGAAGTATGATAGTCATCAGTTAGCACAGCCGCAATCCCAGGCCACTTTAGAAAATGTTTGCATTTGTGATTTACCCAGCCTGGTAAATATCAAGTAGCTCAACTGAGGTCAGTGAAACAGTTTAGAAACTGCAAATTACTGCAACTGTTGTCTTAAACTTAGTTGGCGCTTTGGTTTGCTGCACTAATAATTATTTTCAGAGACCTTTACTTCACTGTATTTAGTCACTGCTGGTGAATGCAGTTCTATTGGCAGCTAGATACTCCTAATGTTCCCATTAATATTACACAGCCTACTGCTGAAGTGTTTTTTAAACAAGTTATTTGCTTAACATGAAGTACTTTTTATGCATTAGTTCATTACAACACACATCTACAACTTTAGTCTATGTTTTCAGGATTTCAGCAGAGGATGACTAGGCATTTTAAGAACTCATGCAAAAGAAATAAAGCTGTACAAAGAGCCTATGCTTCAGTGGCTAAGTCCGGAGTTATGATGAGTCCACCTATGTCCATCTTCCGGTACATTTCCGGTACACTTCGTTAAAGCAATGTTGAATATTCTGTCTTTTTTATATTCTACTCAGGAATGATTGAAGGTGCATCATATGGAAATTTATTACCATTTTCCGTGTGGTTAATAGCAAATGTCTGCCCCACATCACTTAAGAGAATGTAAGTGCATGTGCCAAGTAAAGTCTGATGTTCAGGTCAGTGTTATGGTGTGTTTACAGAGACTGAGATCAGGAAGAGCAACAGCAGAGCTGGTGCTTTAAACACAAAAATTAGACATCGTCACAAACCACTTTTACTCCAAAAAAAGTAAACAGAGCCACAGCACTTATTTTTATTCTGTTAATCTGGGAATATTGTTTATTTAGCTTTAGTTGGTACAAATCTGTTCTGCTGAAATGCTAAATCGAGGTTTACAGAAGTGGCTGGGAAATTAGATGTCATTATCTTCAGGTCTTGCTCTTTCTGCTCTGTAAGTGCAACCATCTGCAAACAACAGCTCTCTAACAAAGACTCTGATGATGCACACAAACAAGATAGATTAAAAAGTTTGAATGAGTGGATTCTAATCTTTACTCCCAGGGTAGATCATGAACTGCATGATCTAATTTTAGTGCAAAGGAATCTTCAGACAGTGATGGCACAATGAGTCATCCAACCAAACCACCATGCCGTTGTCAGATAATATTGGTCTGCTTATTTAGCTATCATTATTTTTTTTTTGGTAGACACTGAATTCTAGAGCAATTGACATGTTTGCTCTAGGTCTATAACAAGCACAAATTTCTGTTTTTACTGCCCTGGTGTGGAAAGAGATCTTAGCAGTAAATGATTAATGGCATAGATACACAAGAGGATATAGGTACTACAGGTTTTTGCATTACTGCATGCTGAGCTTAGGTATGACAGACATTTCTCCCTCCCCACGCTCGGTGACCTAGTGTTTAGGCTGTGCAGAAAAGGAGACACAAGGCTTACTACCATCATCTGCCAGAGGATCTCAAGCACGCAGCTGTTACTTCTCCAAAGAGAGATGTACCACAAAGAAGGCAGGCTTCTCAACTCAGGTATTGTCAGCTCTACCCACCTGAGAGTTGCTGGACCAAAGATGAGGCATACTCTGGCTACCCTGCTTCCTGCTCCAAGAAGAATTAATGCATTTTACCCAATCACTATTTACTTAATTTAAAAACACACAAACAAACAAAAATCCCTTCAGGCCATCCCTTAAAGAAAGGATTAGCTGCTAAAAGCTGCACCTAGATGGAGTTAGTCAAAGGCCTTAAATGAAATAATGCATCCCAGATGAACTTTTAGCTGAAATAACTCCTAGCTGTTCAATCACAGTGAAGATGAGGTAATTTGAAAATGCAGAACTTCTGCGTGTGAAGAGTAATTTAAAAAGAGAGGTATCTCTGCAATTCAAGGTTCTCCAGGTTGAAAACAGAGCTGGATGGGGATTTTCAGGTCAATAGTTCACCTAAACACGTAAAGTTCATCCTAATCCCACTTTGGGCTTAGTATTCACTGTTTATGTATATCTAAAAGTGTTTATAATGCCTTTTATTAAGCTAGATTAGAAATCATTCTGAGTACTGGACAGTAAAGAGAATGGGTCCTTTCTATCATGGGACAACAATGGCATACATATGTCAATTATTAAATTGTCTCTTGTTCTCAATAGTATAATTATTTTTTATCCCCTTCTGCAACATAATCACGTGTACTAATATAAATCTATTGACAATGTATGTAACTAATTTTACATTGTCTTTCAGTACTACACAGATTGTAGCACAAGTTTATCATTGTACCATTGAATGAACCCCATGGACTTGAAGTCTGTCCAGCATCTGTCCCAAAGGACCCCTTAACCAGTCTTTGGGTCTTTGCAGATGGCACCCTCCTCCTGCTCCATCTCTCCTGTAGGTGTCTTGGACACTCAGTCTGTGCAGTATCTTGCCCACAGACCCCAGCCTCCTGCTCTGACTTCCAGGCCCTTCAGGCTTGCACCTTCTCACACCATTGGTTCTTATCCTCTTTGCCACCTAGTCCAAATTAAAGTCCTCTAGCACTTACACACCAACTCAGAATAGAGAGCACACCCACACCTAAGATAATTAGAAATAGGATGTAACAGGAATACTGGATAGGCCATGGTAACCAAGTGCAGGGCTCAGCTGCTTGTTTTCACTCAACCAGTCCCTGGTATCCCATTTTCCTTCTATGTTCCCCATAGTTGTTCCTCTTCAGTCCCTCTTGATCCCTCCTTCCCCTATACATCCAATAATAATTTTCACACATTCTCCAAATTCTCTTCCCCTTGCATCCCATAATAAATCCTTTATCTATTTAGGTTTTAACACCTTAAGTCTACATGACAGTCAGGACAAAGACTCCTTGAGGCATCTTGGTTGGTTTCACGCCAGGGACAATGGTCTAATTCTCCTCCTATGGTCTTAGGAGCAGCCAGTACAGTATGCTTCACATTCATATATTAAATTACTATTGATTCTCTGCTTAATACTGTTCCTTGAAGCTTAGTGAATTGGTATGAGACTTTACGCACAGGAAAGTTAGTGTCTGGATTTTTTTTTTTTCTTTTTCAAAAGAAGAAGTTGAGCTCCTGTCTGTCACCCTGTGTTGCCATGCTTAGGCTAACACCATTGCAGGGAAGGTCCACTACTCACACTGAAAGAAGCAGGCAGTTGTGAAGACGGATCAATTACAGATGCAGGGCTCTTCAGCCTCATTGATCAAGCCACACTCAGTTGTCCCATTAACATAATTTATTACCTTTTAGGTCCTTATACTTCTATTTGCTTCTTTCCTTGGACAAATATTTTCAATTCATCGTCTTTGGATACTGTAGTTAAGTTATATAAGAAGATGTTTTTGGGTCCTTTTTTGAAGCAGCTGCCAATAAGGCTGCCTTTAACAACAGTAGATTGACTGTTGTTTGCATTGGCCTTTATTTGACATTGGATACTGTGTGAACAGGGTTACCTGACAGGGTGAAAAACAGGTGCGGGATTTTGGTTTTCTGTATTTTCACAAACATGGTGTGATCCCAGACTCTTTCAAGCCGATACATTCAGTTGCAGGAGCGCAGAGTGCATAAGAACTTCTTTTTGACATGTAACGGTGAGGTGGAGTGAGAGACACTGGTTCTTTCTGTACTCTATCCTCTTCAAGTTCCCCAGGAATCTCTGCGTGTCTGAATGGATTTCAAGGCTCGACAGAGAAATAAGAGAGAAACCTTGCAAGGAAACCTGTGCTTAGATACTTCACATAACTCAGCATTGTACAAACCTAATTTATGTCATTGCTTTAATTAAAGCTAAGATTACAAAGTGGACATTGATTAGCTTTGGAAAAAGCTTATAAAGAGAGCAAACATTTTTGAGAGGGCCATATTCTTCTCTTTGTTACTCTGGCATATTTTTGATGTGACTGTTCACTTACAGTCTACTAGGGAGGCAGTGCAAGCGAAAAACGTTGTGAGAGTTTGGGAATTTGCTTCTCTAAAACAGGGTTGTGTTTGTTAGATGTCCAGGAGAACATGCAGGCTGGATAGGGATTGTTATTAAATGCAGCAATAAAACTCTTGGTCAGATTTAATTAAACCAGGAAATATATATACAGGAAATAGTTTTTAGAATAGAAATATCTATACAGGAAATAGGGTTTTTTTGCAATAACTAACCCACTCCATGAACTGATGTAAACGGATGTATAGAAACCTAGTCTGATAATTCACACTTATCTAGGATCATGTACCAACCAACAGCAATACAACACTGCAGTGCTAACAGGTGGAAAGATCATTTGCAGAAAGACAAGGAAAAACAACTTAA
Source organism: Chroicocephalus ridibundus (assembly GCF_963924245.1). Taxonomy (NCBI): domain Eukaryota; kingdom Metazoa; phylum Chordata; class Aves; order Charadriiformes; family Laridae; genus Chroicocephalus; species Chroicocephalus ridibundus. The sequence continues at coordinate 104,120,292 of NC_086286.1, read as the reverse complement.
GAAATGTAACAAAATGGTATGAAAACGTAAAGAGGAAATGTCACCTTTTCCCTATGAAGCTGCCAAATATTCAACCTGATTTCCGACTTAGCTGACTCTTCAAAAACAGTGAACAGGTCTTTATTCTGCAATCCACAGTATATTCAAACTGTGCATAGTACCATTAACTGTATGTTAACTTTTGTATGACATAGGTAAAGGTGGCAAGTAAAGCTGCTGTCACTGTTTTACTTAGTCCCATCATTTTAATAACACTTAGCACTGTATATGTTCAAAGCCAGGTAGATTTGTTCTTGACACATCTTCCTTGTAAGGTGAGTAAATACCATTATCCTACTACGAGTGGCGAGATACTTAAGAAGGATTCTGAGTCACTTAAGAGCTAGATTCTGATTTCATCCTTTTTTCTTTTTTAACATTAAGAAACATGTCTTCTCGGTTTGCAGTGTTAAAAGTTATGACTGGGATCAGGATCTAACCCCCCCGGGTGATGTGAGCACGGCTACACAGGGAGTCAGTGGTAAAGCTGATTTCCAGCCCTGACTCCCCTTCTGGCACTCATCTTGTACTTGCTGATATTCAACAACAAAGCAGTTTCATTCCACAAATCTCACTGTCTAGCTAGCAAAATGTCTAAGCACAGCATCAGTATTTCCTTCCTAGCCCACACTCTATGATGAGTACTGGACCCTGAAAATGAAATAATTGCTGATGAGATGCACCTTACGAGGAAAAAGACATTTCCTTCAGATTTAACAAGCCACTGAGTAGCAGCAGTAAACAAAAGCAGAAGTGCAGCTGGCAAATACGCGTTGCTCTATGGTTTATTATAACAAAGAGGAACAGCATACACAGCTGCTTTGGGCTGTAGGCTTTGTCCATTAAAGCCTTTGGTACCTCAGCGAGTACCCAGCGGCGGCACGGTGAGTCCATAGTGCAGTAGCCCACTGCTTTTCAGCATGCAAGGAAACCTTCCTGCCTTGAGCACCTGTGCCCTGAGCCAGCCGCAAGAGGGGCAGACTCAGCAAAAAAAAAATAAAAAATGAACCTTCCCTGCAGGTTTTTGCTTGTACTCTTGACATTTACAGAGTAGTACGTTCTAGTATTTATTTTAATATTAAAAAAGTTCTCCTCCAAAAGAGTCTTGTCATTGCTTGACAGACGTGTGCATTGCCGGTAGACAAGAATACATCTACAGAACGGGTTTGAAATACATCTTTGAAATATTTTAATAGCCTATTGATTTTTTTCACATTAACCTATCCTGAAAAGAGAGAGCGAAAAGTGTGGGGGCTGACTAGTCTGCTTTCTGTGCAGAATTTAGAAGTAATTCAATGCCTTCAAGTTTCTTGCATTTCTGTTACCCTTTAAGTGCGTCCTCCAAAGTTACCATGACAGAAAGGTATTTGCATTTATACCCTATTACAGCTTTTACACCATAGAAACTATCTGGTATGTTTTCTTCTTTCTCCCAGCTGGCTTGCATTTACACTCCCGGTGTTTCCTGAAATGTACCATTGTGGATCTCTATTTTTCATTATGACAGAGGGAAGCTGATCCCTCAAAGTCAGGTTCTGCATTTGAGCAAAAAGCTGGCAATTGTCACACTTCCTCAATTTACCAGGTCTTTGGCATGGTGGCAGAGCAATTCTGAGCACTGCCTCGCAAACATACGTTATTTCCCACTGCCCCATCAGCTGGATCACACACAGAATACAAATTAATGGTAAACGCCAATCAATGCTGGTTTATGGTTCCCCATGCTGCCATTGTTGTTCCTCATTGCTCTTATTGGATTTTCATGTCCAACTCTATGTTCACCCACATTTTGCTTCATTCCTTTTGCATGAATGAGTAACGAAGGCATTTCTATTTTTGAGTCTGGCAGCTCTGCTATGCACTGACTCCTGTGTAAAAGTTCCATGGAAAAAATCGAAGAGTGGCTGTGTCTTTTTTCTTCCTTTTTTTTTAATGATTACAGTTCTATCTGTGCAATACGTAACTAGCTTATCCTGTGGACAAAAAGTCATTTATTTATAGAGAGGTAATGCACTGAGTTGATTAAGTTTTGCCCCAAATCTATTACCATGAATTATATGTAAATTCTCATCAGTTCTTCCCCCCTTGTCAAGGTAACAGAGTAGAATCCATGAATACATAAAAGAAAGATATAAAACCAGGTTAGTCAGCAATTATTCAGAAAAAGACCCCTCCTCTCAGCTAGCCTTATTCTTTTTAAGCCTTTCTATGCAACCATTGATTGTTAGAAGTGATAAAAAGCAGCTGAGCTAAATTTTATTTCATTTTGAGAACCATATAAATCTTCTTTCATTATACAGCATGTCTCAAGTAGCAGGCAGGTACATTAAAAATGCTATTTGCTGATTCCCTTCAATACCATTCCCTTAGATATTTGAGTTTACAGCCAATGGGACTTATCCTGACCCTTGACAGTCTCACTGAAACTTATGGCCTCCAGTGGACTGAACGTCAGTACGAGACACAGTCGTCCTGTAGCTGTTCTCTAAGTGCTGTATGTGCATCCACACTGTAAGGCTAAACTCTGAGACATCACTTACCTGGAGTTTCACCAATCATAAAAATCCTGATTGTAAAACAAGTCAGACATCTGATGAGGCAAACATTATTTTATTAGGGTTTTTATCAGGGTCTGGATCACATATCCATCAATCGCCCACTTTTAAGCTATTGAACTCAGGAGTTCTGCGCGGAAGTCAATAAAAAAAGGCAAGAAACCTTCACTTCTGAAGAACTGCTTTACGTAGGAGGATAAGTTGTTTAAGGCTGAAACTTCTGTAAAGAGGGAGAAAACAACCCTGTAATCAAAGGAACAGCCACAGAGATCTGTTTGTATCCAGTCTAGATTCATCCTGCCTGGACTCCACTGGCAGAAATGCAGATCAGTTGGACAGTGTGTTATGAAGATTTCGTTGTTTCCTATGAAGAACAAAGGATTCTGTGCAACTGCTTAACCTACCATTTCAGAAGGTGTGAAGGCTGTTCTTCTCAAACCAGTGCGAAGTGTCAGCAGAGTGAATTGCAGTTGCATTAAGAATAGAGAGAACTACTGTTCTTATTGAAAACAAGACCTCAGAGTGACCCCCAGAAATACAATCACTCCAAGAGCAACCAGTTCAAACATCATAAAAAGCCAATGCACATTTTCCGTTGTGAAAAATTAAGTTTTTAGGCACCAGGAAAACATCTTTCCTCAGGAACTGTTCTGGAAAAACCGCAACCAAAGAGATCCTAATTTACAACAACTGTTCAGGATGGAGCGTATTTAAATTGCCCACACAGCAAATCTGCAGTCCTGGAGCTATACAAAATTATTCAGCCCTTTTTATCTTTAATTCTTTATCTCAAAGGCTTGCCTATTCTATTTTGAAATTATTTTTGCAGCTAAGAAGGGAAGAAGCTTGTTCTGCTGAATTAGTAACTCAGATGATTTCTGCATGTAAATGTTCAACGTATATTTTTCTGATGCATGCTGCCCTAGCCATTTCCTGGAACTGTGGCTGGAAACAGCCTTTTTATTGCTCATTTCTCACTGCTAAAACTCAATGAAATTCAATTATCACAAAAACAGTCAGTAGGCTTCAATTTTGCGTGTCCTGTTACTTTTTAAATTTGGAGTGCCTCCCGATTGCTGTCACAGCTATTGCATTGTCTAAATCAATTGCCATGGCATGCTCACTAAATTGAGAAATGTTGTTGTGAATGCATAAGAGGTCTCAAGTATCAACAGAACCAGATACAAACAGGGAGAAAATAAAAGGTAGGGGAATTTTTCATCTGCTACAAAACTTTATTCCTTTGTCTGATTTCCTTTGAGGATTCACCAAGGGACAAATAATACTTCACCCTTTCTGCCTGCACGTTTTGTTTCAAAACTTCTTAAGCAGACAAAAGTACTGCTAAGGCAGTGATTCAAAGAGAAATGGTTACAAGTGGAAATTTTATGGCTTCAGGCCTGTAAATTCTTTTTCAAACTCAAATATTGTGCTTTTTTCCAGAGTTTATTTCCAGAGTTTATTTACAGAGAGATGTACTTAAGGCCAGATTGTGTCTTGCATATTCAGGTGTTTCTGGAAAAGGAAAAACTATGAGAGAATAGTCCTGTGCTGGGGGACATTTCCACTCTATTAAAGGGTTGGGATAGCTGGTGAAAAAGCTCCATTCTTCCAATACACCTTTATCTAAAGGAGGAGTGAAGCATTTCACCTCACCAAGGACATTGCACTTCAGCCTAGCAGCTATGGAAGTGCTCTCTGTTCCTCTGGCTTTATCTGAGCAAAGCCCAAAGAGGGCACAAATGGCCTGGCCAACATCACAAGCTGTTGTTACCATTTATCAGCTTTAAGAGCATATAAGGGATTCCAAGAAGAAGCCCAGTGCATTTGAAACTAGAATTCAGTTTCCACAGTTACACACATGTATGACTTTGACTCAGTCACACAGCAAGTGGGAAATATATGCAGACGTGAATAAGAGAATTTGTTAAAAACTACAAAGGATGGGGACCTTGTGCATCTTGGAGAGAAACACCCTCAGCTTCTTCTGTACAGCACAGAGCAAAACAAACACAATACTTCTCATCTAAAAGTATAAATCCTGTGTAGATCAGGTGAATTGCACCTAAAGAGGGCTCATTTCGCTCCAGTGACTGTAAAGGGCAACTGTCCAACTAACTCAGAAAAATATAAAGTGGCAATGGCTATGCAGACTGGACAAAAAAACCCAAACCACAACAACAAAAGGTACCTACCCTCCACCCCCCCCACCAATAAACAAAAAACCAATGGCAGTGAATTACCTAATTGAAGTCTTGTTATATTGGAATTAAGTTGAAATGTTTCACAAGATTTCAAGATTATAGACTCTTCCTCTGTATCCTTCATGTTTGACTGAAAAATTGTCATTCTTGATTATGAGGTTTTGTTGTCACATTTAAATTTATAGATTGTGGTTGGACTTGTTCCCATTAAAACTGAGTCCATGTTGTGCTTTCTTCTCTATAGGCAAATCCACAGCTCCAATATGAGCATCAGGCCTCATACCCTCATATCTATGAATTCCAAACTGAGGGTTATCTAATGTTTTTCTTTGGAAAGCTCTAGCTCCACCATAAGTTACAGAAAGGACCTGTCTAGGAGGTGGAAGGGTGAAAAGGTGGTTATGTCAGGGAGCAGACTTTTGTCTTCTATAAATTTTGTCATCTAGATCCCCCCAAAAAAGGCAGTTCACCCTTGTTCAGTACAATTTTACCAGTTTCACAGGTTTGTATCTCATAGATTCACTTACTTGAGCATGCTCCATTCCTGACATTTTCAGAGTTTAGCAGGATATTCAATGCAGTTGCAGCTGTGGGCTGCTGCAGGCAGGAGCGGAAACAATCGATGTAAGTAAGGGCAAGGACACCCTTTCCCTTATGTTGTCAACCAGTTGCCTTTAGGGATGTTGGATTTAGGAGAATCCTGATTTAAATTCAGAGGGACATGAGCAGGACTTGAAGAGGGTAGATAGGGACAAGCATTGTAGATCAAAGGAGTAAAAAAGGAAGCTGGAAGTGGCAACTGTGGTATAGGGAGGAGGGTCCAACAGGATAATGTGGATCCTGGCCTCTGTGAATGTGATGCTGAGGCAGAGATTGACTGAGAAGTTGGAGTGGAAAGGTTGGAGTAGGAATCAGTGATGATGTTGCCCAGGGAGGTTGTGGATGCCCCATCCCTGGAAGTGTTCAAGGCCAGGCTGGATGGGGCTTTGAGTAGCCTGGTGTAGTGGGAGGTGTCCCTGCCCAGGGCAGGGGGGTTGGAATACGATGATCTTTAAGGTCCCTTCCAACCCAAACCATTCTATGATTCTATGTGTGGAAATAAAAAAAAAAAAAAAAACGAAAATGAAAAAACAAGCAGCAGGTAGAAATAAGAGGTAAGACATCCTTTATGAAGGAAAGAGACTTTAAATGGTTAGATGAGAACGGGAAGAGGAGGACAAGTGACACGAGGAGTGTCAGAGTCATAGTGGAACAAAATGGCTTACACTGCAAGAAAATTGAAAGGAAGCTTTTGCTGACAAGACCATACTCCTCTGTCATAGTTCGAAGCTTGCAATATTCAAGTCTCACCTTTCCTCTGCTATCAGAACTTATTTTCTAGTTAGGGCCCAAGAAGTCTGCTATAATTCCCTGATTTTGAAGAAGTGTCTCTGCAGTAGATTTAGTAATTCTAACCGTGCTAGTGAAGAGTTGATATATGATCACCCATAAGACATGGCACACACAAAAATCTTAAAAGAAGTTTATTTTGGTTGCAAAGTCAACAGCTCAGGTTTTAAGAAATGTCAGGATTGAGATTGCCAGAGAAACTCTCATTATTTTCAATTGACAAGGCAGTCGTGGCTTGATTACTAGTGATTTCTTCTGCAAGATTCCTGCATAATATAGTGTGCTGAGTAGATTTGCTGTGATATGGGTTAAGGTCGCTCAAGGAAAGACAATTGTTTTCTGTAGGGTGTCTTCTTCAGAAGATGAAATACTAGAATGCGGTAGTTTGTGAATTAGATAAATGGTAAGAGGAAAAGCAAGAAGTTAGGCCTCAATTAAAGCAAATGAATTCTTCCAGGACAAGTGGACTCTATTCCTGATTCTGAGGGACAGAGTTCCTGACTAAATCCGGAAAATTCATGTAAACCACGAATTCATGTAGTCCTAGACCTTACTAACCATGATTTTCTGAGACTGAATACTCAATATTAGTTAAAGTTTTTACTCTTAATACCTCTGTTTTTGTCTTCTCAGTTGCCAAAACATTGATAGCCCCAAACCTCACATGGCAGACATTAGAAAATCATTCACAAAATAATTCACTCTCACAAACTATAATGGTAGGTGCCCTTGAAAAGACCTTAAGAAGAGTGTTTGAATCATGAGTGTTATATAGGGTGTAGGTTGTAAAACAAACAATGAAGAGAAAATACAAGATTAAATAACCATCGTGAAGCAGATTTGTTTCAGAGGGCTGAAAAATATCGTATTAAAATATAATTTGTGAAATAGTAATTAATAGTAAAAGAGGCTGGCTTAAAGGTACACTGGAATTTCTTAACTTTTCCAAGCTTGCAACCTTAGGACTGAACTTTTAGCTTTGCTGTGTGTTCTTTGGAAACTTGGTATTTTTAATTTTTTTGAGAAATTTGAGAAATTTTAATTTTAAATTACAGCAAGCAATTTAGCTACATTTCCTAGTTATTCTTTTTTACCTTCTTGTGCCAAAATCGCTTTCAGTGCTGTAAAGAATAAAACAGCCAGGTGGGATTAATTCAATATCTGTGAATTAATTTTCTTTTAATGTAGCTCTTCTGCTTCTTTATTTGTACCCAGCCTATTCATTTCCACGTTGCATTGTGCTGTAGAGTATAGAAACATGTTGAACATGTGAATTCTGATTCTTAGGTATCTTACAGGAAAGTGGGGAATCTAGCATATTCCTAATTCTCCTGTATTCCAGGTTCAACAGTCTCTAGGCTTGCATTACAATAGCCATGTCTCTACCCTCACTAACCCTTGGATCCGGGAGAGTTGGACCAAAAATTAGCAGGAAATCTCAGGTAGGGAGGTTAAACCTCTGCCACATCTCTGGAATGAGACCAAAGAGGCTTTGTGTGGGGTACGCTCCGTCTGCTTGCGTTAGTGCAATTCTGGTACACTAGGGTGAATGAGAAGCCCACTGGTTTTAGATACTGGGAAGAATTCACTGTGACTGCATAGGTTTTTAGCAGCAGTTTCTAAAACCAGTGGTAAGCCCTGGGGTTGGGAATGAACTTTAAGCTATTTCTGTGAGTACTTGTAAATAACCTTAGTGGGTGTCCATGTAATGCCTTGTGTAATCAACTGTGAAGAAGTCTCGAGTTTTGTCTTTCAGTCCTTCTAGCTTTACAGAGGTTTGGGTTTGGAGCAGTGTGTATAAACCTTCTCAGGTTTATATCACACAGGGTGACAGATTTTCCCTGAAAGGCAGGTGGTGTAATGAGCATCACTAGTCTGTCATCTCGCAGAGGGTCAAAAGGACAGGCATTCAGTTAAAATGTGCGCTGTAGAACATGTGGAGTTTAAAAAGGTACTCTATTTTTTTGAGAAGTTAAATATACAAAGCTTATAGGCATGACTCTCATTAAAGCTTTATTTCAGTAGCCATCTTTCTACCAGCTTTCAACCTAAGGAAGCCTAAAAGGTGGTACTTCCCTTCCCTCTCCCCTTTTACCCTGGTGCTGTGTCCGCTCCACATCCCCTGGCAGAGATGGAGCTGTAGCACTGCAAGCCCCTCATTGTAGCCCTGGTTTGTATCAGTTGCAAATGATTTTCATAAAGTCACAAGGAAAAGGACAAGGCTCAGAGTGATGGATGGGAAGATTGTGAAGAAACAGAATTCCTTTAATGAAGTGCAAATCTTTATAGGCCAGTTTCTCAAATAAGCTTGTGCGCTGTTGCATGTACTGTTTGGAAAATGTGGCCTAATTCATTTTCGCTGTGCCTGTTAGTGACTGACTGTAATCACAAGGGGAATAACTCACGGAAGTAGTCTTTTGGTGTGCGCATATATGCATTCCTGTTTGAATCACTGTGCACAAGACCTGGCAACTAAAAGTGCCTAGAAGCCTAAGATGTCATGTCATATGTTTGTTTCGTGAAGTGTAGTAAAGATAATGGCAGACTTGGAAAGCAAAGGTTGTTGAGTGCTCAAAGTGAGCACCTTATTTTGTGAGGACATTTCCTATTTCTTTAAAACCCTATGAGTATTCAAAGTTGAGAGACTGATGTCACAATCAGATCAAAATGATCTGATGTTTGTTAGTACTATAGCTAAGGGAAGATGTCTTTTATGAGGGCTTGTGTCTTTCTGATGATTTTACATCTTCAGCTGCTGGAATCTAAATAGTAAAGTAGGTATATTAGGAGAGTGTGCCACTAGTATTGCCAAGGGTCTGCACTGGGGCAACAGCTGTAGAGAAGCCTGTCTCAAATCCACATCACATCAGCATCCAGTCCTAGGTAACAATGCGAGTACAGCACTTTCTTAGCATCTGCACGTGGTCAAGAGCTTGTGACCTTTCTTTCCAGACACAGATCTAGCCTCTATTATCCCTGCTTGAGATTAAATCACTTTTTGTTTTCTCCATATGTTCAAAGACTAAAGCTCTACCCTTTAAATAGTACAGTTACAGTCATCTCTTTGCTAGCAGGTGCAAAAAGTACTGGGTCATTATTCTGAACATATCCTCCTGCACCTGCTTTGGGGCACGCAGCAGTCCTGGCTGCCCCTTACACAGCTGTGCGAAGGATATAGCACAAACAAGGATATAGGATCCTTTCTCGATACTGGAGTTCATATGCCTTAGGGAGGATGTACAGGTATAAGAAATTAATCTCACCACAAATGCACTGCATCTAGCTAGATCAGATACAGTTAAATATTCAACAAATAATTGCTGTCATAAAAATCTGTATCTGCTGTGCTACTGTATTCCTACTGTTTTACTTGGATTATAGCGAAAGGCAAACGAAAAATAATGAAGCAGTTTCATGTCGTTTGTTTAAACTTTGAAAATAACCCCCAGAATGGCCACATACAGATTAATAGTAGTTACTTATTTGGGTTAGCATGACTGCTTCTTCCATAGTCTAGCAAGCCCACTGCTATATAATATGCAGAGGGGTCCCCCCTTATTTAGGTAAGAGTTTCCAGTTTTAATGGCTAGCTACAGCAACTGAGATGTAAATGACCCTGCATGATTAGCACTAGGGTTTTGGAGAACCCTGGGCAAAGGAGCTCTTACCAGATGAGTTAACTTCTAGCATTTACAGGCGTGTGGCAGCTTGGGGAAAGTCTAGTCCTTTTATCTGGCGTACCTGAGGGCAGCTGAAAGGAATCAGAGCTCCTTTGTAGGACGATAAGTGCCCCGTTGTGCAAAGCCAATGAGCTGAAAGGAAGAGAGCGAGAAAGGGCTAAGAAACACTGCAGAGAGGCTCCATTGTTAACTACTTGTCCATCCAGTGTTTTGAAAGGGCATCTAGGTAGGAGAATTATATACACTACTCAGACTTGAGGATTACATCACCCCACACAGCTTTCCTTTGTGTCCCAGCTGCATTTCTCACCTTCATGGCAATTCAGATCCTATTAGAAGGTGTATTTTGAACATTATTCCCTTCAGTCAGTGAGCGTCTGCCTTGCTACTTGTTGGACAGCTTCAGGATGCAAACGTCAGTACTTACACTGGCATTTTTTCTAGTAAATTGTCCTATACAAAGTGTTCACATGCATCTAAATTACATATGCTTGTAAGGTCCTCTTGGAAAGGATTAATTTTATGAATGGAGGATAATGGCATTTAACTTCTGTGTTATCCCAAGGGTCTCTAATGTAACAAGGAAACTGCTGATTGATGTAACTTGTCCTGAAGCAAAACAACTCAGTTATGTAGGTGTTGTCTAGAGCTCAGCAAAATCACAAGAGATCCTAACGCTGCATATTTTGGCTTCAGTTCACTAGCAGTAAGCCTTTTTTTTCTGGCATGAAAAGTGCAAAAAAAATCTATTTGATGCTTTTTATAGCATACTTTTCTTGAAACTTATGGTAGATACATGTCTCTTGTAGTTTATGTGGTGTCTAGTGACAACCGAATATGTATCTGTTTAGTCAGGAGGTCAAGTCTCCTTCCTCTAGCTACCTAATACAGATAATAATCAGTAAGACTGCTAACACCTCCAAAAGTTATCTGTGATTTCTCTACAACAGGGTCATCCAGAAGTGCTAGTTTAGGTTTAAATTAAAAATTCTGAATAAGAAGTAAGCATATATGTTGCTTTTGGACTACTTGGAAGAGCTAAATAAAGAGATATATGTGTCTCTCATTCCTGATGAGAAGATGTAAAGATCTGTCTTTGTGACCGGTCCTGTGCTATCATCTGTCTGTTCCTGTCCCATCCATCACAGCAGCCTTCTGATGCCTGTTTCCTCTGTGGTGTCAGGTACTAAGCTGTTCAGTTTCTCACCTTGTATTTGTAAAAAGAAGATGAAATCTTTTTCTGAGCCCAGTTCTCTCTCTGATTTTTCTACTCCACACTCTACTATAGGTGCTTCAGTGTGTGCTTCTATAGGTGCTTCAGTGTGTGCTTCTCCCTCAGTGTCCCACTCCCTGAAGTTAATAAAAACTGAGGACTGTGTTGCAAACTCCACAAGGAAAGAGCTCCAGCAGAAGTCTGCTGCAAGATCTCATGCATGCTCAGAGGAACATTAAGTGAGAAACACATCCCTTGAATTCTTAGCATCTTGTTATAGCAGAGATTGTTGCAGCCCTAGGCTCCAGAGAGTGCTGGCAAAGCTAATGAAAGGAGGGACAGAGGGACGTATGCTAAAGCATAGTAACACTCTCTTCTACCATTCTTAATAGACCACCCTGTACCACTATGGAAGCTAAGCAAGGACTAAAATATCAAGGGATAGGAAAGTAAACTGTAATGAGAATGGGTCTCTGATCACCCTGATTTCAGCTAAGAAATCACCACGGTATACAGAATCATTAATAAGAGAGAAACTTCTGTTCTGAGTTTACGAAAACTGCAATCAGCGTTTGTACGATGTTTAGTTGGCTTCTGAAAAGCAAATAATAGTATTTATTTTTTCAGGATATACCATCTAGTCCTCGACTTTTAGGCTAGTCAGTACTTCTCTGCTGCTACTAAAACTGTGTTTGGCTTAGTTTCTGTTTTGCTCTCCTAGAGCCACTAGTACCAGTGAGCTGGCACGCTAGCCAAACTGCCTCCATACCTAAACGGAAAGACAACTCCTTTGGGGTGCCTTGCTAAATCTTTAAACTTTAATTGACAGCTGCTCTTGCTGTATACATGTCTTTAGTTGCTAAACTGTGTGTGTTTCCTTGATCCACCTGGTTCTCTCAACAGCCAATAAACCATGAGAAACAGAAAAAAACCCCAAAGGTTACAAATTCCTTGTACTAGAGGGAGACAGACTCAGATTGCAGTTGCAGTCTGATCCTGGTGTTGCAACCAGCTTAAACTATTTTCTTCTTTTACAAAACCTTAGAGGGACGAACAAATATAAGTTTTGCTATCAACTAGTTAGTAATTCCCAATGAAAACCAATATAATCAGTTTAATCTCTTTATCTTTCTTTATCAATTTCTGGGTAAATGAAAAGTTCCTGACTGCCTTTGCTGGTAAAAATTATTTGCAAATGCAATTCAGCCCTTGAGAATGAATAGTCATAACTCAGCTGTGCCACTTAATAGTGAATGGTAGATCAGCAAAATAACAGGCTACCACTATAGTATCTTGATTAACTAGGCATGCAAATCTTTCTTTTTCAAACATATTGATTAATTTTTGAAATTTTTGTTTCTGGTTATTTGTGGAAGTAAAGCCCGGTGAATGAAAAGTTAGCAAAAAATAAACAGAGGAAGAATCATAAGGCTAGAAGAAATTAATTAATAACAAAACCAAATGAGTTTTTATTTTGCGTTCCTTCATCTACTTTTATAGATCCCAGGTACTTGCACATTTGACAACCACAGAGAAAATACCATGTTATGGACAGGTCCAGTTACTACTGTAATTCAAATATATACCTTAAGACCTGGAAGTCTTAATTCTAGTTACTAGTACATGCTAAATACAGTATTGCTACCTTTTCTATTTTGTTACCCCTGTTTTGTTGTTCCCATTTTGTTAGCTAGAGAAGTTAAGTTAACTTCTGCTATGTTTTCATTGTTTAAAGTGTATTTGCTCCTGTTAATAATACAGAGGAAACCATGCTGCAGATGTTTTGGTAAAGGCTGGCTGTCTCTTCTGTGTTCATCAGGGCTTTAGCACAGAGGGACTCTTGTCCCTCAAGCTTCTAGGCACTCCTGTGAAGGGGAAATTCAGATGGTAACAGCAGCCTGCCTGTAGGACCATGTATGATGGTGGGGCACTACACAGTGCATTGCTCATTAAATCTCTTTATACTCAAGCACAAATGTGTGCTTAATTCACCTCAAGAGGTACAACAAAAGCTCCCCAACAATTTGATGTCAGAAGTGGGATTGCTGCACACTGGCGACCAGACTGGAACCAGAGGGGACAACCAGCACAGTGCCACCACAAGAGGTAAGAGAACTCATTTAAAAATCTCACTTGCATGCGGCCTCTCCCCTACCATGTCTCCTGCCTGGCCATCACGTCAGCAGTAAACCCTATGTTGCTTTAGTTTCTGCTTATAATGTAAAGATCAGGGGAAAAATTAAGGGGTGTATGTTTGATCTTTTGTGAACAGGAATTCTGATGAGTTTTGTGTTCTGACCCCTGAGGATGTTTGAGATTGCTGAAAGCTCTGATCACTTGTTGGAGCAATTTCTGTGGGTTATGAAGAGTCCTTTGTGGGCCCAGGCTAATAGGAAAAGGCTTTTGTTTAGCCAAATGAGCCTAGTAGACTCTGAAAATATTTCCCTTTGAGAGGACAAGGTTGAAACTCTGTCTTCTCAAGGACGCCCAAACTTCTCCTTCTACCCCTTTGCTATGAATAGACCTTAGCTTTGTATTCCCTCATTGAAAACAAATATGGGAAGTGGGTCAAGGTTCCTCCTGTCTGGATCTGAAACACCTGGTAGGTTCTATGTGCCACAATTATGGTGCATGACCACATATGGTCCAACCTGCCCACCAGTGGAATGACTGTACCTGTGCCAAACCAGAACTGCAATTTCCAGGCGAGAGAACCTTTGGCCTGAATAAGTTAACTTAACCTTTGCCATTGCCTAGAAGACAGTAAACCAAGGCGAATGGATGCTTGTTTTTTTGTGGGACAAGGAGGTGAACAATCACTGGCAGAAATTCATTATAGCTAGCTGACAGGAAAATAATACAGAAATGGAAGATCAAATTGAAAAGATGAAATCAGGTGAAAATGAAAGTAAATTAAAACTTCATCTGCAGCACCTAAATTTCTGTAGCCAAGCACAGTGTCCAGTGCTACTACATCAGTCCTACGCCCATGTCCTGATCATCCTGAAGATCTCTTGGACACTTGGGAGCCCCCTAGTGCACTTCCTCCACCTGTAGCCCAATTGGCAATTCCAGTTCAAAATCTAGCTGGGGCAGATATCCCTGTAATTACACTGTTGATGCCAAACACCCTACCTTATACCCATGTGGTGCAGGGTTACAAGTAGATCCAGATTGATAGTATTATAATGTCTCTCAAATTGATTCTACTGTCACCTTGCTTGTCAACAATACTCCTCTTGAAGTCCTAATTGATACCGGAGCTTCTTTCTCCAATATCCAGAGCTCAGAAAGTTCAGGTTTGAAACCAACTGGTAAGATAATTAATGCTGTAGGCGTTGATGGAAACATTATCCCTCATGCTGTACCTGGACCAACTCGCTCGCATGCTCCACTCCCACTGAGTGAGGAGTCCTCCTCAGTCCAGCTTCCCTGTCAACATGCTGAGCGTGGATCTGTTGTGCAAATTAGGAGCCACAGTTTTTTGCTCCCCACATGGTGTGTATTTGGACATTCTACATCATCAGACCAGAAATCTGGTCACACTGCTAACTGATGAAGGCCTACACCTACAGCCTGAAGGCGCCTCCGTTGACTTGGAGCTTCTCTCCCAGGTTCCTTCCAAACTGTGGGCTTCCCATTCTATTGATGTGAGAAGATTCTTAGCAGCTCAACCAGTAAAAATTACATGCAAAACCAATCAGGCATTCCCAGCAGTTCCCCGCCATCCTCTCCGTAAAGAAGCAAGGTGTCTTACTACCATCCACGTCACACTCTAACACACGCATTTCACCAGTAAAAGAGGCGAAATTTGTTGGACAAGGAAGACAAATCTGGAGATTGAAAAGCATTGCTTTTGTTATTCTGAGTCAATCAATGCTTTTGTTATTCTGAGTCACCCAGTTGTTCCCAACCCTGAGACTATTCCAACCTGCATCCCTGTGGAGGCTACTTGTTTTGCTGTTATTGACCTATGTTCTGCTTCCTTCTCTATCCCCATATACCTCAAGTCACAGTTTTTGTTTGCCTTTATTTACCAGGGACAACAGGACTAGACTTCCTTAAGGGTACTGTGAATCACTGTATTTTCTCTCAGTGCTGAAAACAAGACCTAGATGCTGTTACACTCGAAAGTGCATCAGTCTTGGTACAGTATGTGGATGATTTTCTGGTAGGTTCCTCCTCTTTGGAGGCCTGCCAAGAGAACACACTCCACCTACTGAGTGCCTTGGCCAATAAAGGACAAAAAGCATCCCAAAAGAAGCTGCAATTCTGTGAGCAAGAGATTATCTGGGCCACGCACTTTCAGAAGGGAAATGCTAACTGACTCCGTAATTTCCTCTATCTTATCCATTTAACCCAGATCTCACCCTCCTTACAGACAACTCTTGCATGAGACAAACTAGTTGCAGGATGTGCTGTTTGCTCCCAGTTCAAAATTCTCAAGATGTTTTCCTTCCCTACAGTTTCAAGCACACAACCTGCTGAGCTTGTTGCACTCACTCAAGCATATACCCTCACATCAGGAAAAAGTGTAAATATCTATACTGATTCACCGTATGCATTTAATGTTTGTCATTCTACAGGTCAGATCTGGAAACACTGAGGATTTATTACCTCCTCTGGAGCTTGCTTTTGTCAGGGACCCCTCATCTTGGAGTTACTCTATGCTATTATGCTCGCTACTACTATGTCTGTGATGCATTGTTCTCACACAGGTGCATTAGATGAAGTAAGCCTTGGCAATGCATATGCTGCTGCTGCTGCTGCTGCTGCCAAACGAGCTGCCCTTGAGGGTTCTCCAGCAACATTTTTAAATATTGCAGCTCTTAACCCTGACCTCTCCATTTCTGTTCAATATCTGACCAAATTACAAGAACTAGCTTCAGAAGGAAAGAGCTCATGGTTTCACTCTGGCTGTGCATTACACTTGGATCATATATGGAGATCTCATGATGGCAGACCCATAGCTCTCCTCTCTTTGATTCCTACTCTTGCATGTGCAGCCCACTTGATTGGCTGCTTGTGCAAAAGGGGGCTTCCATTCCGCAGTGTCTTCACAGGTCCAAGATTTGCTTACTGTATCAATTGATGTGCCATGCCATGACCTGAAACCTGGAGACACTGTCCTGTTCAAGGACTTCAGATGAAACACGCGCTGTCAGCACATTAAGTTGCTTCTAATGACACACACAGTGGTGAAGGTTGCAAAAAAGAGTGCCTGGTTCTGTGTGTCCCATTGCTGTAGGATGATGTCACCCAAGGAACTCTGGGAACCTCTGGAACAACCAACTCAGGCAAGGTCAGAAGCTTGACTACTGACAAGGGGGTGTCTCATCTTGCCAAAGAACACCTGCATCAAAGAAGAGCAACAGACCTGGACAACTCCATTAGAAGAACTGAGGATACAGGAGGAAGCTCTGTGTGACAGTGCTTGTGCCTCTCCCAGAAGTACTGAAAACATTAGCACCAAGGCACAATTTGAAACTGAGAAAGCTGAAAGTGAAGGCTGAGACCAGGTAGCTTGGAGCAGTTGCCTGCAGAGGCAAGCCAAACAATACTTGTGTGACTCTATAGACACACACACAGACATATATGTGCAAGGACCCTCTTGATAAGAGGAGTTGTGCTGTGCTATACTGCTTGTTATATTGCTAATAGGAAGCATTTTGGTTTAGGTTTTGGAATCTATAACTCCCGCTAGATGAATTAGAAGGATGACAGTTTAAAAAATTTTATGCGTTTTCCTGCTGATTACTATAGCAAAGGCTGGGAAAAAAATCTGCTTGTTAAATTATCCCAAATCTGAGTAAATTCTACTAACCTTACAAACTGTCGGCTAAGTATTTTCCTACCCTCCCAGGGAGCATTGACATTGCCTCTGTTGGCTTTCCTGCTGAGGATGCCTGCTAATGCTTCTTTGAAGTATAACTCAAGAAATCGATGGGCAGGGTTCCCGTGAAGCCCTGAACTATAGACCACCAGAGACTCCCTGTACATTCACATTGCTGGTGGCCTAGATGCATCACTTTGCCTGAATATATAAGGAGAAGGAAAAGATCTAGGAAAGTTTTACAGGTGTGAGATGACATTCGGTTTCATATGGAATCCTGCTTGTATAGATGTTACCGTTGAACGAGAGAGCTTCAGGTGGAAGCACATGTATGACTATTAATTTGAGTGTAATCATACTAATTGCCAAATTGGCATTCCTTATGGCATTTGTAATAGCATGTGTTGGTACCGGCATCCCCACTATTATCTGATGAAAGACATTGTGTATTTACCAGGGTTTGAAAATCTTACAGTATTGTACCAGGTATGCAGCCATCGTGCCTGCAAAGGCCTGCTGCTAAACAGCACGGGCACCTGCACCCTGGGATGGCTACTCACACAAGTACAGCATACTGTCTTTGCACAGTTGGGCCACAACCTACCAAGATGCACTAGATGCCTTAACCCATTAGTGGAGAGATCAAGACACAGGTGGAAGGTATTCTGAGCTCTATTCCCAACTCCTGACATAATTGAGCTTGAGGCTGCCATCATAAACATATCCCAGACTATAGAGTATATGAGCAACACCCCTGCAAATGCAATTCTGTCCTTACAAGAAGTAGTATCGAGAATATCAAAAGTAGCATCGAGAATATCAAAAGTAGCACTCCAGAATCAATTGGCATTAGATGCGGTGTTGGCCTTACAAGGTGATGTGTATATACTGTTAAATGCCACCTGCTTACTTACGTTGATGGATCTGGCCATATACCCACTGACATTTCAACAATAAGGAAAAATTTGCTCCATGAAGTAGAGGAATGGGAATGGTAAGGGGACTGGTGGGGATGGTTGCCAGACACTGGAGGATGGTTTGTGAATATTTTTAGGTTCGTCTTGAAGTAGACCATTATTCTATTACTAATTCTTATGGTAGCTTATGTGGTGGTGCAATTAGTTTTTTGTTGCCTGAAAATGGGCTGTAGACAAATGAATCACAGAATCACAGAATCTTCATGGTTGGAAAGGACCCTTAAGATCATCGAGTCCATCCAAACAACCTACAATCTCTGCCACTAGAGCATGCCCTGAAGTGCCACATCTACACATTTCTTAAATACCTCTAGGGATGGTGACTCAACCACCTCCCTGGGCAGGCTGTTCCAGTGCCTGACCACTCTTTCAGTAAAGGAATTCTTCCTAATATCTAATCTAAACCTCCCCTGCTGCAGCTTCAGACCATTTCCTCTGGTCCTGTCATTATTCACCTGGGAGAAGAGGCCAACACCCACCTCTCTCCAACCTCCTTTCAGGTAGTTGTAGAGGGCAATGAGGTCTCCCCTCAGCCTCCTCTTCTCCAAACTAAACATGCCCAGCTCCCTCAGCCTCTCCTCATGTGACCTGGTCTCCAGACCCCTCACCAGCCTGGTAGCTCTCCTCTGGACATGCTCCAGCGCTTCGACGTCCCTCTTGTACAGAGGGGCCCAGAACTGAACACAGGACTCGAGGTGGGGCCTCACCAGTGCTGAGTACAGAGGCACAATGACTTCCCTACTCCTGCTGGCCACGCTGTTCCTGATACAAGCCAGAATGCTGTTGGCCTTCTTGGCCACCTGGGCACACTGCTGGCTCATGTTAAGCTGGCCATCCACCAGCACTCCCAGGTCCTTTTCTGCTGGGCAGCTTTCCAGCCACTCTTCCCCAAGCCTGTAGCGTTGCTTGGGGTTGTTGTGACCGAAATGCAGGACCCGGCACTTGGCCTGATTAAACCTCATACAGTTGGCCTTGGCCCATCGATCCAGCCTGTCCAGGTCCCTCTGTAGAGCCTTCCTACCCTCAAGCAGATCAACTCTCCCACCTAGTTTGGTGTCGTCTGCAAACTTACTGAGGGTGCACTCAATCCCCTCATCCAGATCATTGATAAAGATATTAAACAAAACTGGCCCCAAAACTGAGCCCTGAGGGACACCACTGGTGACCGGCCGCCAAGAGGATTTCACCCCATTAATCACAGCTCTCTGGGCACAGCCATCCAGCCAATTTTTTTACCCAGCGAAGAGCACACTTGTTTATGTCATGATTCGCCAGCTTCTCCAGGAGAATGCTGTGGGGGACGGTGTCAAAGGCCTTACCAAAGTCCAGATAGACAATGCCCACAGCCTTCCCTGCACCCAGAAGGCATGTCACATGGTCATAGAAAGAGATCAGGTTGGTTAGGCAGGACCTTCCTAAACCCATGCTGGCTGGCCCTGATCCCTCAGCTGCCCTGCACTTGCCGTGAGAGCTCACTCAAGATGATCCTCTCCATGATCTTTCCTGGTACCGAGGTCAGGCTGACAGGCCTGTAGTTCCCTGGATCCTCCTTCCGACCCTTCTTGTAGATAGGCGTCACATTAGCCACCCTCCAGTCATCTGGCACCTGCCCTGTTGACCAGGATTGTTGATAAATGATGGAGAGAGGCTTGGTGAGCTCTCCCGCCAGCTCCCTGAGTACTCTTGGGTGAACCCCATCTGGCCCCATGGACTTATGTACGTCTAGCTGCAGAAGGAGATCATTGACTACTTCCTCCTGGATTATGGGTGGGCTGTTCTGCTCTCCATCCTTATCTTCCAGCTCTGGAGGCTGAACACCCTGGGGATAGCTGGTCTGACTATTGAAGACGGAGGCAAGGAAGGCATTAAGTATCTCAGCCTTCTCCTCGTCATTGGCTGCAACTTTCCCCCCAGCATCCAGTAAGGGATGGAGATTCTCCCTGGCTTTCTTTTTGTTGATGTATTTATAAAAGCTGTTTTTGTTGTCCTTGATGTTAGTGGACAAGTTGAGCTCCAGCTGGGCTTTTGCCTTCCTAATTTTCTCTCTGTATAGCCTAACGAGATCTCTGTACTCCTCCTGAGTTGCCTGTCCCTTCTTCTAAAGGTGGTAAACCCTCCTTTTATTCCTAAATCCCATGTGAATTTCCTTATTCATCCAGACTGGCCATTTTCCCTGCCCTTTAGACTTGCGACACTTGGGGACAGCCTGCTCCTGGGCCTTCAAGGTTTCCTTCTTGAAGAGCATCCAGCCTTCCCGGACCCCTTTGCCCTTCAGGATTGTCTCCCAAGGGACTCTCTCAACCAGTGTCCTAAATAAGTCAAAGTCCGCCCTCCGGAAGTCCAAGGTAGAGGTTTTGCTAACCCCTCTCCTTACATCGCTACGAATTGAAAACTTGACCATTTCATGATCACTAAACCCAAGACGACCTCCGACTACCACATCTCCCACTAGTCCTTCTCTGTTTGTGAGCAATAGGTCTAGCAAGGCACCTCCCCTGGTAGGCTCCCCTACCAGTTGTGTCAGGAAGTTATCTTCCATGCACTCGAGGAACCTCCTAGCCTGCCTGCTCTCTGCTGTGTTATATTTCCAGCAGATACCCAGCAGGTTGAAGTCCCCAACCAGAACAATTGCGAGGCTTCAGCCAGCCGCTAATAGAATATTTCATCTGTCTCCTCAAGGGAAGAAAAGAAGGAGTGAAAAAAAATGAAGAAGGGAACAAAAGGAATAACCCAAAGTGTGGCAAAACAAATGTTTTTTGTAATGTGAAATAGATAAGAAGCATAAGGAGGAATTTGAAAGACTTGCAATAATGAATGTGCGTGAGTAATAACTACTCACACAAGGGAGGAATGAAGGGGGAAATTCAGATGTTAACTGCTCAGCGATAATATTTTGGGACTGAAGGACTACCCCGTTGAGCAGTCAAGAAAGCCTGACTGAACAACCAGATTAAACTGTCTGGAAGTGGCAATACCAGTGGGGAAACAACTTCATACAAGTGAGCATAAATTCCCTTGCAGATAGGATGCGAAGTGCCACGGTATTGACTTGTAATGGTATGATTGGTGCTGGTGCAAGCGTACATGAGGAACTGGCTCATGCCACATAATTGCAGCCTGCCTGGCAAACCAGGTATGGTGGTGGGGCTCTGCCCAATGCATTGCTCACTAAATCTCTTTATACTCAAGCATGAACACGTGTTTAATTTGCCTCAAGTGGTGTGACTAAAAATCCCCAACATTTGCAATAAAAAAACCCCAAAACAACTCACCTCTATTATAATATTGCTGACTGACCTGGAAATGATTCTTTGATGAGATTTAGAGAGCTCCTTCCTCTGAATGATGGTGAAATAGTATTGAACTCTCTAAGACTAAGCTGATGTTGTCATAAGGCTGAGTGCCAGCAATACTTTTGGGGCCAAATTTCCAGACATTGCACTCAATGAGTACTGAAAGGTGATGAGAATGGTTTATTGGATGGCTACAATAAAAGTCTGTTCCCAGGCCTTACGGGACCACTGTCCAGTGCACATCCTCAAGCTGTCTTTATCAGAGGATAAGTAAAAAACCCAATAACCTTTATCTGCCCTCATTGCTTTAAGTTTATCTTATTCCATATGGTAGAAAAGAAAGTCTGCATACTCTGTCTTTGTACTAGTCCTTGACACCACATAGTCTCAGCACTTTGGGTCATGCAAGGTGCCATGTTCTGCCAGTTTTCCAGGGTACACCCCAAAAAGAGTGACTGCTGAGAGGAAATCTTCCTGCACAACAGAAAAATCACAGGCCGGGCTCTCAGTCTCAGGATCTGAGTCCTCCCCATGATGACAAACGGAGAGTCATCTGTGTGGACTGTCATGGCTAAAATGGCTGTACCCCTTTTCTACATCCTTCTTCACTCTGTCTCATTGACTTTCAGGTATTTTGTCCCCCTTCCTTCCTCATGGAGCCCGTGGTCTATCTGTGGTGCTAAAAATCAAGTCTGGGACTATTAACCCAAATGTACCTAACAACAAGTCTCAAGGCTACACTTTGAACGCCTTGCATCCTCAACACACCTGTATGCCCCATTGTCCTTTACAGCTATTATTCACACCTACTCACTGTTTTTTACCTGCTTCATCACATTTCTATGCTTCTCATATTTTTATCCCAGCAATCATGAAGTTTGTTCTGGCCACCACCGCTTTTCTGAACAGCTATAAAGACTGCTGGCAGCTACTGTGCAAGAACCTACAGTTACAGAAACCTCAAACGAAAAGGGCATGTATTAATTTTCAAAATATTCCTATGCTGCATAAATCTGCTGCCTATGCTGGTGCCTTCCTTCAACTCCTTGCTCTTTTCTTCTCATACTCATAGTGCAGTCCATGTAGGTATTTTCTTACTGATCAGCCACTTAATTGTGAACCTGGTCAGAGCACAGCTCTCAGAAACACGTAGAAAGTCCATAGCAAATATGCTTGCTCTCTTCTTTCGTCCTGCTCACGTTGCTAGGCTCAAGCTGCTTTCATAAGCTTTCTAGATAAGCAGAGAGGGGACATGCATCTATGAACTAAAAGAGATAAAAAGACAGAGAAAAGGGCTTCATGACTAGGAATTAATTCTGTGGGCAGCTGGTCACGATTTGACCTCTCTCTCTTTCCTGAGAGACTATTCTTGCTGGTCTCTCTAAAAATGGCAGTTTTTTTTCCAGAGTCCATTTCAATGTTCCCAGTCCCAGAGAACCATTAGATTCCCCATTGCATAAATTGCGGTACTTCTGAAGAGAAAAGCTCTTGTCTGTGTCAATGGCCATTTCTCCAAACAAATGCTTCCAAGAGAAAAGAAACAGTATAATCTTCAGAAGTGCTCTTGATCCTGTAAAGGATCTGGGAGCATCTTCTTTTCTGCCTTGAATAGCTGGAGTTCAAAGGATCTGCAGATGATTCATTCATTGATGTTCAGTACACGCATTTGTCTGAGAAAAAAAATTTAGTTGCGCCACCTCCAAATTAGGCTCTGCAATAGGTCCAGCCTTCAGAAAGGAGTATCCTTTGATGCTAGCTCTCTGTGGAAAATTCTGTCAAGGAGAACTGCCCAAATTCCTGGTCAGACAGTCCACTAATTTGATTTAGAGATCAAATTGGAAGGATGTGTCTTTTTGACTGTCCCCTCTGCTTTTCAGAACAATTTCTGATCTCCAAGGGACAACTACTTTGGGGGCCTCTATGAAATGCAGAAAACCTTCTTAGACTTCCCATCTTTTTTTGGTGGGGTACTCCAGGATGAGCCAGGAGAAGGACACTTTTTGCAGTATCTTGTGTGACTTCTGTAACAATAGATGGAATTGATGTCAGGGGAGTACTGCCTGGGAAGTGCTTACTCTGAGGATCTTTTTTGCTTGGATGGACAAAAAGGGAAAAAAAATGTACTGGAAAAAGGTAATGGCTTTTTTGCTCCTCCCAGGATAAACTGTATGTCACATAATGGCAAGTACGCCATCTTTTGACTTAGTTCCCTGGGAAAATAGACTTGTTGCTCTCAAATTCACACTGGCCTTTTCAGGTCCTCCCTGGAAAGTACCAGTCTCTGAGTATTTTGGAGTGGGTATGTGGGTCCTCTTGCAAACAGCAGGAAGAGGTGTCCACAGAATATGCTGGTAAGCCTTGACAGTAGACAGGGAAGCAATGAATATCATGTTCTCGTAGCACTCAGGCAGACCAAGGTGGATGAGGGCTGACTAACCTGGCATTTTTTAACTGAAAGACTCTGATACAGACAGGCACTGAAAGACACTTATGTAAAGTACTGAGCTTCATCTTCCCTTCTTCCCAACTTGTGCTAATATGTGCTAGAAAGAAACGCTGAAAATAGTTTAAAATGCATTTATTTGGAGGGGGGTGGGTGGGCAGAGGGAGAGTATACAAGGAATATCTGACGAAGATCAGATAGAGAAAAAAATCATACCCTAAAAGAATGAAGGTTACTGGGGATCTTATGGGAGTTTACGGGATATCACGCCCATCTTGTGTTCCTCTAAAATGTTCCTAGGGCTTGCAATATGTATGTGGAAGACTTGGCCCAGTTTGGGACTTTTGGAAGCAAACTGATGTAACTATTATGCTGGAATTCACATTAAATTTGAAATAGCTAAATTCAGGCATGTGTATGTGAATGTTTACGTGTGTGATGAGTGTCTAAATTCCCATGTTAGGCTGTGGAGATGTAGTCAATATACCAAATGGATCCTAGAGAGCTGTTCAGGCAACCAAACCCTAGAGAGGGGAGGCAATTTCCTAATTACAGATGCCTACTGTCAATTAAGGTATTGTAGGGTATCTAAACATACACATGGGCCTTTTAGATATGACACAGATGTTATAGAAGTTACTCAGACTCACTGATTTTCTACTGAGACCAAGTGGGACAGCCTACATTGTCTGAAATGACACCAGGTCTCCAGTTAATACAGTCAGTGAAGAATGAAGAGTGATTCAGTTGTCAGACAGCAGAGGCTTCATGCACTTGTCCATGTGTAGGCATCTAGTGTCGTTTGGGATACCCTGTGCTTGTTTAGTTAAATGCAAGTCCAGATGGGGAGGTGTTCCCAATGTCTTGAACTGTATCTGCCACCTCCAACTGGATATCCAGTGGCCCAGGTATCCTAAGTAGGTAAATGCTTCTACATAACCATGTGTGTGCAACTGAGCTGAGCCCATAATATTAAAAAATTACAAAAATAAATATGCAAATACTTTGTGGATTATTTAAAAACATGTGGTTTATCCATAATTTTAATATCAGGCCATTCTCTTTATACTGTAAAAAGAGATTAAAAAAATATCACTATCTAACGTTAGCATGCCAGCAACAATTCCTAGTCTGGACACAGGTCAGAGGTTGACACAATGGTCAGATTCCTCAGATTTCATATAATTTTTTAGTTGTCTCTTCTGGTGATTTATTTATCCAGACTGATTCTTTCACATGGATGTTTAATTTTAGCACTTTTATAGTAGTTCTGATTTCCATGGTTGAAGAGAAATCTTAAATCAAATTATTATTCAATGTTTTTAATTTAATTTGCTGGTTCTACCTTTTTGGAATAATTGCCTTTATTGAAGATATATTGCTTGCAAGAATACAATTTCATTCATGTGCTCATCTCCACAGAGTGAGAATCACAAAAGAGAAAGCTCATCCTTCTTTATGACTGCAGTCTGTTTAGCTCTTCATAACTTAGCCAGTGGTTCAAAATACTTTTGAACAGTTTGAAATGCCTTCACATTCAAGGCAAGGACCATGGTCTAGAGCTTGCAGTCATGATACAAGTTCTGACACTGCCTTGCTTCATGACCTTGCACAAGTTACTCTGGTTATGGCAGCAGGAGCAGCAGTGTTTCCCAAGCTCTGTACTGGCATGCGTACACTAATTATGTTCCAGGTAAAAATTGGGAAAAGATTTAGATGTTTACATCCTTCTCATGCAGCCTCCTCTATCTCACACCTCTCTTCCACATGCTATTGGTGTCCATTGAAAAGAACTTTTGTTAGGCAGCCCAGATAAAATCGTGGTTGATCCTGGCCTTGTCCCTACAGTGAACATAGTACCAATATCCCAGAAAATGCTGTTGTTCGCACTTACTCTTTGTTCAAATGCAGCATTAGAATGGAATCAAATCTCACATCTGTAAAATGTTAACAATCTACCTTGTCAGGATCACACGTGTTTGTCACAATTCAGGATTTCTCCTTGTCTGTGTACAGCTATATATAGCATAGGAGCCACTAGTAAGTTTTACTAATTTGATATTAATTCCATTTTGATATTGGTATCACTCATTTTAGGTTATTAAGGGGTTTTTTTGACATGTGGTTCAAAAGAGTATGTTAAAACTTATGCATATTTGTCACAAACATTCCTATTATAAACAACAAATTACCAACTCAAAGTCATTTAAAGAGAAAATTCCAAATTATGACTTTTTTAATCTCTCAGAGAATTTTTTTCCCTCTTAATTCGACAGTGCGTACTTAAGGGAAACAGTTTTAAATAAGTAAAAGTTCTTCTTCCATTTCTATTATCCTGCCTTTTTCATATTCCATTTAGTGTTAACATGTTTCAGCATTGGATCTCACAACCATGAATAACCTCCTTGCTTTTAATGTAACAATACAGTCACTCTACTCATAAATAAAAGAAAAGGTGTATTTTATTTACGAGTTATACAGAAGAAAATCACATTTTATGAACAACATCATAGAAACTCAAATGTAGACCACATATTCATGTCCTTTAATCCAACAAATTAATGTCCCGTAGATGAGCAAGTTATTTTTTATTTCCCTTCTGCTTTCTTTTTTCCTTAATAGGATATCTGTCTAATATGGGTAATGCAGTATAAAGCACATTATTTTTTTCTTATTTCTTCATATACTGCTATTCACAGCAGTGGTGTCACATCACACTAAGTGAAAGAGTAATACAATTATGTTACTATCTTACATTTCCTATATATGCATATTGAATTTTATCCTAGATAACTGTATTATGTATTTTTATTAAGCTATCTTTTGTCCTTTTATTCAGAAATTCTTATCAAAAAATCTTAAAAAACCCAACCCACAAAACATGACAAAGAATAGAGGTAAGCAGTGAACAAACTGAATGTAGGTATTCAGATGCCTTATGTTTTTGTCATTACATGTGTCACGGTATTTTGTATTTAGATGTCCATTCAGTGTACTTCTCAGTCCTGGTTGCCGTAAAAGTACAGAGTCTTAAAGAAATTTTTCTCACAATATTCCTAGAAAATATTGTTCTTATTCAGCGGATAGGTATTTCATCCAATAAGATACCTGTTTGACAGCATAGAGAACCTTGAGGCTTAATCTTGTGAGAGAGACCTAGACTTCTCAATGCCAATTTTGATACTCAATCCCATCATTTTGTTACCATTGAGACTGTCAAATCCCTTTCAATACCTATCTGTATTTTGTGGACATTTGAATAAGTCCCTAAAGGCCAAACTGCTTGGAGACTGAGCTCTAGAGCATCCCAGAGCAACGTATTCCCCAACCATCTTGCCTTTGGGTAAGATGTGGCAGGTATTCCTACAGCATTCCTGCCACAGTTAGTCTCGTACAATAAAGATCTGGGGACTTATTTATGAAAAGATGTCTCATAACAGCAAGTAGCTCAAGATGAGGATATTCAGCTCGTAAGGCAAAGACCTGAGGTCAGATCTCTGGTCTTCTGAGTTTGGAGCAGCACCCTGAATTCAAGTCTCCCTCAGGCTGTGCCCTGGTGTGGGTCCTGCTGCTTGAAGCTCTTCTGCTTTTTATGAACAGCTTCACACCCTTCGGGGCCTGGAACTTGTTTCACATAGTCACCATGGATGAGGCTGCCCATTTTGGAGGAAGGAAGAGAGATGAAATACAATTTTTAGACTAAAAAAAGCATAAGGAACCAAGTTTGTTTAAAATCCTGTTGAGCTCTAAATCAACCCCACATTAGAACTGAAAGGAGGAAAACCTACATATCAGCACATTCTGCTGTGCCAAGTGCGTGTATTGCTCATATTTCTCCAATTCATACCCTTTATCATTGAATAGCCAATGCCTGAAAACCTTTAATGTATGTATTCTCATAGTGTGAGAATATTCTTATCATAAATTTACTGACAGAGCATGGAAGTTGTATGAGACTAAATGACTTGACAATGTTCACCCAGGCAGTCTGAAGTCACCCGCTTAGCAAGAAATTGAATCCAGATATTCAGATTTCCAAGCTAATGCCCTAACCTAATATTGGGTTCCCTAACTCTGGAATTATCCTTCCTTATTTCATCCTATACAGGGAACCAGCATGATTGCCTTTTCTCTTTTGCACTGCAAAGACGATGATCAGTTCTCTGCCTTTTCTCGTAGAGACATGATGGATACATAGCTCATCAATTCTAGATTGTGTATTTTACACTATATGTGAAAGGCAAACATGATGGATACAGATCTCAGGATATATATTTCATACTACGTGTAAAGGATTTTCTTAATGAAGAATTAAAAACATATATATTGTCCCACCCCAGCATTGTCCCAGTCCACGGCAGCATGTCTCAAGTAATTTCTACAGTAATGGAAATGTTCTGTCATTCAGCAGAGTTACATTTTGTGGTCTGCTGAATAACATCAAACCCGTGAGGAATCCTCATGCAATTGCAGTCTTGTCTTAATCAAGACACAGCAGGAAGATACTGAAATGAAGAAAAATTTAACTAGAGGTTGTCATTGTTGCCCTCTTAGGTAGGCAGACCACTGTAGGAAGAAGTCATAGCATTGGGAGAGTGGAGGTAGTTTGGGAACTTGCTTTTAGGTACCAGTGATTTCTGCTCTGGACTTGCTGAAAGTGGTGAAAGTGCTGACTCCGTGTCCATATGGGTTAGCTGTCTAGATAGGGAATTGCCCTAACAGTGGCCTTCTGCTTTGCAAATAATTAAGATAAAGTTGGGATGATTTTACTGTTTATCACTTCCCTCTGTTCAAATCCATGTTCTAAAAATTGCTTACATTTTCAATAAAATGAATTTACTCAGGGAGGTTGGAGATATCCTTAGACATATCCAAAAGCTATCTGCACATGGTCCTAGGCAGCTCGTTCTAAGTGGCCCTGCTGGAGCAGGGGATTGGACTAGATAACTCCCAGAGGCACCTTCCAACCTCAACCATTCTATGATTCTGTGAATGTCGTGGTTTAACCCCAGCTGGCAGCTAGGACCACCTAGCAGCTCGTGCAGTTCTCCCCCTTGGCCCCAGAAAGGCAGGGAGAAGAGGGAGAAAAGGAGGGGAAAGGGAAAGGAAAAAACTTCATGGGCTGAGATAGACATGTTAATAGAATAGGAAACAAAATAAATAATAACAGAAAAGGTAATAATAACAACAACAACAACAACAACAATAATAATAATAATAATAATAATAATAATAATAATAATGACCCAGGTGACCCTCACCACCCGGTGAATTGTTACCTTCCCAAGCAGTGATCATGGATTCCCCGACCCTGACCAACCCCCATTTATACACAGAGATGACGTCTATGGTATGGAATATTCCACTGATCGTTCAGTTGTTCTGTCTATACTTCTCAGCTTCTATGGGAAGCTGAAAAGAGTATAAATTTGAAAAGTATAAACATCGCCTAGCAACAACTAAAACCATATGCATTATTGACATTCCTTTCACAGCAATCACTAGGAAAAAATTTAACTCTTTCCTAGCTGAAACCAGGACAGTGCATTACCAGAATAATTCTTAATCACGTCTCCACATATATTGCTTCCATTCATAAAGCATTATGTGTTGAGTCCAGAACCACATGAAAGTTTGAAGCTCAGTAATAGAAAACATACAATGTTTCCAGGGAGGCATTTAGCTGGGAGGGGATTTCAATAGTTACTTAAATAAAGATGAAGGAATACTAAAATTTGTGGTGTGTTGACCTTGGCTAGCTGCAAGGTATCCACCAACCTTCTCTATTAATCCCCTTCCTCAATGGGACAAGGGAAGAAAAATCTGATGAAAAGCTTGTGGGTCAAGATAAGGACAGGGACCTCACTCAGCAATTACCATCACAGGCAAAACAGACTCAACTTGGGGAAATTATTTTAATTTATTACCAACTAAAGAGAGCAGGATAATGAGAAATAAAAACAAATATAAAACCCACCTTCCCCCCACCCCTCCCTTCTTCCCAGACTCAACTTCCTTCCTGATTTCACTAGTGCCTGCCCCCAAGTAGTGCAGGGGGACAAGGGAAGGGGGTTGCAGTCAGTTTATCATGTGTTATCTCTGCTGCTCCGTCTTCCTCACATTCTTCCCTTGCTCCACTGTGGGGTCCCTCCCATGGGAGACAGTCCTCCACAAACTCAAACATGAGTCCTTCTTATGCGCTGCAGTTCTTCACGAACTGCTCCAGCGTGGGTCCCTTCCACAGGGTGCAGTCCTTCAGGAATGGACTGCTTCAGTGTGGGTCCCCCATGGGGTCACAAGTCCTTCCAGCAAACCTGCTCCAGCGTGGGCTCCTCTCTTCACAGGGCCACAGGTTCTGCCAGGAGCCTGCTCCAGCTCAGGCTCTCCATGGGGTCACAGCCTCCTTTGGGCATCCACCTGCTCCAGTGTGGGGTCCTCCACAGTCTGTAGGGTGGCTCTCTGCTCCACTGTAAACCTCCATGGGCTGCAGGGGGACAGCCTGACTCACCATGGTCTTCACCAGGGGCTGCAGGGGAATCTCTGCTCCAGTGCTTGGAGCACCTCCTCCCCCTCCGTCACTGACCTTGGTGTCAGTCGTTTCTCTCACACCACATATTCTCAGTCTTCTCTCCCAGCTGCTGTTGCACAGCTTTTTTAACTCTTTCTGAAATATGTTACCACAGAGGTGCTACGAGCATTGCTGTTTGGCTCAATTTTGGCCAGCAGTGAGTTTATCTTGGAGCCAGCTGGAACTGGCTCTGTCTGACCTGGTGGCAACACAACACAACATTGAAAACTAAATTTGATCAACAGGTAATGAAAATTATGCCAAAAAAATCCTCCCTCAAAGTATAAAGCCAGACAAGCAGATGCCTGTAAGGATGGGAAATTAGGCAAGAAAGATAAAGGCAAATCAACAGGCAAAGATGTCCCATAAGCTGAGCTCAAATGAAGTCAGCCATATGAAAATAAAAAAGGAATGTACAAGAGGAGGAGACTGAGGATACTAACGTGACATATAGAAAGACATGTTTAGATGCAGTAAGTAACATGATCCAGCGAAGTCGCAAAATTTTGCAGAATACTGAATACATCTAAAATTTACCAATATGTTTGAAACTGACCTGCAGGTGATTAACAGCAATCATGTACACCTAAGAGACAGAATATAGATATAGGTATTCTAAACAGAGTACTGGAGAAAAAAAAAAAAAGATTTGTATTAATAATTTCATTTGAACCACACTCTAAGGTCATGTGGAATAATGTGTCGGGGATTTATGATGCAATTACTTACAACATTTCTCTGGGAGAAACACAGAGTATGAACTTTTACAGTCTGAAAAATGTTCAGAAGAGAAGACAGGCTGAGTTGGGGTTGTTCAGCCTGGAGAAGAAAAGGCTCCGGGGAGAATTTATAGTGGCCTTCCAGTACCTGAAGGGGGCCTACAGGAAAGATGGGGAGGGACTCTCTATCAGGGAGTGGAGCGATAGGACAAGGGGCAACAGTTTTAAACTGTTAAAAGGGGGTAGATTTAGATTAGATATCAGGAAGAAATTCTTTCTTGTGAGGGTGTGAGACACTGGAACAGGTTGCCCAGGGAAGCTGTGGATGCCCCACCCCTGGAAGTGTTCAAGGCCAGGCTGGATGGGGCTCTGAGCAGCCTGGTCTAGTGGGAGGTGTCCCTGCCCATGGCAGGGGGGTTGGAACTACATGATTTTTAAGGTCCCTTTCAACCCAAACCTTTCTATGATTCTATGATTTTTTTTTCTTCTATCTGTTTTTTGGGCTTTTTTTGTTTGTTTGTTTTATTTTGGTTTTTTTTTTTAGCAAAGCAAATTCCAGTGTCAGAAGGTTCCCATTCACTGTGTAACCACTGTAGCAGTTTTTCATGCCATGTTTCTATTCCTCATCTGCAATGTTACTGTTATCTAGAAGTGAGACCGAAACACAGCTCTTAAAGCTATTTTGTGCTTTTAAGACTTGGTATCGCTAGAAATGTAAATCGCTGTCCAAGCTAAGTTCTGCAAACTAATGTTAAGTAGGATAGACATCCAAGATACTGAATATAGGAAATCTAAAATAGATTTTACATTCTAGGAATGAGTCCATCTCTTTTATACTATAAAATATTTCAGGATACTTTCAGTATTGCAATGTCTCTGTAACAGCCAAATCCATTCTATTCCGCACTGCAGGTCTAAAGTAGCTGGAGTTTTTCCTTATACTACCTTGTATAAATCTCAGCAGGAAAGAACAGGTGGATTAATTCAACTTAATGGAAATAAAATGACATCTTTCATGACACAAATACGTTTTGAGACTTGTCACAGTTGGTCCTGGAAGGTAATGCAAAGATTAATACAATGGGGTGCCACATGAGATGCATTCTAAAAAGGAAGTTCTCCTTCTGTACAATGCATTTTTGAAAGTATGCATTCAAGGAACTTTTTCAAATCTCTGCTTTATGACTGCAGAGTTTCCTTTAGCTGGAACAGAGGCTCAGGAATTTTCTCTGAACCCTTATCTCTGGTGCTGTGTCCTGGGCTTCATGATGTAACCTGCATGACACGTTGTCTGGAGGATAATTGTGTGACTTGTACTGCCATAATGGATCATAGTATGCAGTCAGATTGTTGAGCCTACTTGAAAAGATAAGTGGGGAGTATTTGAAGTGTCTTAGCTGGGTTTGTCCCAGTTAACATCACATACCAGACAAAATTTTACAGAGTGATGCAAGTAAACTGAAACTTACAGACTCTTTAAAAACTACATTTTAGTGCTTGTGGAGTGTGTTTCAAAAGCCCAAGATAGTCCCTGGGTAATATCACTTTCCCTGAACTTTGCTTTCAGCCTGTCTGTTTTCTGAAGTCATTTCCATCAGGATATTCAGATTACACAGCATTAATCCATAAATGTCATTTAGCATTAAACTCTACCCTGGTAAAACAGTAATTAAGAAAGATGACACTAGTTTGTCATCCTCAGCTTGTCTGCAAGACAAATGATAGTGTTGACTATTAGTTAGTGTTATCTGCTCTATAAGTAAAAATTTCAATGATTTGAACAAAAGCCACATATTAAGAAGATTAATGTACTTTTTAAGTCTAGGGGGATAAAAGAGACTACTGGGAAAGCACAAAAAGATATAATTATTAAAAACATCTACTGAGGGTAAAGTATATAGTGCAATACTTCTGTGACAATTTTACTAATTTTTTTCTAAACATTTTGTCTCTGAAGTACTTTATAATTTTCATAGTTTGTAATTTTCTGCTAAACTGCAAAATTTTTGTGTTGATACCTGAATCAGTTTTATATTTAAATACTCTTTAAGTACTCTCAAAATATCTATGGAAAAATGTGCATTATAATACATTTGTTTCTAGTAGAGGAAAAGCTATGCTTCAAACCACGTTATGTCCTTGTTTGTATTGCAAGGACAAACCAAGCAATTTTAGGAACATTGCACCTATTTGCTGATGGTTTTGGTATTTTGAACCCTCTCTGAGTGAACATTTACAGTCTTACTGTTCTCATCTAGGGCTCCAGTTTCAATGCTGCAGATAAAATGACTTCATGTTTTTTATAATCATTATTAACAAGAGAGGTCCTACCGTATTTCAGTCTTGCACAAAAAAAGATAAAGGTATATAAATATAGTCCAGAGGTCTGTGACTAGCTGTTGGTCAGAACTGCTCTCAAACACTTGTGTACATGGAGTTACACTGACTATTTTATTAAAAGAGCTCCCAGATTTCTGTTTTGAATGACAGCATTAGTCCTTCGGTTCTAGCAATCAGGAAATGCTTGGGCCCTTCTTGGTTTGTTCCCATTAGCAGGGAAAAAGGATGAGATGTGTCACATATTTTGTGGGTGTCGTTTCTGCTATGGAATGGGTATTGATGTTCTCTCCTTCCAAACTTTGGGGAAAGTACAGCGTGTGTCTTTGCCCACAGTCCAGTCACCTTTTCCTTCCATCTCACCCCATGCTCCCAAGTGTTCACTGTCTCTGAAAATCACATGGTTGCTTTTCTCCCCTTCCAACTGCCTCTAGGTTTTCTGATTACTTTTCTGTCTCTGGCAGATCTAACTGACACTTACACACATGGGAGTCTCATACACAAAGAATAAACAATGGCCTGTGGTGGACAGCTACAAGCTAAGTGAAGCCATCCAGAAATGAATAACTATTTTCCGCACTGCAACCTGTGGAGATGGCAATCCAAGGAAGAGATGGTCAGAGGTGCAGCGACCATAAATGGGACAGTCAGCAGAAGGTGTTCATACTGGAAGGTATGTGATCTCTATCTAAGCTTGTATTAGTAAATGAGTTACTAACTTATTGGTATTCTGAGGGCTCAGAGTATGGCCATGAACTGTTGTCCATAATGCTGCAGCGTTAGCACAGTCTTTGGGCACAGTTCTGGCTTAGGCCAAATTGCATTGTAGGCAGATGATACCTTGTGCCTAGTTACGGGATGGTGGGGAACAGGCACCATTCCTAACTGGTAGTTTGGATGCTGGTTAGAGAGCTTACTGGATGGATGTCACCAGTGTCAAAAAGACCAGTTTTATTTACAGGCACAGATGTGGCTTATGAGTCCCAGCGGAGACCAGGTCCAATGCAATAAGTTGCCAGCTGTCCTGCCATTCCAAGCAAAAGACATACAGGCAGATGTATAAGATACAAAATCTGTAGAGACCTGAGACCAGGCCCTAGCTGGGGTAAAAAAAAATAGAACAGCCAAGACCTTGGAAAAAAGGCTGGAGACCTATTTCCTGTTAAGGAGTCTCCATCTGACAACCAGCATATGAAGCATGCCTTGTTTTAAGGCATTAAATTTTAGCCTCCTGTGTCATGAGATATTGTGTCGTTACGGCTAATGAGTCAGTTCTCAAGCCTTGGTGCTTACCACCATCCTTGCCCACACAGCCCATCATGGGTTAAGAGACTAAGGAGGTATTAGCCTGCACTGCCTCAGCTGCTCCCAAGCAAAACATTTTTAATTTCTTCTCCACCTTGCCTAAATGAATTGTGGATCCCATGCTTGTCATTTTTAATGAGGTCTGTGATTGACCTTGTGATTGATAATAGTGATTAGCATTTTCTGACACAACAATACATTAAATCCTGGGCAAGCCATGCAAGCCATACAACCTCAATCCTATTTAGTCTAGAATTTAACTCATTTTTCCATTTTAGAGACTGTTTTCTCATTTGCTATAAAACAAATTACTCTTTCTTTTCTGATGCATTCACTATCCTTAGGTGTAAAACTTTGCAAGATTTGTGTATTCTGTAGTATACAATTTACACTATAAGCTAAAGTACAACGTGTCTTCTGGAGAAACAGTTTACGCTCATTTCCAATTAAGTGCTAAATAAATACTTTTGTATCATACAAAAAAAAAATCTCTTTTCACTGTAAACATTCACTTCTGCAAATTTTCGTGTCAAACATCAGTAAATAAGCCACTCGTAAATATTTTTTTTAAACTATCAATCCTTTAAATGTGCCCTTCTCTCCATTTTTGTGGCTACCAAGGATAGGTAGCACTTCCTTTAGTTATCAAAAAGCAAGTAGTCTAAACCAGGCTTTGTCCATCCACAATCAGTGGAGAGAGACAGGCAACTCCAGAGGGTGATTCATTCTCTCCTAAAATAAAGGGCATGAATCACCCTCTGGAACTGCCTTCTCTTTATCCTTGATTGCAGAGGGAATCTTGATGACTGCTTTATAAAAAGATATGATTATGCACTCATTTTAGATGAACATAAATTTAGGTTGTTGTCAAAACCTGTCCACTGTCTCTGCTCATTTCCATATCTTTTTTTGGTGTCATGGGGTCGTGGGAGTGAGAGCTGGTAAATGACTGGTTATAAAACTGATCATGGGTATGGGTATGGGTATGGGTATGGGTATGGGTTTGTTTTTTTTTTTTTTTTTCAAAGTTAGATTTCATCCAGTTATATTCCCTGATTTGGCTCCCACGGTGACTGCAAAAACTTAGCACCGGTACAAGCATTTCTGGGAGCCATAACTGGCACTGCTCACTTTAAAGCTGAAGAAAACCACTGTCTTAGATTAAAGTGACTATCTAACCCACAGTCTCAGTCAAACAATTTATACACAAATACATTCAGGTGAAATGAATCTTTTAATTGAAACTCCATTCTGTTGCCTAAACATAGGTGCCTAGTGCCATTTGAGACCATTTTTGATAACTTTAGAAGTTTTATTTTAATTTAGAATTTAGACCTTAAGTTATTTATAAAGGTGGAATTGTAGCTATAGCTTCCACCAGGGAATTCATCAGGGAATGTGTCCCAAAATCTGTAGACTTTTGAGATACAGGAAAAGAGCTGATGCCAATCTTATTTTCTTTATTGTATCCTCCAAGCAGTGTGTACATCAAGGCTCCAAAGAACCCCTTCCATAATAAGCATTGTAGCGCTGGCTCAGGGATCGATCTCTTTACGCTTCTTACATGGCTCAGGGTTGAATATCACATATTTTCCTTCCTGTCTGGTAATGCACTTGTTGGGGTTTGTCTTCTGTCTCTTTTGATGACTAATGACAGCATCTTTTTAGTGTTTGATATAAAACAAATTCTCAAGAGGCAAACTGGAAGGAAGGAATTGTCACAATGGACACCTGGAATCTCAGCCCATATCTACACATATAAGTGCAGTGGTGCCTAACTGGGCAAAAAAGGGTGGTCTGTCCGCTTCCATACTTCTCAACTCTCTCGGTTTCCAAAACAAGATGGCTGCACGCAGGGTTGTCCCACTGGGAGTGGTCCCTGGCTCCTACCAACTCTGAGGAGCAGTTTGTAAGTGCTGCTGTGGGGCCATGCAAGAGGCCCAGGCACCAGGTACCTTTCTAATAATTGAGTGGGGTAGGCAATCAAGTTCTAGTACCTGAACTGGACACAGTTTGACTTTTAGCTGCATAGCCATAGCCTCAGAAATCTAGGTAAAAATCCTTGCGCATCACGGGGAAGCATGAGAGTCACTGTTCAACTAACAAGTTGAATTTGCTCTTCTGGCAATGAGAAAACTTCAAGAACACTTAAGAATTTTTTTTTCCTCAGAATCTGTTTTTTCAATGCTACCTGTAACATATGGTGTAAATACACCTTTTTTCTTTTCTTTTTTTCTCAGATGAGTGTATTAAAAATGAACCCCCAAGTTAAAATGATTTGGGTTCTTTCTCAGTCTCTCTCTCTCTCACACATAGGCACACAATGAATCATATGGATTTAATTCAAACTTCTCTGAGAGCTAAAAACCTTACACTAAACTGAGAGATAAATATTTTATACTGTTAAAGCAGTGTGAAACTTCAAAGATGGATTTTCTTTCACTGAGTTACAGAAACTTAAAAAACATTTGGATGGTCCTCTCAGTAAGTGATCAGCTATGCCTTCCTGAGGTGGAGGAGGAGCTCACCCCAGCCCACTGTAGCTAAGTTCGTTGATAAACTGCTGTCTCCTTTGAAAGTACAAGCTTCAGAGTGATGGAGGCTCCTAATGCAACAAAGGGTGCTCCATTAATTACTCCCACCAGAACTTCTCCTGAAAAGAGAACATTTCTCTGGTAACATCACTATCGGACAAGCACAGATGAGGCCTTGTGCTAAGGCAGAGCTGGGAGGACTTTCTCCTTCGTGCAATTAGCAGCAGAATGGCAAATCACTGCATGTGGTTCTGGAAGGAAAACACCCTTCCTTCCTTCCTCCCCTTTTATTCCACAACACCTCCATGGAGTCAGTGTCTGCATTTGGCTTTTGGATCTTTCAGATCTGAAAGGAAGAGGACCCAATAATAGAAACTTTTACTGGGAAGCTCAAGACATATAATCAAACAGCAAGTAAAGAGGCTTTGGGCCAGGTTATAAGTGG
The DNA here is from genome assembly GCF_963924245.1 of Chroicocephalus ridibundus. NCBI lineage: Eukaryota > Metazoa > Chordata > Aves > Charadriiformes > Laridae > Chroicocephalus > Chroicocephalus ridibundus. Next base: position 104,082,758 of record NC_086286.1, on the reverse strand, counting down.
GACTCAGGCACTTCTTTAGGTGCCTCATTCTGACACTCACTCGTCATATTCATTCATAAAATCCTGCTCAGCTGCTGAGTCCCTTGACAACTAACTTTGTGCCAGTAAAGTTCCCATGGCATTTATCTTTTGCTGCATAATCACCTAGTGGCTAATTGTGCAGCTTACACTTTTGCTGTTACAGGAGTAATTAGACTAACATCTCCCTGTCTGTCTCACCTGTAAAACTTATGTAGTCCTTACGTTGTCAGCTGGCCTGAACACAGACCCTGTTTATTTCTTAAGCAGAACTGCTTTGTACAAACTCACAGTAATAAAAAATGTATAATGGCTATCTTTCCTCTAGAGACAAAGTTGGGAAACTTTCCACTTAAAGCTGAAAACTTTAAAAGTGAACATGCAAAAAAGAACTTTGCAAACAAGTAGAAAAGATTTTTTTTTTAAATTAAAACCCCAAAATACATAGAGAATGACTGCAAAAATTGCTTGCTTACTGGAAAAAATAATTAGATTCTGTTCAGAAAAATCTCTTCTATCTTTTCAAAGATGCCAGCACAATTATTGGATCAGATAAGAAGAACAATAGAGGAGCAAGCCCCCTCTCATCTATTCTTATCTGCAAAGACAGACATTCTGATAGCTACTCCATCACATTCAAAAATATTATTGGCAGCAAGAATACAGACAGCAGCTCTCAGTGTTGCATCAGAAGTATGGTTTTGCCTGATGGAGCTGTGGAGGCATGCCCTGTTCGATGGGACCTCGTTTTTTGAAAAAAGTTGTGTGAAAAGAAACTCCCATCAGAGCATATACACCTGCAGGATTCCTTCCAGATTTCTTATCACCAAGCCTTCCTCTTGGGAGACGACAGGCAGAATGCCCTGTGGCCTGTAGAAATTAGCACATGAGGAGGGCAACCTGCCACGTGTGAGACCTTTCCTCTGCTGACTCAGTGTAGGTACAGTTTAGGAGATTGTGAGAACTTTTCTAGATTTGCAACCTGAACTTTGCCAATTGTTCTGCAAACTTAATCTAGATTTAAGCAGATAGTGCTAAGGAAAGAGAGGCTGACTTCCTACAAACCTGAGAGGCATCAAGGAAGGGTGTAAACAAATGCATTTCTTGTAGCTTGAGTGGCAAGTACTGAATATGTATTCTTATTCTGTACAGAGTTTAGGAGCATGCCGAACCAGGAGCCTAAAAGTAGACTTTGGGAAAAGCATCCCTAAAAATGCTGAGGAAAGATATGGGGCTCTAACATCTATGAGTGACCCCTCAGCAGCAGGCTGGGACCAACACAGAAGAGCACTTCACGGTATCCTCTTGGTCTTCACTGTAGGGAATACTACTAGATAGCTCTCAGGTAAGGTAATTTTATAAAACAAATTTTTATCAGAAGCTTCTTGCAGCTTGCACATTAAGGATCAGAGGCAGTCTGATAAGCAAAACTATCAGCCAGTGTTATTGGTTCAGGAAACTGTTCTCTACCAACCTGGTACTGCTGTGACAAATTACGATCATCTTGATCAGCCTGAGTTTTGTTTTTAATTTGGTCTGTTTAAGTAATAAGCTCTGGAACAGTGTTTATTACTTACACATACTTACATCATCAATTATAAACATACATATGGGTATCAAGAGTTGATTTCTTTTTTTTTTTTTTTAATTTTGATGATATCGGAAGCTATTTCTAGGAAGGTTTTATCTGAACTTCTAGAGGAAAAGAAAGAAAGGATAGTGTTACAAAAATATCTATTTCCCAGCTGTGTGAAAAATATCTAGAACAAGACTAAGACTTGCATAATTGAAATATTTGAAGACCAAAAAATCCTAGCAGGGATATAATAATTACTTTTCACTAAAGGAAACCCAAAGGCCTTGAGCAGATTTGGAAGGCTAAGTTTAGCAGCTATGTGCATACATCTTACAGCAGGATCAAGACCTTTAGTAGCAAAATCCTGAGAGCTTCAGCAAAGGGGAAATGTTAATGGCAGAAAATTTTTATAAAACCAGCAATACAGGTACAGTCTGTGAGAGCTATAATGCTCTAGGTCCATCATTGTTGCACTTTTTCAACAATTGCTTATGGAAAAAAGAATGCTGGAACTCAGTCAAAGCACATATATTAATTGTTCTGCTTTTAATTTTATCTGAAAGCTAACACATACATTTATGTAAATCTCAGGTCTGTTTCATGAATTTCACATTTGCTCTTTGAATTTGACCTCCTCTGCTACACTTCCATTCAGCAGAGCCTCCCTGCCTATTTCAGGCATGCCAGCAGTCTTTCTACCTAACAGCTACATAAAAAAGATACTATCACTTTAACTTAGCTTCCATAAAGTAATTATTTGGTAACTGCAAAGCCAAAAAAATTAATTCCTTATCTTTGGCTATTTTGGATCTTCAGGTATGTAAAAATACTGTGTGACTATTGTCACTACTATTTCCAGTCACAGTTATCACTAGAATTTCAGCTTTTAGCAGTCACCACTGGGGGTTACAAAGCAAATAATATGATACAGTTAGAGGAAAGCAAACGTCTTACAGAAAAGAATGTGTGTTGCCACAAAGGCATCAGAGCTGGCTGCTAATCTCGTAGTACTTGCGGCATGGGAAATAGAGCTTCCCTAAATACGCTAGTCCCAACCACTTTGGCAAAAGACTTTCCATTAGCTGTCAGTAGACTAGATTTTCTGGAGGAAATGGCCAAAAGTCCATTGATGTTGTCAGAACTAAATACAGCCCTTTAGCGTTAATACAGAGCTCAGACTACATTGTCTTTCCAGTTTCCTACTTCATACATAATTCACACTGTGGTCTGTAAACTGACCAACTCCTTTTTACAACCATGCTAGCAAGTGTATATTTGCTTATTTGTTTAGCTCATTTTCATAAGGAAAAGAGGCTTACTCACGTACTTATATAAGTAGTTATGCAAGTACTTATGTACTTATAGGCTAATCATTAGGCGTTACTGCCCTTAGAAAAAGTTTTTAATCATTTGCACAATTTTGACCAATTTCAAAGAGGAGAAGAGGTTTCCAAGATAATTATTTCCTGCAAGTTTTATGAAAGGCTAGGGAAGAGGACAGAGAAATCTGCCATAATCCATTCTGTTTGAAGGTGTCCAGCACCTAACATCAGCATGCACAGAAATCTAGACTGATTATAGCATGCATTATGCCTTTCCCAGTAGGGAGCATTTGAACTTAATGAAATACAGATTAATTTTCTGAAATTTTCTGAAATAAGAAAGTCTGAGCGAATTCTTCATCATACTAAAAGCCCCATACAATTTCATCTAAAAACAAATATTGTATCTGAATATTGTTTTTCTTTTGCCACTTCCTTAGGAAAAATCTTTTCAAATCACATATGGTTTTTACCCCCCCCCAAAAATTATCTTCTTTTTTTTTTAAATATACATTGTGAAGCTGCATCTATATGACCTTTATCATATCTCCTCAATCATTCATAAGTATCAGAGAATCCTTATCATAAGTATCCTTATCATAAGTATCAGTGAATCCTAAGATCAGAGAAATCCTTAAAGAATAAGAAAAACAGTATTTCTTCCATAAAACAAGAGATAAACTCATCTGGCAACATTAGCTAGCATTAGAGTTAGCTAAGATGACTGAAATAATATTTTTTATTTTGCTTTTTCATCTGGTAGCTTTGGGTTTTCTTGCATCTATCTGATTTCTGGCAAGTTCTGAAAAGTTGAGAGAAGAAAGTTCTGAAATTATTTTTTTAAAAAAATAAGTCTGCAAAAGTCCTTTTGGCTTCATACGTTCATAGAAGGAAGCACGATGTGAATACTTTCTATGTTGCATAACTTTCAAGCTGCCACCTTTAAACAGTTTTTCATAAGATCATGCTTTGCAGAATTTGAAGGCTTTGAAGGATTCATAATAAACACCCACAGCTTTATTGGTATTTGATTTTGAAACTTCTGTAATTGTATACAGTTCTCTTTTTGAAATGTTGAAACTTTTATTGCCTAGGATATATATAGTGAGACTTTTCTCTGCAGGAAGGAACGACAAGATTATCAGAAATAACTGCAAATTTTTATATAAGTATTTGATATGTTATCCTTAGTGTATTACTGTTCTTACGATTTTAAATATGAAATTAAAATCAAATTCATCCCAGATGGTCACCAAGGGCCTCCTTAAATTGGACAGCATGTGAATGTCTTTTCTTGTCCCAACCCCTACTTGGAATTTAGAATGGCTTATACAGGTACAGCATTTGCATACGAAGTCATCATATAAGACAAATCTCAAGCTTAAATATTTCATAAATATTAATTTGCATCAGATAAAAAGGGACCAGTATATCTATGATAACAAAGTTCAGGAAGTTTCTTGACATTTTGGAAGCAGAACATGTATGCGTAAGTTGAAAAAAATAAGTGACAAAGGTCGCTATAAGCACCACAGTTTGAAAACTGACGTGAACCTGATTTAATCACTGTCTCTTTCTTCATACTTTGGCAAACTGTTATTCCATCACACAAATTTCCTAATTAACTTTTTGTATTTTAATGGCTCTATAACTTTATTTATTATATACATGAACTGCTTCTGAAATTCAGCAATATGGATGAGCATATACTTGGGTATATAAATACCACTTGGGCTTTAACGTAGGATTTAAGTGAAAGTTAGATGGCTTAGGCTAAGAAATAAATTCAGAAAGCTCTTGCTTGATGGGCTTTATCACGCTGGAGATGACTGGATTCAAATAATTCCTTCCCTTTGATCTGAGACTTACTTAGAGGCCTAATTATGAGACTCTCCAGAAGAGCATGGGCAGCTTGGTGCCTAGCTTCTTCCTAACTTACATCATTCAGAAAGAAGTCCTAAACTCTTAAATGTAACATAGGTCTCAGAATGACCACACCTAATGCAGGTGGGTACCACTGCACTCAGCACAAAGGAAATTACCGAAGAGGTTTCCATTCCGACAAAGAGTTAAAGGAGGCAGAGATTTCTGCTAATGTCCTATTGGTTAGAACGCTTTATACAGGAGGGAGACCTGTCTCTATTACCTAAAATCCAGAGCGGAGTCAAACCCAAGTCTGTCATTTACTAGGGGAACATTTTCATCTTGAAACTGTGCCATAGCGTAGATCAATTTAAAACTGATTGCCTGTGAGATCATAGAATCATAGAATCCTTTAGGTTACAAATGACCTTTAAGATCACCAAGTCCAACTGTAAACCTAACACTTCCAAAACCTTCACTAAACCATGTCCCTAAGGGCCACATCTACAAATCTTTCAAATACCTCCAGGGATGGTGACTCAACCACTTCCCTGGGCAGCCTGTTCCAGTGCTTGACAACCCTTTCAGTGAATAAATTTTTCCTAATATCCAGTCTGATCCTCGCCTGGTGCAACTTGAGGCCATTTCCTCTCATCCCTGTTACCTGGGAAAAGAGACCGACACATACCTCACTACAACCTCCTTTTAGGTTGTTTCAGGCCTCCAGAGTAAATAACCCTAGTTCCCTCAGCCTCTCCTCATAAGATTTGTACTTAAGACCCTTCACCAGCTTTGTTGCCCTTCTTTGGACATGTTCCAGCACCACAATGTCCTTCTTGTAATGAAGGGCCCCAAACTGAACACATTATTCGAGGTGCAACCCCACCAGTGCCGAATACAGGGGGACAAACACTCCGTTAGTCCTGCTGGCCAATTATTTCTGATACAGGTCAGGATGCTATTGGCCTTCTTGGCCACCTGGGCACACTGCTGGTTCATATTCAGCCAGCTGTTGACCAGCACCCCTGGGTCCTTTTCTGCCAGGCAACTCTCTAGCCACTCTTCCCCAAGCCTGTAGCGCTGCATGGGGTTGTTGTGACCCAAGTGCAGCACCCAGCACTTGGCCTTGTTGAACATCATACAATTGGCCTCAGCCCGTCAATCCAACCTGTTCAGATCTCTCTGTAGAGTCTTCTTTCCCTCAAGCAGAACAACACTCCCACCCAACTTGATGTTGCCTGCAAACATCCTGAGGGTGCACTTGATCACCTCATCCAGGTTGTTGATAAAGATATTAAACAGAACTGGCCCTGATACCGAGCCCTGGGGAACACCACTTGTGACTGGCAGCCAACTGGATTTAACTCTGTTCACCACCACTCTCTGGGCCCAGCCCTCCAACCAGTTTTTTTTACCCAGAGAAGAGTACACATGTCTAAGCCATGAGCAGCCAGTTTCTTCAGGAGAATTCTGTGGGAAATGGTGACAAAAGCTTTACTAAAGTCCAGATAAACATCATCCACAGACTTTCCCTCATCCACTAAGCAGGTCACCTTGTCATAGAGGAGATCAAGTTTGTCAAGCAGGATCTGCCTTTCATAAACCCTTGCTAACGGCGACTGATCACCTGGTTGTCCTGCATATGCTGCATGATGGTACACAAGATGGTCTGCTCCATAACCTTTCCCCAGCACCGTGGTCAGACTGACAGGCCTGTAATTCCCTGGATCCTCCTTCTGGCCCTTCTTGTGTATGGACATCATGTTTGCTCACCTCCAGTGAACTGGGATCACTCAGGTTAGCCAGGACTGCTAATAAATGATGGAAAGTGGCTTGGTGAGCACTTCTGCCAGCTCACGCACTACCCTTGGGTGGATCTCATCCGGCTCCATGGACTTGTGTGTGTCTAAGTGATGTAGCAGGTTGCTAACCATTTCCCCTTAGATTATGGGGGTTTCATTCTGCTCCTTGTCCCTGTCTTACAGCTCAGGGGGCTGGGTACCCAGAGACAACTGGTTTTACTATTAAAGACTCAGGCAGAGAAGGCATTAAATACCTCAACCTTTTCCTCAGCCTTTGTCACTATGTTTCCCCTTTCATCCAATAAAGGATGGAGATTCTCCTTAGCCCTCCTTTGGTTGCTAATGTATTTATAGAAACATTTTTTATTGTCTTTTACAGCAGTAGCCAGATTAATTTCTAGTTGGGCTTCGGCCCTTCTAATTTTCTCCCTGCATAACCTCATGAGCTCCTTGTAGACCTCCTGACTTGCCTGCCCTTTTTTTCAAAGGTCATAAACTCCTTTTTTTCCCCTGAGTTCCAGCCAAAGCTCTCTGTTCAGCCAGGCTAGCCTTCTTCCCCACCAGCACACCTTTTGGCACATGAGGATGTCCTGCTCCTGTGCCTTTAGGATTTCCTTCTTGAAGAATGTCCAGCTTTCCTGGATTCCTTTGCCCTTCAAGACAACCTCCCAAGCAGCTGTGTCAACCAGACCTCTAAACGGGGCGAAGTCTGCCCTCCAGAAGTCCAAGGTGGTAGTTCTGTTATCCTCCTTTCTTACTTCTCCAAGAATTGAAAACTCTATCAATTCATGATTGCTGTGCTCAAGACTGCTCCCTACCATCACATCACCTACAAGTCCTTCCCTGTTTACAAATCACAGGTCCAGCAGAGTGCTTTCCCTAGTTGGTTCCCTCACCAGCTGTGTCAGGAGGTTATCTTCCACATACTCCAGAAACCTCCTAGACTGTTTCCTTTCTGCTATAATGTATTTTCAGTAGGCATCTAGGAAGTTGAAGTTCCCCATGAGAACAAGAGCTAGTGATCAGCTGCTTATAGAATATTTCAGATGGTGCTAGGATAATCACTCTGTAATTTAACGACGAGGACATTCAGAGGCAGAAAGAAGAAAAGGAGAGGGGGCAGCCCAGGAATCTGTTTCTTACATTCACAAATATTTACTTGAAACAATCATTGTTTGTCATGAAATACATACCCAGACCTGCAAGGAGAAGAGCACTAAATTCCCAGCTTCAGGTCAGAGTCCAAGGCACTGGCCTATTGAGCCATAGTCTGGTTTATAGTCGCTTGGTTCAATGCAGATTAAGATTTAATCCACTCTATGGCAAAGCTTTAGTAAAAGTATTCACTGTTTTCTTTGTTCAGATTTTCTAGGTGAAAGAGAATTATGAATTTAAATCCCTCAGGTAATGAATGGCCTGGAATTCATGTGTCTATAATATGGTGATGCTATAATACAGAAGGGTACAGGGGGAAAAAAGGTTATGGTTTTGGCAGATTTTTTTTAAGTTTACGAATCCAGAATGAGCTGTTGAAATCCAGATTCCCCTACTCTGTAAAACAGATTGCAGAATTTTCTGATTTCATAGAATCACAGAATGGTTAGAGTTGGAAGGGACCTTAAAGATCACTTAGTTCCAACCCCCTGCCATGGGCAGGGACACCTCCCACTAGACCAGGCTGCTCAAAGCCCCATCCAGCCTGGCCTTGAACAATTCCAGGGATGGGGCCTCAACATCTTCTCTGGGCAACCTGTTCCAGTGCCTCACCAGCCTCATAGTGAAAAATTTCTTCCTGATATCTAGCCTAAACCTACCCTTTTCTAGTTTGAAGCCATCACCTCTTGTCCTATCACTACATGCCCTTGTAAAAAATCCCTCTCCAGCTTTCCTCTAGGCCCCCTTCAGATACTGGAAAGCTGCTATAAGGTCTCCCCGGACTCTTCTCTTCTCCAGGCTGAACAACCCTAACTTTCTCAGCCTGTCTTCATAGGAGAGGTACTCCAGCCCTCTGATCATCTTTGTGGCACTCCTCTAGACCCACTCAACAGGTCCATGTCTTTCCTGTGCTGAGGGCTCCAGAGCTGGATGACATACTGCAGGTGTGGTCTCACGAGAGCAGAGTAGACGGGCAGAATCACCTCCCTCGACTTGGTGGCCACGCTTCTTTTGATGCAGACAAAGATAAAATTGGCCTTCTGGGCTGCAAGCGCGCATTATCGGCTCATGTTGAGCTTCTCATCAACCAACACCCCCAAGTTGTTCTCTTCAAGGCTGGTACAATATACCCTAACACATCAGAACATGATGTAGAAAGTCCGACTGTGGAAGACCATATCAGCAATTTAGGCAACACTGTTCCACATTAATTACCTTCACTATTAAAACAGTGTGTTTGATAGGTCTGTATTTGTTTAGCTTCAGTTTTCAGCCATATATAATTTTACTGATAAATCAAGAAGCCTTTCAATATAATTTCTTTCCCCACATGCATGCTTGCAAAAGGTGGTTGTTAGGCGTTATCCTTTTTGGTAGGTTAAATAAACTGATCTCCATGAGACTTGTACTGTGTGACATGTTTTCAAATCTTCTCATGGTACTTTACTAAACTCTGACCATTTTTCTGCATTCGTCTTGAATTGTGGATGTTAGAAATGATCAAGCTATGCCCATATTGGCCAAACCAATACAAATGTTAATGTAGTATAACCCTTTTACTCCTATTCAGTATGTATCCCTTTCTCTTCTTCTGTGGGCCAAACATCATGCTGTGAGTTAATATTTGCTGATTATTCACTATTACCACTGAATCTTCCAGGACTTAAAGATATAACTTTTGCTGTGTGTTTTGACTTTAAATGTCTGAATTAGTAATTGTTCATGTCACTAAATGCATGATTTCAATGGGAGTTATGTTTCTAACTTACCTTATTGCTTATTAAAGTCTCACTTGTTTATTGGCCCCTTTTTTACCAAAACAACTGGCATATATCTCCACAATAGAGTTAATACCTTTTAATTTCCTTAGATGAGATTTGAGGTGTTGATGTAAGAAAAACAAAAAGGAGAAAATTATATTAAACATTTTTAAACCTGCTTTCTACGCCCTCAATAAATTGAGGCTAGCAAGATTAATTCACAGGAATGTTGCATTCAAATGTAATAGAAAATTCCCAGAACTCTGAAGTAGAAGCTGCTCACTCTTTTGTTTACTGCTCCTTGCGGATACTCATGCTCTTTGCTGTCAACAGGTTATTATGACCTTATTGAGCTGTGAATGTCTGACAGGACAACCACATTCAGTACTAGAAGAAGCAATTTGAAACACAGTGTCCATTAAAATCAATCATTCATAAAAAATTAATGGCTTTAAAGATCTAAATACAAATCCAGAAAGTTTTTAATCATTAAGCCATAGAAAAAACATTTATCCATGTGCTACTGACAAAGTAAACTTTTAAGTGCCTTTGATAGCATTTTAAAATATTGATAGTATTATAGATCAAGGTGGTATATTTGAGGAGCCTTACTGGAATAGACCCGTTTAATATCCTCAGGTTCTTTTGTTGTGAATAAGCTAATGGTATGAAAGAAAAAAAATGTTTGCATTCTTTTAATACGGGTAGATATTGAGCATAGAAAGAACAAGTTGTACTGTCTCTGAGATAACCATCTAAAGGCAAAAACATCGCTATTCTGCACTTTTTCAACTTTCCAAGTGGCTCTCAAGTGGCATCCCAAAATACCGTATAGTGTTGTGGTCTTTGAGAGTATAAGAATTCTTTCCATTCAGAAGTGCCAAAGGGCAGAAAGTAGTGGAACTAGCATCTCACCTTCTACCACTGAACTCAGAGTTAACAAAAAGCTGCTGAGCTCTACAAACACTACTGTTTCTTGCTGAGTATAAGCTGGTAAGCAGAGCTGCAGACTTGATAAGAGGAATGAATTGGTGAAACTTTTATTCAGAAGTTCTTTAATGTTGAGGCAGGGAGAGAAGAAAAGGAAGGAGTGGAGAGTGTGACTCATTTAGCGATGCTTAGTCCCTGAGGAACTGGGAAACAGGGGGTCAAGTGCTTGCCCTGAACTAAGCAGAGCAGAGCTGAGCTTGGTCTTTTCGGCATGTGTTATTACTATTAGAAATTGACTGTTTTTAAATGGATTTCTGATTTTTGAGCAAGATTCCCAGACATCATAATGTACCAGTCTGGAAAGGCAGCGTTTTCTTGAAATTCATGAAGTTTAATGGATGAAAAAAACACTTCCAACTCTGTAACTCATATTTCTGATGTAGAAAGAAATCACTGTATCCTTCAGAAATATATCCTCTGTCTCAGAGAATTCAATCCTTCTGTATCTGTTCAGTCATATTAGCACCCACTACCCAGTGAAAGAAAAGGCTGATCTACATTCATTTTAGGGGGAAAAGAAGTACTATTGCTTTTATTGCAATATTTAATAGGAATAATTTTTCTTAGAACCAATCAGAACTCTCAGGTGGGCTAAAGCGGAATTAAAGTGCTAAGCATGATATTTATAAATTTTAAATATAGAAATATTTTTTGAATACCTAGTTCATGTCTAAATCCTGTGAAAAACTTTACTGCTTATTATTTTCGTGCAATAGCAATGAATGGTCTTCGCTATTGCAATTTAAAAGACAGATTGTCAAAAGCAATCAGGAACTCAGCAACTCCTAGTTTGATACCAATATGAGAAGACAGATTGTCCAAAAAGTTCATTTCCATTTAAACATATAAATGAACCAGAGAGATATTCTAAAGTATTCAACTCTCAGCATGTTCCACTGAGCAGAATGGATCCGTTGAACGCATGCTCTTGAGAATAGAATTGCTGCATTTAGGTGCCTAAATGGGAGCTGAATTCTTTTGACAGTTCTGTGGGAATAAGAAAGACTCACAGACCAAAATATTGTCCTGTTGTAAAGGAGACACATTAACGGTAAGATTCTCATGTCACTATGTTAACTTACTTCACTCATAATTATTTGTATCCTTCTTAAATAAAACTAGGTTATCAAATATGTAATTAAGAAAAAACCACAGTTTTAGATTTCCCCAAAACATTTTTTTCTTTCTAAAGTGAATTTCCTCTACAGTGACCCAATCTGCTGGGCCCCGTGGTTGGATTTCTAAGGATATCTGCAATAGATTGAGTTATAAGCTCAGGGATACAAAAGCATTTCTTTCTTCTTAAGAGTGCACCTTTTGAGATTACTGAATATGTATATGCAATTCCCTACTGAACCTCTGTGGATTTACTGGAAACTGTTTACCTCCTTGAATATACCTTTGTAGCTTCATAGATTTTTAGAGCAAAATGATCCTAGTCTAATGGCTTGTGTATCACCCGTAGAAACATTTCTTCAAGTCATTACTGCCTTGGACACATTTATTTGGAGTTTGTTCCAGGCAAGATCTCAGTGGCCCAGAGTTGCGTTACACCTTTGTGCCTTGAAAACCGAAGTGCCATTTCCTATACAGGAACAGGGGTATTACATCTAAGCCATTGACAGCAAAACAGCCATACAAGATTTCTTGCTCTTGAGTGGAGGGAACAGGAGAGCCTCAAAGAGTTTTGAGGGTGTGAACAGAAATGCTAGAGTTCTGCTGCTTCCCCCATCTTCCATCTTGGAAGTACTGAAAAACCTTTATTGTCTCAGAGAACCCTTTTCATCTTCAATTACTCACTAAAATCTGCCTTGAGGAATGGGATGTAGAATTTAGCTTGAGCAACTGCATTTGGATTGCCCCAGCTGGTGAGATAACTTGCACCAAGTGATATAAATGACTTCTACGTGTGTATTTGCTTTGATTTTTCACATTACACCCATCTTCTCATATCAGGAAGGCATTGCTAACTAGCGCTAATTGGATTTGGCTCTGGACTGAATGGGAAGACAGGCAAGTTGTGTCAGTAATTCTAGTTTATTCTGAGCACTTCTTAACTGAGCTCAAAGAAAAAATTTGAAGTTCCCAATTCAGTGTTCCATTTACCCAGATCACCTCTTGCTTAGCTTTTTCAAGCATAAATCTCTCTGGGTGAAAATGCATGTTTTAAAATCATAGAGAACTACTCAAACCCTTTTAGGAAATTAGACATGAACCATTATGAGAAATAAAATCATTATGAAAGTAAGGTTGAGGATATGCATTTTTAAATGAACAGTAAAAAATTTAAAAAGAGAAATAAGGTTGATTGTGAAAGTCTCCATTTTTACATGAATTTGAAATAATTCCATGCAGCCTGATGCTTTTTAGAAAATTTTCCCTGTCTTTCCATTTCTTTGTCAGGTAAAGGAGGAAAATAGTGGAGAAAATTTTCAAGACTAGACTGCACATTTCACAGATACATAAGTATAAATGGAATATTTCTTTGATGCTTTCTTGTACTTTGACTTTTTTGGCGCTGCTAACGTCAGATGTCTATGCCATGAACAGTCACGTAAAAGACAGACAACTGAATTACAAATAATGAGATCTTAATGTAAAGTTTTTTGGTGTTCCTTTCTTTGAGTTATTTTTTTTTTACTTTTTCTATTTTATTGTTGTCACACCATTAAGATCTTACTCAGAACCTGTTGGACTAGAAATACGCAAAAAAGTTAACAAGAGTTACTTGTCTCTGGGAGCTGTCGTGTAAGATAATACAAGAAGCAAGCTGAATCAAAACATTTAGGATCGCTCTTAATTGTTTTCAGAAATGCCACTCACCCATTTTGCCTATGGAGCTGCCGGCCAGTTTCTCACATTGATACAGTTTGGCTAAGTTCCTTCTCACAAACGCAAATGCAGTCCATGGCATTTGGATCCCTTGCCGCTCTCTTGTATACTTGTCTACTGAAAGAGATGCCTGATTTATTGCAATAAATATCTAGATATGCACATGGGGCTCCCTTTTTAAAATACAGTGGAGGGCTTATTCTTACTTTTTGTTCTTTGAAATTCCTATTTTCTACAGCCTCATGACAAGTTTGTAGCAGGCTCTGCAGTAACAGGGGCCTAAAAGCATCCAAAAGAAGAGGCTTTTTAGAAGACAGTAGTGAGGGAAAAGATGGGTGAGCTAGCCTAGATAAACCCATACCGCTGGATTTTTAAACCACGTGGAAATTAATTGATAAGGGGAAACAATGAACAGGTAGTGGAGAGAAACAAGGAATGTCAGGAATGCTGCAGGCAGTGGAGCGCAGACTGTCCTGAGCTAACGCTAGCCGAAATGGTAAATCCACACAGAGCAGCAGCACAGGCGTGAGCTGGCTCACGCAGAACCAGTTTGGGTTATCAGCCCATGGAGCAAAATTAAACTACAGCCTAGCTTATCCACCCACTGACAACTGAGAGCTGGCTATATGTTTTTTGGTAAATACAATCACAAAGAGAAAAGGGAAAATCCTCAGGAAATGTATCCCGCAGGTTTCTTTCACAGCTGAGTGAAGCAGAAGCTGCCTTCTCTAAGCTCTCCCCATTACAAGTGGAAATCAAAAAATGGAAACATGGACAGAGCTCAGAAATGTTACAGCTCAGCAAATCACATTTTCTTCCAGGTGTAAAAAATCAGGCCAATGTTTTCAAAGAGACAGTTACAAATACTTAATGCATGACCATTGATAGTGCTTGTTATCTACCAAAAGATCATTTTCCCAGTCTCATTGGAGTGACTGGGATTTTTCAGGTTGTCTTCAGTGAGCTTTGGATCAGGCCCGTACACAAAGACCAGAAACGTAGATGTTCACAGGTGTACAGATAGCAAATGTGAAAAATACTTTTCAGTGATCATCTTAGTAATCGTTTTCAAACCCCTGAAGGTCTTTCATTTTCACTTTGTCATTGGCCCCTGGCTTCTCTATCTCTCAGCTTTTCCATGGTTTTCGAGAGCTTTATTTCCAATCTTTTGAGGATTTTCTGATGTGAAACACCTTTCTTATGGAACTTGAAATTCAGCTTTATATATGTTTAACAACATGAAACCATTCAGTCAGCAACTGTGTACTTGTTTGTACAATCAATGACTTTATTTTTTAGTACTTCTCTTTTCTATTGTCTTGTGGATAGACCACTTAGTTTTACAGGCAAATAAATCAATTCACTCATGTGTGACTCACATCAAAATATGCATCAGTTTAAAAGTAATCCCTTGCCCTCTTCCAGAAAAGAGAGCACTTTTCACAGGTTAAACCTTTCTCAAAATCCTGGGTGGTTCATTTATTCTTAATAGCAGCTAAATAAATTCACAGAACTTTTATCATTCACTTTGGGTGACATTAATCCCTGTTTCAGGAACAGAATACACTGAAACTGCACTAGTGCCAAAGACACATGGACAAATGTGCAGTCTTTCACTTTCTTATCCACATATTCCTGTTCCTCAGAGCATATGGTCTTAAAACTACTTTATCTACTCACTTCCCTCTGCTACTCTATTGTCATGTGCCAGATCTCCTATCACACTTTCCTAGCTAACAGTATATTGACTTTTATTCCCTTTTGCAAACAAGACAGAGCGGTGTTTAAGGTAGTTAAACGTGGTCTCATTAGTGTTCCTCACATGCTAGTCAGTGCTACATAGTTTTGCCCTGATATTGCCCCAGTGCCCCTGAAACAGTCCTGCTGAACTAGGAAAAGACAAACCCCAAAACTACCGGTCTTCTTGAATGATCTTTTCAAAGGAGTAAGCACTTCCTCCGTCTCGACTGTTTTTCTGGCAACAGCAGCCATTCCCTTTGCTTGTAAGCGGCCGCACCGCTGCTCTCTACCAATGTGAAGATTTTTTTCTGCTGATTTGGGTAGCCTTAATCTGACCTCCCTTCTCTTTTCCCTCTGGTGCCAATTACTTCAAGCATTTTTGGATTGGATTCTGCTGGAAAACATATGCCAACTAGGAAAACAACGATGCTTCCAACTACTTTCCCCACATGCTTCTAGTACAAGCAGGTTTTGTTCTACTCTAGTTCCTGGGTTGATCTGTGCTTGGCACTGTTAGCATTGCCATTAGCACCTGCTTGACCACATGAGACATTCAGCTAGACAATATCTGAGAGAACCTGAGCTAAATTACATTGCAAACACCAGTTCCTTCTTCACTACTACTAGATTAAACACTGAATCGTTTGCAAACCCATGGCCTAATTCTACGCCACAGAACTCAGTGAAAGCTTTCTCATTGCAAGAATAGATCAGGCACAATAGCCATCCCTTATAAACTTTATTTATATATGTACATACTACATAAAGCATGTTTCTGTTTTGTTTGTTCCCAAGTTCTTGCACAGATATGTTTTTTATTGAGGGATTTTTCTTTTATTATATGTTCATCTTTCTATTTCCTTTGTGGAGCTTACATCCACCCTCTGCTTGTTGCCTATTGAAATTTTTTTTGAGATTTACAGAAGTCCTCACACTGAGATTTTTTCCTTTAAATATTGTATTCCAGGTCACTTCGGTATCTCAGCCATGAAAATAAACACAGAAAGCTGAAATACTTGCCAGTATGTGACCGAATCTTTTCAGGAATATGGTATTTGCTTAGTGTAATCTTTATTAAAGCAAGAGAGATGGAAACTCACGCGTTAGGCAGGTCAAGCCACGTTACAGCTAAATTGCTTCTGTCTGCTTTTGCTTTGTGAATTAATTTCTGTCTCACATTCATGTGTTCCAAGAAATCCTTAGATTCCAGGCACCCATACTTTTTGTGCAGGGCTATCTAAGTATTTATCTGCAGAGATCAATGCTGAGAACTTTGGACAGACTTGAAAAGTATGCTTGGCCTCCCTGTTTGCTGTAGAAATTGATCTGTGCTGCTTGGTGTCGGTCAACTCTTCCCCTCCTGGTCTAGAATATCCTTCCAATTTATGTTACATTTTGAAAATATTTCCTGACCTGCTGACCATTTTCAGAAATAACTTCAAAGCTTGGAACATTTAAGCGGCAATGTCTATCCTAGGTAGCTTTGGCGCTGACACTGCATTTGCCTTTTTATACACTTGTATATTGCTTTCTTTTATCTTCTGTTGCACAAAATCTAGCACCTCTGTTCAGAATGGGAAGAGCCTCAGAAGGTCTAGCTTTCAAATCCAAACATGACTGAGAGAATGAAGGGTGGTGTTAGACAACATGTTAAGGTGAATCATACCTTCTTTAATTCACACTTTTCCTTCATCTAGACATTTATCTCTTGAGATCTGTACTTGTGTCCATCCTGGGTATCATAGCAAGGGAGAGGTTCTGCTGCTGCTGCCAGGCTTTTCATCAGTATGATTGTTCCAGCTACCCTGCATGTGTGGCCACGGGAGAGCTTTCAGCTCAGGCACAATAGACTTATTTCATGATAAGAGGAAAAACTCTTTAGCTCTAACCTTTCTTATAGAATGATTCTTCTTACATTATATTATCTGATTAAAACATTGTGTGGAAGAAGGTTTACACATTAGAATTTGAGGTAGCAGAGGATGCAGTACCTCTGGGTTCAGGACCCCTTCCTGCTATGGTTAGGGAGTGGGGTGTCAGGGCAATATCTAAGGACAACACCCTAACTATCCAACTAAAAGCTCTTACATACTCTGAGGCAGAGACTTTCCATCCCTCCTTCTGAAGTCTGAGTCACCGGTGACCAGAACGGCAAGAATCACGAACCTAGATGAAGAGCAGTGGAGTCCCCGCAACATCAAAATCTGAGTCACTGGTGACCAGGAAGGAAGTTTATATCATCTCCAGGCTGAAGGTGGCCTTGAATCCTTGGTGAATGCTGTAACTGCAAGACTGTTATGCAGAAGATGGATATAACGATGTGATGTTTATCTTTTATGTGGGATTTATGTATATTTGATTTAGATTATATGACAATGCATTCAAAGCAGCATTGTGAAGGAACAGTGGTTGGGACACATATGTGTGTTTTCCCAGAAAAGGCACTTCTGAAAGTGTGAGTACAACTATAAATTCTGGTTAGAGAATTTCTGGATTGTGAAAGAAGGTGCTTTGTGAATTTACTGTGTCCAGGTTAGGCAGTCCTGTAAAATAGGTAGATTGGATGATACTCTAGGGTGTATGAGACTTTGGGTATCAGAATCCCCCTTTTGCTTCCAATTTCATAAACATAAATATAATTCTGTTTTGTTATTATCAATTTTTATCTCTAAATTGAAATTATATGTAAAAAGAGTAATATTAGGAAACTCTGTCAAATATAGGAGACCTCTGATGCTGTCTTCTGAACATTTAAAATCTGTTGCAGGGTGTCTCACACAGACTAGAATTGCAAACAGTGTTCAAGATATAGGAGAACCATGGATTTATACAGTGATGTGATTATATGCTTTTTTTGAGTATTAAATTGCTTCTAGATGCTCTTTGGTTTTGAGTATTTCAAATTCTAAGAATGTGGTGTGGAGAAGAGGTACACTCTGTAGGATGAGCTTGCAAACCCCTTCAGATCTTTTTTTGAAAACATTTATTGTTGTTTTATGAATGTATTTTGAAATTAATTTATTTTTATGACAGTATCTTCTACTCTATTAAATGGTAATGGGGCTTTAACAAAAATTTATTGCAAAACAACAATATTTATTCTACCATGAAAAAGTTTATCGCACAAAACTTATGAAATGACAGGGCTTAGTATACTGATGATGTGATATTAAAAAATATAAGAAATTTAATTGGAGTTTATTTGGAATCAAAAATATAATGGGATTTTTTTTGTTTGGTAGATACCAGAGAAGAATTTAGATCTCCAGCTGGAGTGAGCGAAAGTTTTGTCACTGACTTCAGTTCCTGATTATTGATTATTATAAAACATAATATGTGATTACAAGGTTGTTTTTACTCTAAATATGTTTTGATGTTTGTTCACTGCTTGTCACCTTCCTACCCAGGTCGAAGGTTGAGCTGGATACTCATTGGTCCTTGGCCAATTACATTACAAAGGTAACCGATACGATCTATTGAATCTATTTATGGTATTCAGGAATGGTTGCCATCCGTGCCCCAAAAGCCGATTTTAACGGTAACCCTCAGGGACAGGCTCTGCTACTAAATCCATGGGATTAGAGATCTGCAAAGGATTTGAAAAAAGGCTAGGTTTCCCTCTCAACAATGTTTATACCTAAGCAAAGTACGCTTACACGTGTAGAAGCTTGCTGGATATCCAACAAAGGTGTTGGACAGCAGAATGTTACTCGAAAAAGTACAAGGAAAAGCTTTTTAACAAATAAATTATCAATGGAAACTTGAAGTTTGGGCTTAGCCAAAATCAAATATAAACCGATGCTGAATTCTGCAAACACTTTTGGCAGGAAAAAAAGAAGACAGAAAAAAATTTTGTGAAAGTGTAAACATTTAATTTTAACGTTTCAACAAGTGTGTTGAAATTAATATACCAACATTTAATTCTAATAAGAGGGTAAAGGACACAAAAATCAAATGGTTCATTTGGAATCTGATTAAAAATTTTGTTCACATTAAAGGAAAAACAAAGAAGAAAAAAAAGGCTTTATTTCTGCAACAAAACCTAAAGAATTAAAAGAACACACTGACCCTAAACAATTTAAATTTTTTCATCCAGCCACTGCTCTGAAAAATCAATTATTCAGGTCAGTTTATTTGCCAATGTTTTGAGAACTTTCTAGCTGCCTGTTGGTTTTCACGTGAAACTACAATGTTGATTGTAACTTACAAAGCACCCCATGAGAGATTTTTCTCTCTTCTCATGCTGTCGACTTGTGCCACATTCCTGTCATTATAATGAAAGCTTGATCCCCCTCTTTGCAAAATATATGGGATGTAATATAAAAGTCTCTTTTGTTTTTTTTTTTTAGGCTGCTTTGTTCATTGGTGTCCTAAACCATTTGTTTGACCTTCAAGGCATGTTTCAAAGCCTGCCTGTTCGCATGAATGTCGGCATGGACACTAGGCAGATGAGGATTAGATTTGTATGATCAGGAAATATAAAAAGAAGCTTTAAGATTTATTTGGCTGTAGCTCTTTTTATCAAATTATATGTGCAAAGAAAGAAGCACTGTGGTATTATAATTTTTGCCTTATACTACTGCCTTATGCTTTCTTTTTGATTCTAACCAAAGTTTACCTGAACTTTGAATCATTCTTTTCATTGAGGAATCTAGGCAAAAAATCTGGCAAAAAAAAGCAAATTCCAAAAGTATCTAATAGTGATGTTCAAAAAGTAATGACAAATTCCTTATATTTTGAGCAGTTCTAATAAATATTTTGCTCAGGGCACATGAGATCTTGAACCTGCTCTCTATGTCAGAGAAGTGGTCCTTCCAAAGCCATCAAACGAAGATGAGTGAACTTTGAAATAAGTGTTACATGACTCAATTCCAGAAGACTAATCAGAGGAGAAACCCCATCAGTGCAAATGGGACAGCCATTGGTGCAGGCATTGAGGACCAAGCTCTCTCTATCTGAGGACACCTGCCCGGTAAAGAGAGATTGTCTGTAAAGATGTTGATCTTTCACCACATAGAGCAGACCAAGAGGTAGATGGAACATTGCAATTTTTGTTCTGTCATTGGACCCTGAGAGAGATGAAGAATGAAAAAAAGGAATAAGAAATATGTTATTCCGTTTAACTACCCTATGTTTCATTTACCTCATGGTCTGCTCTATGTGGGGAGATTATTGATAGTTCTTTTATCAGGAACTAAGGGGATCACATCATTTAGTTTTGCTCCAGTGAACAATTCTTAAATCCCTCAAAAATATATTTGTGAAACTATGGACTTTCTTTTTTGAGGAAAATGAGTCATAGTTTTGAGAGAGCTTGATTAAGGTCACCTAGGTCCTTTAAATAATGACTATAATTTAGATTATCTTTCTCCCATCCTTATGTCAATATTTTTGTTGAATGTATTGTAGACTATGCATTTTAAAGATAGGTGTTTGATGTCCCTGCTCTGATCATATAGGGGAATGAAGTATATCTTAGGACAAATATGTGCTTTCAATTAAACCAAGGTGAATTGGACTGATTTGTGTAGAAGTGCAAGTTTGCACTGACGCAAATGAAAGGAGAATTTGTCAGTTTTCCATAGAATGGAATTCCAAATTGTATGTTATCAGTGACTAAGCGCCTGCCCTGGTCACATTTCTCAGTCTTTCATCCGTAATGTTACAGATGATGTTCAGAAACGGTCGTAATTAACCAAGTGCAATTTTATTAACCTAGTTATGAAAGCTAGGTGTATGAATGTTTGTAATGAGGTGGAGCATTGGGAAGAATGTGGCATTGCTGCATTTTCAGTAATTCTGTTTCTCTTATTGAGAGGACATAAATTATGGGAAGAAGATCATCCAGGTCACACAGCAGGTATGCATAATCACAGAACCATAGAATCATCAAATGGTTTGGGTTGGAAGGGACCTTAAAGATCATCTAGTTCCAATGCCCCTGCCATGGGCAGGGACACCTTCTACTAGATCAGGTTGCTCAAAGTCCCATTCAGCCTGGCCTTGAACACTTCCTGGAAGACAGCATCCACAACTAACAGAATACAGAGAATAGAACACACAATAGAATACAAGAAGTGTTTGGCCAGGTGTATGGAGGGATAATCTATGTAACTACATTCAGGATATTTTATTTAGATCTTTTTTCTTTTCTAAATAGATTTACATTTCCTCTGGAGACAATATTCCTGCTACTGATAACCACAGGAGAATATCCTTCAGACAATTTTGGTCATCGTATTGATTGTGGCTATAATTGTAACTGGGAGGGATAGAAAGAACACAATAAACAATAGACTTTTTTAAGATAAAGGGATATTTTCATAGTCTTGGCATATAAATAATATTCCAATTACGTTCAAAATGAAAGTAATTGAAATGAAAATAACTATTTGGGATGTCTTAAAGCTTTTAATCTAGAGTCTGCAATTCCACAATTATTGTTGATTTAAATTTCTTGATTTTATTTTTTTTTTTATTTGGACCAAGGGAATGAACGCTTATATTCCTCAACACTGTTAGCCTTTGGATAAATAATCACCTTTAAAATATATCTCAACCACATTTACTTAGGAAAGGTAATTAATTATGGAATTTCCAAAGTAAAAAATAAATGGAAAGTAGGGGAAAAAAGAGCAATTACAGATCACATGGGGTTCTGTTTCTATAAAATGTACTTTTGTGTGTGTGTGTAGAGGAATTCACTAAATGTGATGTGTCACTCAATCAATATATCCTTAGCATACTAATCTCAGTTGAGAAATGCCTGAAATTGGAGAAATGGTTCAAAAGCATGAAGGAAGCCATGATGAAAGTGTCATGCTGAATCCTTTATGTAAAACTCTATCTTAAGTAGTAAAACACTGATTGAAGAACGTTATTAGTTCTTGTGTAAATTTATGATAAATCAAGTGAAAGGTTGTGCCCAACTTTAGACAATGACCAAAGGAAGGATCAGGGGTAACTTCACGGACTCTGCCTTCCTTGCTTTGTGGAAAGCTGTTACTTCACCTTTCTTCCAGGAGTCATACCTGTGCCCAGCTAGGTATTCTGACAGGAATCACGGAGAATCAAACAGAATGACTGGGTTTGGAAGGGACCTCTGGAGATCATCTGGTCCAACCTTCCTGCTCAAGCAGAGCCACCTACAGATGGTCGTCCAGGACTGTGTCCAGCTGGGTTTTGAGTATCTCCAAAGATGGAGACTCCATTATCTCTCTAGGCAACTTCTGCTAGTGATCAGTCACCTTCAGACTGAAAAAGTGTTTCCTGATGTTCAGACAGGACCTCCTGTGTTTTAGTGTGTGCCTGTTGCCTCTTGTCATATCACTGGGCACCATTGAAAAAAGCCTGACTCTTTCTGCTTTACTCCCTTCCCTTCAGCTGTTTATAGACATTGATGAAATCCCCCCCGCCGAGACTTCTCTTCTCTAGGCTAAGCAGTTGCAGCTTTCTCAGCATTTCTTTATGAGAAATGCTCCAGGAAGGTACAAGGGAAAAACCTAATTTTTCTCCTTTTCTCTCTCTGATCCATCTTGTACCTTGTACTTGTGCACAGATTTTTCAGGCACGTTGCTCCTTCTACATCAATTCTTTTAAAATCTAAACAGATTTTCTCTCAACTGAAATTGTTGCAGAAGCGCTACTGACATCTCCTCCAAGTTCTTCATTTCCGTAACCTCTACCCTTTCATCTAAAATCCATTAAATTGTTCTTTCCTTTAAACATTGTTCTGTTTCTGATGGATCCACAGGCTTGTGGATCTCTGCAAGGTGTCACTAGTCTCTAGGAAAAGTGTTAGGATAATTCAACACTTCCAGGGGGAGATTCTTTTCATCCCAGTGTCTCTTAACTCTGTCTTCCTAATGCTTTATCAGTCCCTAATATCTGAAAGATGCCTTCCATGTCATTCCTATTTAATCCTGAATCACTTGAATTCTGCTGTGGTCCTTTACTTGAGTGTACTGTTAAGTGTGCTTCAGTCCTTTGGTCACAGCTCTTACCTGAGTGTGCTCCTCAGGGTCTGCTTCCACCAAATGCAAATATCAGGTACCATGATGTGGGTAGAATCAGTAAAGCTAAATGTTGTATCAAGCCAAAAAAAACCCCATGAGTAGCATCTGAAATGAATCTTAGAAGTTGAGAGACAATGAAGGTTATATTGAGGGGGAGAGGTAAGAAGAACTTGACTGGTCAGTTTCTAAGGTTCCTGGGAAACTAAACACAACCATCTGCTGTTGTATGGACGATGAAAAGCTTTCAGCATTTTATCTTTGACAATTTGAGCCTGTCATCTTTGCAATGCTTGGGAACTGTTTAAAGTGCTAAGCAATTTTTGTTTTGCAGCTGTGTTTCTTTCTGAAGACTCACCACAATGGAGTTCTAGGTGCTCTGCTTAACTGCTCTGTTCTTCAGATCTGGTGCGTTATTTACTTGTTCAACTTAGTTTGCTGCAAATGCCATGCTGCTTTAGGCTGTGTTAATATTTTAAGGGTTTTGAGACTCCTCATAGCTGTGTACCAAATATGAAAACACCTATTCATATCTTTTGTATGTTTCGATTTGCTTTGGTTTCTCTGTCTGTATATTACTATGGTTCCTAAAAGGCAAACATGCGTAAACAAGGGATCAACTCTGATCAACTTCAACCTCCCTGAACTCAACCTAGCATCAGGCTTCCAAAGTCTATTTATAATTTTTTGCAGTATAATACCATGGTTCTGGACAACATTTTTCTTGGAATCTCTATCCTTTAAAATAACAGCACCATCAGGTACAACTGTGATGGCTGTCAATCCCTCTGGTGTTTGATCCACTATACTTTGGAGGATCTATGTGATACTAATTATGTCTACAAGCATAACCAATTACTGGCCTCTAAGGTAATGTGTCAATAGTTGCCAAGAAGGTGGTTCATTTAATTGAATATGCCAGAAATTATTTTAATACAATAAAAATGAGGATATTTGCACTGGGATAAATTAACTTCACATCTCTCATGCCTGTGGACTACCTAGGGCCAGGAAGATGAGGTTATTTTTTAATCTCTGTATTCCTTGTTCTCTTCAGATTACTGGAAGGAACCAGCTCTGTCTGCATTTGAGGATGGTCTCGTTTTGTATTCTGACCAGTTGAGTAGTTTGTATTGCTCTGCCTCCCTACAGCAATTGGTGCTTCTGTCTGTCAGCTACTCCAAACTGCAAACGGCATTGTCTCTTGCTTTATGGTGTCTTATTGACAGCCTGCATTTTCCCACTGGCCTCAGATAGTTTTAGTGCACACCATTACAACACCGTCATATTTCTCTGCTTATCAGTGTTGCTAGGATTACATCGTGGCTGGCTCCACAATCCATCTGGAATCAAATTGGTCATTGATCTAATATTGCAGTTTATCAGTGTTGCTCAGATTACATTGCAGATGACTCTGTATACCAGCTGGAATTGAATTGGTCGTTAATCTAATAGCATCATTGCAAATGTGGCAGTTGAATGGTTGCCTCCTTCCGCAGTTCTTTGCACTGGATTTCTTTACATTTGCTAGAGTCAAGCTGCAGATATCTTCTTAAATGGAGATTTCTGTCTGCTGAATCACTGCTTGTATTTTCCTTTTTTTGTTGTTGTAGTTGTTTCAGAAGTCATTTTAGGGCAAAAAGTGGTTTTGTTTCAAAAACTTAAGGTCATGACTCAAAGGCAAGACATTGTTCTGCCCCTTCTTTCCATGTTATTTCCTGGTGTAATAATTACACTGAGACAAATCCTTTATTTCATCTAACATTAATCATTCAAAAATGCCCTGCTAAAGTAAAATTTTAAAACTTGTTGTCAGCTGGAAGAGATAGGCATTTTTAGAAAGCTGTTAGTCCGACTTGTCTTTGATTTAGATTGCAATGATTCGCCCAGTAGAGGAAACTGTTTTCTCCACTAACTAGAGATGACCAGTTTAGCATATACCTAATTTTTCGGTGGCTAAAATTTGGTGTGATGAATTCTCTCTTCTGTTTCCTTGGCTCCTTTCATTTAGCCTAAATGTTTATTGTAAATCACAGGCTGCTTTGGCTTGTTGCTCCTGCTGGACGGTTCAGTCCGCTCTGCCCCAGCAAAGCATTTTCTGTTTCTCAAGAATGCCTTCCTTCAGCTGGAGTGTCTTGTCCCACAAGGGAAAAACTCTTTCTTAGAAAATAGATTTTTTTAGAGAGTTATCTGCGGATGTCATAGATCTCAGATTTGTAATTTATGTACTCTGTCTTATGCTTCTTGGTTTCAAGTAAAATCTTCCAGCTCTGCAGTCTTGATCTCTTTGGGATCAGTTGCTATCTAATACCGTCATCAGCTGTTTCAGTATCCCCTTCATTATTTCAGGCAAATGTTTCTCATGTTTTTCCACCCCACCCCACCCCTACTCCCCCCATAAAAGAGCTTTGGCTTCATTTTATCATTTTTATCCACTGCACTGAATCCTTTACGTGTTTGCGCATGCTATTTTGCGTAGAAATTTGGCTTTTCTTGAAGCCCAGGTTATGGCATTCTCTTTGCTTGCTCTGCTTCTGGATGCTTCCTTGTCTGTGTGTTTGTCTCAATGCCCATTGAGGCTATCAGTATGACAAGCTCTACCATGCTCCTAGCTGTGTTGGAGAACAGTTTAAAATGCAGCTGCCTTTGCAGGCGCTTCCACACTTCGTGTGCTTCCTCTAGACTCTTTCCTCCTAACAGCTGTGCTCCTCCACGAGCACTCCACACTACAGCCGTTCTTGCCCTTCTGGGTAAGCAAGTGCTCTGGCACTCTGCTCTGCACTGGGAGAGAGCAGAAACACACGTCTGGTAATCTGTCGAGCCATTCCGAGTGAATTCACAAGGCAAGAATACACAGCACAAAAACAAGGCTGAACATGCATTTATCCTGCATTGTTTCTTTTTACGAGCAAAGCCTTATCGAAATGACTTTATTTAGCCAGTTAGTCCAATGGACTAGAATTTGTTTTTTTTCCAAATGGTAGTTCTGTCTCCTTAAATTTTTATGTGCTTAATTTCTCTTACAATAGGAATCCAGAAAGAAGGAAGGAAATTAACTACAGTTTTCTCTTCTGTCGTGGTAAAAGAACAGAAATAATGTATTTTTTCTATATCAAGGTAATTTTTTACATCATCTCAGTATGTCAAGATGTCTCTTCCTCCAGCTGACAAAGCAGCATCTTCTGGGAATTATACCGAAACATTCAGAAATCTGGTGTTGCAATAAATAAAAGTTGCATCTATTCATTTAAATTCTTTACATTTTAATATTTTTTCTGTAGTTTGTTTAGGTTTGTTGCTGTGCTCAGGGAAAACGTTCTAATTATCAATAGATCACACTGGCTTTCCCCTATTTTTCAAGTGCTTTCCTAACCTTTTCATAAGTGTATTATTGCCTAGTATAAAGTTTTAATATTAGCCAGATGGGGAGAAATATTTATCTTGGTCTCTTATGCCTCATCTATTTTTATTTTTCTATTTATTGTTCACTGTTCATTAGAAAGTGTTATTTATCTCTACTGTGGGAAGCCTTCCCAGTACACCAATGGATATGGTAATCATCACTATTGGGAATCCACAGACAAAAATTAAGACTAAAACTGTTAACATTTCTCATATGATTTTTTTTTGGTTGTTGTTTTTAAACAATACCTTGAATTTACCTTCAATAATAATATACATTTGATACTGGAGGATTCAGACCTCCCTTCAAATACAAAAGTTCCAGAAGGGTAATGAGGATAATTCCATCTATGGTGACTCCAGTGCAATCTTCTCATTCCTAATGTGAGTAAACAGGGCTTGAATCAAAGTGAAAAAAAAAATAAAAAATGTCTGGCTAAATAGCTCTTTTCCTTGACTAGGAGACAAGTTAACAGGTAAGCTTGTTAAAAGATGGATACCACTGTGGAACAGTAACAATGAAATACTGCTCCAATAATGGTAAAGTTAAAACTCTCAAAACCCACAGTAGTTTAAGTTATAAATTTTTAACCAAGCTGATAACTGTCCCAAAAATTAATATAGTGTAGTCTACACTGGGAGTTGGGAAAATGTGTATTTTTTTGATAGATTTGGTCTTCTGTCATCAAAGACAGCTAAACATCTCTTTCAGTATCCACAAATGACTCAGCACAGAGGTGGGAACTGTCACCTTTACTAAGTCAACACAAAAAGATAGAATAAGTCAGCCTGGGTGTTTTGAAATACATGACTAGTTCATGAAGATTGCTTCAAAGTGCAGGTGGAAGCTGAGTCAAGACCCTCCTGAAAAAGGGTCTGTTTCTGACTGCAGATTTCTCATTCTATGTTGCTGCAAATCACCCTCGGTCCCATAAAAGAGGACTGGAGGAGGACAGGGAGAAAGGCAGGAGAGTCAGGTTTGTCCATTTTCTTTTGGAAACCTGAAAGGTAATCAGGGCTTCTGGAGAACCGCAATACCTCCTCACCTGCCACCAGCAGCGGAGTGCTCAGACACATGTCCTAATGAGAATCTCATTCCTTTCAGAGGACTCATCTCCTTTGTTTGTTGGTTTCTTTATAGCACTGACCTGAACATAACAGTCCACTGCAGAACAGCGACACAATCCAGGGTAAATCCAAAACAAATTATTGTTAAAAATAGAACCATTTGAAAATAATCCAAGTGATGCATTACATACAGTGGTGGAAGGAGCTCCATCTGGATGGTGAAGGAAGGGACTTGTAAAGCTGCAACCTCATTGCTTGGCGAGGTCAACTTCCATGCTTTCCCTATTAAGCCTTCCCTCAGCATACGTTGCTGCCACGTTGTGCCATGCAGATACTAAAGTAAAACAGGCAAAGCTAAGCATGTGTGGAGATATATTTGAAAAGTAACTGGAAATGGAAGTCTACTTAATGTTGCATGAAGTTGCCACTTAGATCGTGGCCTAAAATCTCGGACCACAAGCGACCGTTTAACTTAGCAGAAGCAAAGCAGAGTTTGATTAACCCTCTATTCTCCGCTAAGTCTAGGACACTTCTTTATCAGCACAATTTATAGGAAGAAAATGAAAGGAACAATTTATTCCAATGGCAATTCTAGCTCTGGTGAACCTCCCTGAATTTCTTCTTTAAAGGCAGCTATTTTGCTATGAGAGGGTTCCACTCTGTTACTTTAAAGTGAAAACCATTCAAAACTGAAATAAATTAACATTGGCGTATGAACAGCTTGGGGAACAACAACAAACCAAATGAAAAAGAACAAGGAAGCCTGCTATGTGAAAAGAGAAAAAAATCAAGAAATCCATTTGCAGAAGTAAAAGCATTAAAGGCAGCAAAATAATCAGGCTAATGGAAAAAAAATCAGATGAATGTAGTATTAGTGGAAGACGAGGATGTAATTCACAAGTCAGATGAAATTGTTAAGAGACTGGATCAATATATATAAACCCTAACATCGCAAAGTAGGCTAACCTCAAAATATTGAATATACCAAAAGAAACAGGAAACTATCCAGAAAAAAAAAAAATAGATGGAGGAGTTAACAGAGCCAAAAGACGATATTGTTAATGAGAAGACATAGTGAAAAAATTGCTGTTATTGTGAAAAGGACTAAGTTACAAAAGATTTTTTTTTTAGTTCATAGTGCACAAATTTCAGCCTTTTGTTCGAAGATAAAAGCCTTCGGGATAACAGAAAGGAGTTATTTCCATGTCTACAGTGTGACTGCTCCATTCACACCAGTAAACTGGCAGCAATCTGCCAGTTACTCTTAATTCTCTCTAACTCTGGGTAAAGCGCCCACACGGTGCTGCAGGACGTCTGGGGCACTGCTCAGTACCCATGGTAAGGTCCCGCCTCTGCCTTGGGGTGTGAGGATTTCATAGGCAAAACCCAATATTTTGGGACGCTGAGGGTCTCCATACCCAGGCTATTTAGACAAACTGGGAAGACAAATACCAGTGGAAAATGTTAATTGTGTGAAAAAAACCCGCATAACGAGCCAGCTTGTCGCTTCAGTTTTTAAGACAGCATTTGTATGGTCTGATTGTTTCAGTGGGTGATTAATCCTGATGTTTATGCCAGTTGTTCACTTCAGGCCTGGTACCAGTGGGCACAGATCACAGGTTCAGTGTTTACTGGATTCGTTTTCTTAGCTATGTACTGAACAAATATGTGATTATATGATATTACATTATATTATAATGTTTATTTCTGTATATTTTACACAAACTGAAGCAACAGAAGAATCAAGGTTTGGCAAAGCCCAGAATTAACTTAAAGGAGTAGCCTTGGAGAAACCTAGTAACTGATGTCCTTAAAATAAATCAGTGAAATAAATCCAAATTTCTCTTCTGAAGAATTGCAATAGTCCTATGTTCAGAGTAACATTGACACTGAGTGCTCACAGTTTATTCGGTTGATGTCAGTGGGGGCTGTGAGTGCTCAGTACAGTCTGGCACCACTGTGAACACAGTCCTCACAACAAATTGATGCTGTGAGGAGTTAATGATTTCTCTTCATGACCAGCGAACTGCACCCCACTGTCACTACAGCAATAATTCACACTCCCCTCACATGTTCAAAACTAGCCCAGCTAGCAAGAATCCCACCACCATATATATCTATACAGTACAACTATTTTGTACATGTACTTATTGATACACCATTTAAATTTAAAGATTGAATCTATTAGATTAGACTGTGGGGAAAAAAAGAAAAGGCAGAATGGCAACCTACTGAAGAATTAATTATCTGTTCCATAACATTACACTGAATATAGTCCCTTTGGTGACTCACTTCCATTATTTCTGTTTCCCTGCCTGATGTTAAAGGGCTGTATACAGCTTTTGCCTGTCTTTTGGTCTCATGAGACGGTATGTCTACTATATCTACCTCTATTGGGATTTCTGATTGCTGTGTGCATTGAAAAATGGTTTACTTTACTGAAATTTACTTTACTAAATTTCTGTGTAATATGTGTATCTCTTCCTAAGGTCCTAATTTTACACTTAACATTATACTGTAGCATTTTATAGCTGTGTATGATATAATAAAGAAATAGATTATCTGAGGAATTGAAGTGATCACTTCAGTGATTTCTTAGGTGGTAAACTCCGGGAAGTACGTCCTGTGATGGTGACTGTGTATAGAAAAGAGAAGCTCCTAAAATGTGTTCCCCAGGGTTTGAGGGGTAAATAAAGTAAAAACCATGATCTTTTACCATATCAAACTTGTTGAGAAGAATGAATATTAAACTAACATAAATCCAGCATGGCACCAAAATTCCTTTTCTCTAAAGGAGTTCATAGTCAAGTTTCTGTGTGATTTTTTCTTCCTTCTTAGAGAGAAAGGACTTGGATGAATCTTTCAAAAAATAAATCAGATTTCCTACCCATTTTAATATTATAATAGAAGTTTACAGGAAGTTAATGATAATATAACTTTTGCTTGGAGGAGTAAAGTAAAAAATAAATTTAAAAGAAATAAAATGGTTTCAGAGGTATTGTTGACTTCACATTGAAAAAATGGAAGCAGAGTTATTTTCAGTCACAGACAGATGAACAAACTTTCCTTACAAGTAAAGATCTCTTTGGGACACCTGTAGTGCTAGCTGACAGCCTGTCAAGCTGCTCTCCTATTTTGTCTTTTTATGTGTTGGTGGGTGTCTCCGTGTCCTCTTTAAGTAGGTCAATCTTACTCCTAGGTCAATGACTCTCAGGTATAATAATTTATGTGTTTCCAAATTATTCTTCATTTCTGGAGATCTGTTGGCTGGCTATAGTGTAATCCCCAAATCAAATTAATCCAGTAATCATTGGTTCTAAAATAAATCACTAAAATCAACTTGAAATGTCCAAGGTTTCAGTGAAAGCCAAGAAGAAATGGCTCAGAAAATGTTTTTTCTGCTGTTTGCATACTACATCTGGCTCGCAGTAATTGCTTGCATGTTGTCTCCCAGAACTGGATGAATTTGTATAGGCAGTTTATTTTCTTTGTCTGGTGACTTCATGCTTTTACTTTTTTTCTATATGGGCCCTCAAATAAAAATTATTTTAGGGGAGAAATCAATAAATGCTTTTTTGTTAATATATACCAACATTAACAACAGTTCAGATGGCATTATTTACTAAGGAGGAGATACTCAAAGTATGATGTCTTCAAATGAAAGCTGAGTGCTTAAAAAACCTTTGTGCTTATGAAAATCACCCGCCTAATCTGTTCATACCAAATAATTTGGTTTTTGTGGCACTCTGACTTTAAAGTTGTTATAAAAATGTAATGAAGTTAATGTGATGCCTAATGAAAGACAGAAATTGCAGAAACCAAAGTCAATTAATTATTTCATATGTGGATATTTCTTTTTTAGCATATTCAAATCTGAAAGAAATTACTCCATCTATTGGGCTGTCTAAATACTCTGTAACAGTATGATGTCCTCAAATTTCTTGCGACATAAATTAAGTGGGATAGGTACAAGGTGCAAAAATAACAGTTAACTGAAGTAAAATATTGCAGTTTATTTCAAGCTACCAATTTAAACCATTTTAGGTATCTGTGGAAAAATTAAATATGTGTGATAAAGATTCTGCTAAGATAAAAGAGATAAGAATAAAATTTGTCAGAAAAGTTTATCAGAACCAATTTTTTTTCTGCTTCCACTTGTGTAGAGATGGAGAAGCTATGAAGAAAATGGCAAAACATTTGAATGATGGATACAGAAGCCTACTGGTACACCTAGTTGAGTCTATTGGGCTTATAAGAGCTTAAAGGCAGGTCTGGCTTTGCCCAGTCTATGGATGGATGGCCTCCTGGAAATCTTAATTACTGTAGGCAAGAACAAAGGAGTGGATCAACTCTACAAAGTAGCACTGTGCTTGCTGAGTTAATGGATGAAAGAAAAGGGCGGAAAGTGCAGAAAATCGAGGAGTGAAAAATTACTGTGATTCGGGCACCACGAAAAGCACTGGCTAACAGTGAGGAATCAGGTTGAAAAGTTGGAAGGTTAGAAAAGAAATCCTTAATTTTTTCACCACTTTGGTCTTATCCTTAATCCTCAGAACATAAAGAGTCAGAAGATTGAGCCTATTATGCAAAAAACCCGAAGAAACTCACACAAATTCTTCAAAGTTATAGATCAAATCAGGCACAGACAGATAGGTTGGATGATGAAAATAAAATGTTTTGACTATAATCTATGTTCTATTCCTTGTAGCTATTCTACTGTCTATGTATCAAGGTGCTTCTGCTATATATACTTGTCCAAGGTCTCTATTGTTTACTTTCATTATTTTATTTTTTTTTATTCTTGTTTTCAGAAAGGAAACCTAAACAAGCAATAACACTTATAGAGAAAGTGACCTTGTTCTGTAAGTATTTTAGGATATTTTTACCAAGAGACATGGCATCAAACCTATAGACTATAATAGTGAATGAGGAAGCCTCTCTCAGTAAGCTCAAAACAGCTGCAATTCTACTGATGGTTGAAAGGAAAAAAAAAAAACAAAGAAAGATTTTAGAGAGACTTTAAAATGGGAGAGGGGGGAATGGGACAACTTGAAAGGCGGCATCCTAAGGATCAATTGATCTGAATTTGTCTGAAGACTCAAAAGGAGCCATGTGAGCATTATCTGTTTTCTGTGTCCTGTGAAGGCTTTTCTTCTCTGTGTGAGATGTAATCAGACATTCTAGTTTTATTTATTTATTTATTTTAATTTATAATGGCCAGCAAGTCCTGGTT
The DNA here is from genome assembly GCF_963924245.1 of Chroicocephalus ridibundus. NCBI lineage: Eukaryota > Metazoa > Chordata > Aves > Charadriiformes > Laridae > Chroicocephalus > Chroicocephalus ridibundus. Next base: position 104,049,985 of record NC_086286.1, on the reverse strand, counting down.
TTAAATGAACAAGTTGATGAAAATCTGATGTCTGTGCTCAAAATGGTAAACTGTTGTGGTTTGGGTTTTTGTTTGTTTTTATTATTATTATTATTATTATTATTATTATTATTATTATTATGTGAATATTAATGCTCTTGAATTTTTCTTGTCAAGAAGACTGCAAGACTAACTTGCAAGAATCCTCTCTCAAGTAGGTCAGCAAGGAACGATGTGATGTCCAGGTTGGCTGGAACTTGCCTGACTAGCTGGTAGTTCATAGTGCTGTGGAAGAGTATTGTGCAGAGCCAAAAGAATCTGGAGTAAAAGATATGAGAAATGTGATAATGGTGATAATTTTGTGGTCTGGATTTGCAAATACTGGCAAAGGAGACTTTCACAATGGCTGAAATCTCATATAAAGCAGTAGTACAAGTCACCCTCCTTGCAAATCAAGAAAAATGCATTAAGCTGTGAGTATGGAGAAGCAAATCTCATGCAGAATCCTGGCAAGATTAAAAGCATACCCCATGTTACAAGGAGTGTCTCCGTATTACTATTTACAAACTGAATTGTCCACTTTTCAATCATTTACAGGGAAATGTGACATTTTGGGGCCTTTTTTACTAGACAGTGCTCTGCAAGAATACAAATTTTTGTGGGAAACGATGTGTTTTTCTGCGCTGATTCAGCAGTCCTTGCGTGGACACCTGCTGCAGTTCCAATTTAAGGGCAAGTGCACCTGTCACACGACCCTTAAATTTCTCGTCATGCACATGTAGCTGTTGATTTCACACTAAAGATTGGAGGTTATATTGATCCGAACAAAATTTTTTTATTACTCATATAGTCCAAATGAATTGAAAAAGAAGGAAAGCCTCTATTTTTGTGTTGCATGCAGAGAATAGAGTTGCTAAAATGTATTTGCATATTCCTGCAAGACAGGTTCTGACACAGTAGTTTTCCTGGCTGGTGTCAGCATGATACGTGCACAATGATTGGGAAAATGCTGCCAATTCCCTTGCTTCAGAAGATTCAACTGACACATCTGAAGCATGAGGAAACTTAAACACCTGCTGAAAGATGGGAAAAATCAAAGGGAAATCAATGCAACACTTTGTTTTGTACTTTCAACTCTGGAGAAAGTGCGTATTATTCAGAAAAGAAAAGGAAGCGATTTCCCTGACCCACAAAGCAAATGAGAGCATCTTGAGCAAAATAAATAGAAACATGGATGCAAATTATTGTTTTTCTGATGCTGAGGCAACTGTAAAGGCAATGTTATTTAAAAAACATAATATAGTAGAAATGAATAATTTCTGCTCAGCTTTGGAGACAAATCTGATATAACCAGACCTAAAAATATTTCAAGAAATCTGTTTGGAGACGGGGTTTTGTTTTGAAGTGCAAAGTGCTGAGTGTGAGGGAAAATTCAAATGTCAAAGATTTGAGTCACACAAACTGCTAATGCAAATATATTTCTACACAACAAAAGGTGTAGAAAGCAGAAGTCATTTACTATTGAAAATATAAACAGAAACAATTTCCAAAGCTTAGTAGCCTGGTATTTTGCACCTGATCTATGCCTGCTACACTTATAAGCATTGCACATTCATCTAGTTCTGTTTAGAAAAATTCTAGGCGTAATATAAATTTCAGCTTGAACATGAACATCTGAATTTGTTTTACTTCAGTAAAGACAACTGTGAAAATTACAAAAGTAATGCTTCTGGTCTTCGCAGAGACAAAAATCTGATGAAACTGATTTCAGTAAAGACTTGGTGAATGCCACTGTTTATTTTCATAAATATTTTGTGGTTTTACAAATCTTACAACTTTATTTTGAGGCTGAATTATGTAAATATGTACAAAAAATGTAATTAAACTTCAATGGTTTTTCTTCACAAGATTTGCAGCTAGACTTATAGATAGGGAATGCCAAATCACACAAGGAAGTAAAAAGCAAAGCATTTGACACTGTCCCACATGACGTCCTTGTCTCTAAATTGGAGGCACATGGATTTGATGGGTGGACCACTTGGTGGATAAGGAATTGGCTGGATGGCCACACTAAAAGAATTGCAGTCAACAGCTCGATGTCCAAGTGGTGAGCAGTGATGAGTGGTGTTCCTCAGGGATCTGTATTGGGACAGCTGTTGTTTAACATCGTTGTTAATGTCTTTTTTTGGTGACATGGGCAGTGGGATTGAGTGCACCCTCATCGAGTTTGCTGATGATGCCAAGTTGTGTGATGTTGTCAACACGCTGGAGGGAAGGGATACCATCCAGAGGGACCTGGAAAGGTTTAAGAGCTGGGCGTGTGCAAACCTCATGAAGTTCAACCAGGCCAAGTGCAATGTCACGCACCTGGGTCGGGGCAATCCCAAGCATAAATACAGGTTGGGTGAGAATGTTTTGAGAGCAGCCCTGAGGAGAAGGACTTGGAGGTGCTCATTGATAAGCTCAACGTGAGCTGGCAATGTGTGCACACAGCCCAGAAAGCCAACCACATCCTGGGCTGCACCAAAGAAGCGTGGCCAGCAGGCTGATGGAGGTGATTCCACCCCTCTATTCCACTCTGGTGAGACCCCACCTGGAGTACTGTGTCCAGCTCTGGAGCCCCCAACATAAGAAGGACATGGACCTGTTGAAGCAAGTCCAGAGGAGGGCCACAAAAATCATCAGAAGAATGGAGCACATCTCCTGTGAGAACAGGCTGAGATAGTTGGAGTTGTTCAGCCTGGAGAAGAGAAGGCTCTGGGGACACCTTATAGCAGCCTTCCAGTACCTAAAGGGAGACTACAGGAAAGATGGGGAGGGACTCTTTATGAGGGAGGGTAGTGATAGGATGAAGGATAACAGTTTTAAGCTGAAATAAGGTAGATTTAGATTAGATATTGGGAAGAAAATCTTTACTCTGAGGGTGGTGAGACACTGGAACAGATTGCCAAGGCAAGTTGTGGAGGCCCCATCCCTGCAAATGTTCAAGGCCAGGTTGGATGAGGCTTTGAGCAATCTGGTCTAATGGGAGGTGTCCCTGCCCATGGCAGGAGGGTTGGAATTAGACGATCTTAAAGGTCCCTTCCAAATCTAACCATTCTATGATTCTATGAAGTATGAAAACCAATGAAAAATTATCAGTAGCAATAAATATTCAGCATGAATAGCCCCAAATAAATGTCAATTTTAGATGTCAATTTTCATTAAAACTAAAGCTGAATGCTAGATATGATTGACAACTTCTATTATCAGTTCTAAAAAATCACATAACTTTATTTGATAGTCATCAGTATGAAAAGTAATGCATATTATGTTACTACTTGCATCTGAAATGCCATTCAGAGAGGTTCCAGAAATAAGGGGTAGGTAACTGGCTGAGTCCCTGTGTGGATCCACGTGCTAGTCATACTCTCCCTCTGATATAAATCCATTACAAACCTCAATGAAGACATATTCAAAAGTGTGAAATTATTCAGTCTTCCAATTCATATTTGGAGAAATAGCAGGAGAAATGTGTTGAGTGGTGAGCTACTCATAGTCCCTTATGAAGGCCAAGACAAATTCTCTGGAAAAAAAAGCCCAGAACTGATGCAATGCTGTAATGGCAAGTGCCAATTTCCCTTTAATTGCTGAGGATTTCTCATGGCAGTTTTGTACTCTACTGTCAACGGTATCACCAAAATACACCGGAGAAGTATTTGAAGCTACTATAAATAATTCTAAACAGCAAAGGAATGATCCTCTAGTATTTCCAGGTTCTTTCCAACCTATTCTGATCAAGAAACATAGAATCATAGAATCGCCTAGGTTGGAAGGGACCTTTCAGATCATCTAGTCCAACCATCAACCTAACTCTGACAAAACCCATCGCTAAACCATATCTCTAACCACTATGTCTACCCGTCTTTTAAATACCTCCAGGGATGCTGACTCAAGCACTTCCTCTTTTCTGACCCTGTTATCCCTCAGATTTTGTTTTATAATGAGGAAAAATGAATGGCAAAAAGGTTGAGTGTCCCTAAGAACAACAGTGTCCCCCTAATGACATGGAAGGGTTTCATACAGTTTGAATAGGTTGCAGAGGCCCTTGTCAGCCAGCTGTATGACTGTTGATGTGACTGACATGTAATGTCAGCAAACAATACTCGGTCATGACTTACTGAAAGGGTTAAAAGGCATCTTTGCAATTACAGCTAATATCACTGCAGAGCTGAACGAAGAAAGAGTACCATGGAGAACAGGAGAGCATGTTAGTCCCAAATGACAACTTAGTTTATAGTATTAATGAACACCACTAAGGGAATAGCATCCTCCCTTCCTTTCTGCAGTTCATTAGAGGAACTCTCAAAAGGCTAGAAGCTGAGACAAGAGCTTAAAGAACTTGTGCCTTGGTTATGTTTAAAACAAATGCAAAATTATGGCTGAGTCTCTGTTCTCCTTACAGTTTTTTCATAATTACATCTGACCTTAAGGCACAGTTGGAGGGAAGTAAAAATAAAAATTACCGTTGAGTAAATATTTCTAAGAAATTTCTGTTTGGAATTCTTCCTGTTTTAAATTAATTTCTGATGTGTTTATGTTCCTTGTGGCTTAGTTTTAAAAGAGAATTCCAGTTTACTAGAAAGGAAGTTCAGAGAAATCTTTACTTTCAAAGGAATTTTGTACAATACTGATAAAAAGTGCATTTTGAATGCCAATGTGATGGTTTGCATAAAAAAAAGCCCAATTTTATAACAACTATGGGACATAGTACTGAATACTGTGCTTTTTACAAGCCAAGAATTATGTTTTATTTTGTGTTTAACTCTCAGTATTGAAAATAACTGAGAAAACGGAAATCTATTAAAACATAATTCTAGAATAGGCATGAGATAGGTCATCATATTGCAAACAATTTTTTTTTTTTAAATATGGAGTGACTCCAGGAAAGATGTAAGCAAGGACATGAATCTTGCAATTAATTTTGAAGTTCAATGAATTTTTCACACCTAAAAATCTGTAAATGCCTGGCTTTAGCAAGGTCCATGAAAGAACCCAAGTTAGAGAGCTATCTTTCCTGTGCAATCAATGAAAAGATGAAGGTCTTTCACAAGGACCTACTGGCAGCTGCTGTACACAGGGATTTGAACTCTTTATTGTTAAGATTTAGGACCCTCAGTTCACTTGATTATGTAGCTTCTTCTCCTAAGTGTGAAGTTTTTCAAAGAGGAGTGCATTTATTTTGAAATAGCACCACTCACTTGCAAGGCACATTTTTTTCTAATATCCCACTGGTTCACATGCGGTCCGGCATCAGTGAATAGTATCCTCCATTCCTGTATGGAAGAAGTATGAAGATTGTTAGGAATAACCTCCTGAAACTGCTCCTCAGGAGATGTTGATTCAACAAACAGGTGTTTTAAAATAATCTGTATCATGAAAAATTGTTATTGAAAATTATTGAAGTGTTTTCTTCTTAAAAAGATTGGCATAGTTTGCATGTATTTTTATGATTAATATGGCAATAAATCAAAAAAGAGTACCTGTTGTCTATCAAATACAACATTAAACATCTGTTTTCCACATACCTTCTGCATCAGTGATGTGAAGCGTTAGTAACACAAAGCAAGCAAACATGTTTTAAGTCAAGGTTTAAATAAAACTTTAATCTCTGTGCTACTGTATCAACTTTACGGCTAATTTAGCAATTTCCTACTCATTTGAAAATACTATCCCTTTGTTCATTCCACAGTTATTGAAGGAAAACTACCTACTTTGCCTAGCTGCTATCTACACTGTAGTTTTTTATTGCTTTTCAAATCCGACTAAATTTAATAGCTAATTTAGCATTTGAAGTTTTGGGATTTCCAGAAAAATCTCTAATACTCTGCTCTGCTTAGAGCAGCTCTAACACTCAGCCAAGATTTTCTGAAGCTAATGATTCTAAGTTGCGAATGCACACTGGGGAAGTTTCTCTTCAGTTTTTTTTCCCTAAAAATCCCAATTATTTCTCTTCCTGATGCAATTCTGACACCTCTAGCAACGAAGAGATTGCTGGTGTTGGCTGGCCACTGGTGCTCTAACTTCCAGGATAGCTAACTCTTCCTAGGGGAGGTCTTAAATAAAAAATACATGAAAAAGTCAAAGTTGCAACATCTTGTTATTTCTAGACTCCTATCACTACATCTTCTCTATAGACAGTGTGAGGAGAGGTAGACACAAGGCCAGAGTGATCTCTCAGGTAAATCGGGCATTATATCTCACTCTTCATGCTTGCAAAATTTCAGCCTTTCACGCTGATTGAACTTTATGGTTCATTTAACAGTATAATTAAAATTAGATCCCTGTGTTTCTACCTATTCTTTAGCATTTTCCTTTGGACCCTAACTGCTGTACCCTTTTCACTTTTTATTTCCCATGATCTATTAAGTTTTTATAATTTTTCTTCTTCTACCTTATTCCAGTTTTGCCTTTCTGTGCAGTCACTCCAGATTTTCTTCCTGTCTGGAAATAACGTATCCTGAAGTTTTCTTCTGCCTCCTTATGCTTTGCTTCAGTGATAATACCCTACTAATCCCTTTCTCTCAACTGCAACACCACAGAGCCCACCTTCGTAAAAAACCTCAACTCTTCATTCCTTTGCCATAACTTAAAAATTCCTGTTCATCAGTTTTTCAGTATTTCATAATCTTTTTTAATTTCTTCCTTGTACTCACTTGCTTTCCCTGAAACCTTATCTTGTCTACCAACTGTTTGCCAATTTGTGTCACCTCACTCATGTGGTCCTGATAGAGCCACTAGTGTGGCCCATCACATCCAGCCTCTTTTAAACACTTTTTTTTTTTTTTTAATGTACAATCTCATCCCTTTTCCTCCGCAATTTTGAGTTCTTCCTCACTACTCAGATTTAATCTCTCTGGTTTCAAGTATCTTGCCAACGTACCCTTTTGCATTTGTTGTCTATTGCCTCCTTTTCCTTAACACTGAACCGGAGCTGGATGTAGATGAGCTCTTTGCCATCCCCTAGGAGGTAGACTTTTCTCAGTTCTCTCTCTGTCTTTTTCTCCCTCGCTCTCCCAGAGCTGCTTGCTTTGCCATCCTCCCTCTCTACTCTGAGCTCTCTGGGAGTCCTCTAATGTTCTTCTCTCTTTCTTTTGCTCACAGTTGTATTGGCAAGAATCAGACAATTCGCTGTCTTTTCTTTCTTCCCTCAACAAGTCTACTGTGCTGTGATAGCAGGTAAAGGTGGTATAAAGCCAGCATTAGCCCCCTCAAGGAATCCTTTGAATGTTCTTTCTCTCAGCTGCTCAAATCAGCCTGATGAGGCAATGAGAATCAGCTGGTGGCAATGTGAAGTAGGATTTTTTCGACTGGTAGTTGGAATATTGAGGAGGGTAGAAAACAAGACAGTGGTTACTTCGCTTAATTTACATCCCTTTAAGTTGTAACAGGAATTCAGGAATAACATGAAAAGAAGGTCACATTTACAATGCTGTGCTGAAGTGACTTTAGTTGCGAGGTGTTCCCTTACTGAATAATTAGCATCAAAGAGACTTAAGCAAATTGTTAAGCACAGTTTTGTAACAAAGACCTAAAATATTTACTATGGTAAAGGATTCACACTTTGATGTCTAAATCTTCCTTCAATTCCTGCTTCAGGTTGCTATTTCTAATGCAAATAATTGCCAGCAATAGAAATGAGCGCTTACCCAGTTGAAATGAAAAATGTAACTTTAGTATGAAAATGAATGCAGCACTCGGAATGATGGACATTGCAGAGGTGTGCTAAGCAACCTCAGCTGCAATACAGAGAGATCCTGCTACCTTGTGGTGTCAGCTGCTGGTGGGCAGAAGGGGCTTTGGTTTGATAGCAAGAGCCAAGCTCAGAAGGAAGGATTAAAGGTCCCAGCCCTCTGACGTTACCATGCAGATGTTTCATGGAGCCTTGGGTAGTGCAGCGCCAACTGCTGATCCTTAAGGAGCAAGACTGAAGTCTTGGGTGGGTGTTATGAGTTTGTATTTAGTCAATAAACTAGCTAATGATGATTTCTCCAGACAGCCCAACAATATATCTTAGCTCTGTTCTGGATGAACCGCTTCCCAGATGACTGAGCTTCCACAGCCAGTTGATATTTACTCTTGGCAAACACTGTTAAATAATGCCCAAAAGGAAGTGTTAACTGCAACAGCACACTGCCAATATTTTATCAAGCTGTTATCACACAAGTGTCCTGCCTTACCTGAGCTGATAGATGTTTGCCTACCCATGTAAATATAAGGGTTTATTCCTTCTGAGGATCTGATAAGCATAAGGTGGCGAGACAATGATTGCATTCTGCTGAGACATGTATATTTTCTTCTGATAAATTTAGTGGTACCACATTGTTCATTAAGCAGAATTTGAAGAAAGCAGGAGAAGCAAGTAGGCATAGAGGAAAATCCAATGATTTAATGTTCTTAGAGAGGGTCTTAAAATATTAGGCAACATCTCTTATTCTCAGAGTCCTGTACCCACGGTACACTGGAAATGCTTCTAGTGATTTATGGCCTTGCACATCTCCTGTTTCAAAAAGTGTTTTATCAAAAGCAAAGGGGGTCAACCCTGCTATTTTTCACTAAATAGGACGTCGGAACAAGAAAATGCAATAGAAAAAAATGCAGTTTCGTGCACAGTTCATTCATAAACTACTATGGGAAAATAATAAGGCATTTGTTTCACATTACAGTCAGTAAGATTCGACATCTCTTGCAACTCTGATTATCAAAGCACTCCAGTGGGCAAAGGGTATTTCCTTGTGAGTATCGTAAGAGGATAAGCATCTGTTTTCTCATCTTGATTCCACCCACAAACTACTAAAAGAAGAAAAATATGCAAATTATAGTTATTTTGAATTAGGTTCATCACACAGATGCTTTCATTTAAAGAATCAAAGAAAAGGCAAAGAACACCTGCATGTCTTAAAAAAAAGGGAAAAAATTAAAGATTCTCTTCCCTCCCTCTGCCTCTCTGATATAATAGACAGGTGCTTACCATTTTGCATTGAGTGCTGTTATGAGATTATTCACCCCTTGATTGCTTCTTGACTTTTAAAGTGTTGCTCTCATGAGTGAAGCGTTACAGGAATGAGGCAGGGGATATGAATGATATGGCATCGTACTACCCTGTTTCACATGCAGAAGTCACATAGTTTCTGTGCCTCGCACAATTCCAGTCTCTGACTTTACTCTGCATTATTTACAATCAACATCAGCATTTAAAGAGAAAACTGTTCAGTTGAGACGTAAAGCAATATTTCAGCTTCAACTATAATTGCAAACTGACTGCCACAAAATATAGCCAGATTTTCTGAGCAAGTACAATATGTATGGAGAAAAGAAGAGTATTCACAAGACATCCAAAAATAAAAAAAATATTATTAAAAAACATCACGGCCCTTCAGACTGTTAAAATGTTTGGTTAGTTTGATTGCTGATGATGTCTCAGCACTTTGGGAGTCTCCCACTTATTTAAGAACATCTGTCATGCTTCTAAGCATTGCCTTTTACAACTTGAGTTCTATTTCTAGTTATCTTAGTACTGCCTGCAATATGTTTTCAGTAAATGAAGTAAGGATACTTTCTCCTTTGCAGAAAGGGTGAAAAAGGCTTATTTCTTTTTCCATTACCTTCCCTAAAGTAATTAGAACAGGCAAATCAAATTAAGTAAATGAATGCAAAATTATCGAAGATGTCAAATGATACAGAAAAAACAATAGATAGTTACAGCAGATTACGTGCCGTCTGTAACTAAAAATAAAAGATAAAAGGGACTCTTCTCTTTTACCTCTATTACATGATGATAGACACATACATTTGGTTTCTGGTTTATATGGGAAGAAACTTCTGAATAATTAATACTTAAGCATTTTGGAGTAGAAAGGGTGAAGACCGCTGCTTTCAGAACACCGACAAAATGATAATTGTTTTATGGAGACAGGTTGTCTCTTTAGGAGTCTTTTTAAAAATTATTTTTTAATACAAGGAACATAGTGCTTGCACTAACATTGCAAAATGTTACTAGCTTTTAAGAATATCCCAGCTTCTGGCATCTTCTCACAGAAGCCACCCCTGCAGCCCCGCCAGCTACCAAAACCTTGCCACGTAAACCCAATAGAACAAGCTACGGTATTCAGCTCTCCATTGTCTATTATTAAGCAGAATGCTGCATGCAGCAGAAGAATATCAAACAAAGCAATGATTCAGCAGAGAAAGTAAGCACATTTTTAAGTTACTGAGACTATTCAAGGACAAAAGACACGCATATGCGCAAAAGCCATAAAAAGACAGGGATTCTTAAATATATGTTTCACCTTGGTTAAATGTAACATAATTTATATAATGTTTCTTGTGTGGATAAATTAGGAAAATAAGATTATTAGTAAATATTAATACCTTAGCCTCCTTTTACTGCTTATTGATTGAGTTCCAAAAATATCATAGTCTGATTCGTATATAGAAAAATAAAATGAAAAAATAAAACCCACACAGTACTTTATTAAATTTTTGATAGTGTATAATTTTTTTAAGAGAATTCTATTCGTAATTTAAATCACAATTACCTTTGTGAGCGCTGCACTGTCAACCTGAAAAAACTCTCTAGATGAATTTTGGCAGTCATCCAGCCATTGGATCTTGTGACTTAAGTTAGTTGTGGAGTTCACTTATGTTCCAAGGGACTTATTCACAAATCTTTAATGAAACTTCTATGCCAAAACTGTACAGAATGTATTTATTTTTCTTGCCATTTGTCAGGGTCAAAGAACAAGTTTCTGCAAAACTTGAGGCTTTCTAAAATGTTAAGGATGCCAAGTTCTTTGGCTTCAGAGCTGCACAAGTGAAGCCAGAAAATAGATGGATCTGGCACTTTCAAAACTGCTTAAAAATAGGAATATTACAAAAGTTGCACACATGTGCAATAATAATACTTGTTCTGACGGCAGGAACAGCAGGTACATTGTACTTTTTTTCCTTCCTTTTCTCCTCCTTTAAAGACATAAGCTCAGTCAACCTGCCTAATTGTAGGTACCTAACTCAGCCAGCTCTTTCTTGCCTTCAGAACGGCAAACTGGATCAGCTTCTCTACAATGAAATCTCACCATGCTGAAAGTCGCTTATTGAAACAGCAGTGAACATTAACCTCTTGCTGCCTCTGATGCTTACACATCTATTGCTGCTACAAGAATTTTCCATGCTTCAAAGTTCCAGTTTCCTTTGTTTTGTCACTGAAGTTGCTCATTCCCCATGACAAAAGCCGGTAACTTATCTAAGTAACGTGATCTTGCATTAACAGCCTACAAGCTGCAGAAATGTTTGGAATGGTGAAATCTTTTCTATCATGATGAAGGAAAAGAGACCTTGTTCACCACAGAAATTTGTGATCAGTCACCGTTTAACACCTGGAGTTCACAGGAATGAGTTCTGTGCCTTTGACAATATTTGTGTGGAAACCTGACCAACTGAGTTTTTAAGTTAAGTAGAAAGATGAATTCAAAGGCGTGTTCTGATCCCCTGTATGAACTCCACAGAGAAGAGACATGACATTTACACTTCATTACATGCTTTTATTACCGTCTCAAGGATAAGTGCACAGTTCTACCCAACGTTTTGTGCTGAGGAATGAAAGGAGTAGCAAACCTATTCCCCTGGACCAAAATTTATTAGAATGTGAAAGGCATGGTCAGTATGGCCACATCATTTTCCTCTTTCCTTTTACCATGCTGAAACATCTTTCCTTGAATGTTCGACTTCTGTGTTTTGGGAGAAACGTAGCGTGAGGAGGAGAATACTGAAGAGAAAGATTCTCCTTTGTGGCAAAATCTTTCTGGAATTCTTTAGCAAATCCAAATATTCCCATCTGTTTTCCTAACAAAAAATTGAAATCATTAACATACACCATCTCACCACCTCCAAGTTGCAAGCCTGTTAATCATTAAAAAACAGTGGTGTTATGTTCATGCAATACTACAATGAACTGCCACTGGGCATTATTTCATGGCATATCCAGTTATGATTTCATCTGTGTTTTTCCACCTGTCCCTTCAAAAATCTGTTTTATAATCTACATGCTGCTACAGCAGCTTTTTTTGCTATTTACAATTTGTATAATGGAAGCCTCTGGATGTTTCAAAAGTTTGGCTCTCTGTTGTGCTAGGTGCAGTATACACAACTAGTAAATAATAGCCTGCTCACAAAGAGCTTATCACAAAGCTGTACATTAGCATCCAGGAAGAGCTTTTCTGAAACTATGGAAACAACAGAAGGTGTTGGGGAAAATGAAACAGGTAATACATAGTAATTAATAATGTATTTGCTGACAGAGTATTTCTATGGGACAAAAAAGCAAACTTTGACATGAAATATGGTAATATCAGGATTATACTTCATCACATATGACCAAACAGCTGCAATCAGGATGTTATTACTGGAATGAGAACAGTGCATGGGTGAAGAGAAATTGGTGGAAGCTGAAGAAAAGGAAGGATGACATCAGGCTGAAAGCATAGAAGAGGACACTTTGAAGAGTATTTAGAAATGGCACAATTTTCTTTTTTTGAATGGTAAGGGTAAAAACTGCTGCACAACAACAGCTGGGAGGGACGAGCGTGAATACATAAGAGAAAAAACTCTGCAAACACCAAGAAGAAGGAGGGGAAGGACGTGCTCCAGGTGCCGGAGCAAAGATTCCCCTGCAGCCTGTGGGGAAGATCACGGTGATGCAGGTTGTCCCTCTGCAGTCCATCAAGGTCCATAGTGGAGCAGATATCCACCAGCAGCCTGTGGACGACATTACAGCAGAGCAGGTGGATGTGCCCTGAAGGAAGCTGCAGCCCATAGAGAGCCTACAGTGGAGCAGGCTCCTGGCAGGAAACTGCAGCCTGTGGAGAGGAGCTCAGGAGCTCATTCAGGACCAGGTTTTCTGGCAAGACCAGTGACCCTCTGGGGTATCCAGTCTGGAGCAGTCTGTTCTTGAAGGACTGCACTCCATGGAAAGGACCCACGCTAGTTCTTGAGGAGCTGCAGCCTGTGGGAGGGATCCATGTTGGAGAAACTCGTGAAGGACTGTCTCCCATGGGTGGGACCCCATGATGGAGCAAGGGAAGAACATGAGGAGAAAGGTACACCAGAGACAAAGAGTTCTGAAGTGACAACAACACCCACTCCCCACCCACCTGTACCTCTAAGTGGGAGGAGGTAGAGAAGTCAGGAGTGAAGTTGAGCTGGGAAGAAGGAAGGGATGAGGGGAAGGTGTTTATAGATTTGTTCTTAGTTCTCATTATCCTACTCTGCTATTAATTGGCAATAATTTAAATTAATTTCCCCAAGGCGGGTCTGTTTTGCCTGTGATGGTAATTGGTGAGTGATCTCCCTGTCCTTATCTCAACCCTCAAACTTTTCATTGTATTTTTCTCCCCCTGTGCTGTTGAGAAGGGGGAACAATAGAGCAGCTTGATGGGCACCTGGCGGCCAGCCAAAGTCAACCCATCACAACATCTACGGTTAATTAGCTAATATGGTTAATTACGTAAATTAGGTAACCAGCAACCTTCAGCGATCCTAGAATCAGTGATACAGTTGTTATCCTTCTGGTGCGGTATTGCCTTTAGCTTGATTAGTGCAGTCCATCTTGTCAGAAAATAACCTGACTTCAGTGATTCAGAAGTGTCACTTTTCATCTGGAGTATTGTAACTCCATATAGGTGGACATAACATCTTTAACACTTAGAAAGTTCAAAATAGCGTAAAATACTCCAGTACCTTTTCTCAAGCTCAATCACTGTCAAGTTCATCCTTTCTGCTCTATTTTGCCTCCCCACAGATTATCAAATCAGTTCAAGGTCTTTGTTCTTATCGTGAAAGCTATCCATGACCTGGGCCAAAGCTATCTGATACTGCAAGCAAAATCTCCAAGATAAACACCATTTCTCTGGTACAGTGGAAATTTGTACAGTGACGAGGATTATTTACTTGAAAATAGAATTTTACACTAGCTGGTAGGACTATGGAATAAGCTCTGTAGAAACTTCAGACTTCACCAGTCCCAGTGCCTTCCAGACAAGTTATCGTGTAACTTGTACACCTAAACTATTCTTATATATTCAAAATATCTGCTTCTACATGCAAGCTGCTGGAGGATTGTCTTTGTGACTGAAGAATTTAAGGGAAAAGAGATGGATTTGACAAACATTTTTATGGGCAGGTAATGTTTGGGTGAAATTTAGACTTCCAACTTTAAAATTTGAACTAGTGTACTTACTATTCCTGCAATATATACAATATTCTGTCACTGAATGGTGATAGATACACCATTGTCTGTCACATCTGTATCTGATGTAACTGACCTGATACTGTGCACTATTAATGTTATAGATGTTTTCCAAAAAATCTTCTATTATCTTTTAAAAATGTAAGATGAAAGTCATATCAGAAAACCATCATATGAGAGTTTCAGCTGGACATTAGAAACTGTGCACTTAGATTGATTCTAATGCTCTTGTTTTCTGAAGATCGAAGGTCTGTGAGAATCCTAATTAAAAACCAAATATACACTGTTACATTTTCTGCTCAAACAGTGAAGTAAAGAATCACATCCCAGGAATGATTCTTTTAAAAGATTTTTTTTTAAAAATCAAAGCATAAATTATTTTGTCTTTCTCTTTTTTTAATAAACTTATCATCTACCACATATCTTGCAGACACACAGATCCTTTTAGTGGTTAGGATAATCAAAATCAGAGTATATGGCTTGATGAAGCTATAAGAGCTGAAGTATAAATTATTGAATTCTAAAGACAACTATTAAAAAATAGCCAGCCAGACTTAAAAGCAATGCAACGTAGCAATTAAGCACATGTTTAATGTTTATTTCAATGGATTTACCCACAGACTTGGTTTGTAATGCCCTGTGTATTCTGGTCCTGATCCAGCAAAAACAGCTATGCATATACTTAGGGAATGTATATGCTTGAGATATATATGTGTCCTACCGAATACCTTGATGTTACATGCTCAGAATTAAGCATGTGCTCAAGTGCTCAAATCTTTTTGCTGCAGATGAACGACCTAATCTTTTTTTAGCAGAGAATATTGGAATTTTGCACACAAACAAAAGCAACCAAATTTGTAATACTCTGATAACCACCAATAAAATTACTGCACAAATTTGAAATTCAAAATGTTACGCTGATGAACAGGTTTGACTGCCAATGTTTTTTGGCATAGACTAAGATGTCATTTTTTTTTACACACATGGGTATTATGTAAGCATTGTTTATTGTATTCATAAAAATATAATGCCTATGAAGATTCAGTGACTGTAACAAACAATACAGTGCAGTTTTGTGACAAACTATTGCTAATGGAAACCATCTACTAACGGTATTGTATACCATGAACCATTTTTAGTGAGTCCCAGCTGGTTTATTTAATCTCACAAAGACAGTGAAGATTGTTCAGGAGCTTCTGGGAGGCTTGTTATCAGATAACATATTTGAGGGATTTTATAGTCTGCTTCAATAATTCGACTGACAAGCCCAGCCTGGGAGGATAAGTGAAAAAGCTCAGTTGAACAGTTATTGTTGTTCTTTTGCCTTCTGTTTCTGTAGAAATCGTGTCCCAAAATTTACTGCAGTAAATTTCTTATTTATCATTTGATTTATTTTTAAGCAATCTTGATAACATTTTTTCCTAAAAACATTTGTCCACAGTTTGCCCTCAACAATAACCACTTTCAGCCTAATCATAAGGCTGTGTGCTATAGCAATTACCATTTCCCCTACTGTATGACAATTTGGCAGACTTTATAAATCCCTAGAAAACAGTTACATTATAATATACACAAACAAATTTTAAAAAAATATTTAGGGTGCTTCAGAATGTAAATTGAAATAAAAATTACACTCTGCCATAGGTAATAGGGGCCAGCAAATGGACTTTTGGCTGAGCTTCTCCAGTTTCTCAACAAAATTATTTTCTACTTTTCACTTTGAACAGAGCCAATGCAAAAAGCCATGAGTCTCAATTTGACTCATGCCTCCTTACAGCTATGTTCTGGGGCCTGCGGCACTATAATTTAAGTCTAGGAAGGACATAGAAAAGTCTTTAATGATTCTTTATCAGAAAAACCTCATACCTTTGGAGTATGAGCAGTAAAGGAGGCCTCTGTCATCTTCTGTTGGCTTTTCTTATCCTCTTTTGCTCAGCAGGAGCCACCTAAGGCAAACTGGGAAAAAGTTTCCAAAAGTGCCGTGCTGCACTTTCACTAAGAGAAGAAACTAAGCCATGGAAATGTGCCGTTCACGGAATATTTCACAATCTATTAAACTCTAGACCCCACCCAGTTTATATGTCATTCGAGTTGTTTGACCAAACATTTGGTTTAAAAGCAGATGAATTCAATCTTAGCATGTCCTTATTCCTAACACAGAGGCTATGGAGCTTGTTATTTGCATTAAGTTTCAAAACTGTTGTTATTTCAGCTACCTTTTAATTTCTATACGCATGATCCTGTTTCCACTGATAAGTTTGTTTTTCTTTTATGGTAAATAGGCCATAAAGACAGCATGAGGAAAAGTCAACATATACAGTGCGAGAAGAAATAAACTACCTTTCAGTGAAAAAAATTGACACACTGGTACCACCAGTTTTGAAAAATCAGTGGTGAGAAACTTAGTAAAAAGACAAGTTAAGCAATGTTCCATGGATACAGTGCTGGCAGCAATACTGTACACAGTGTTGAAATCAGTGTAACCGATCGGGGATCCAAAGGTGATGCTGAAGAGAATCATTAAGGTAGCTTACAAACAGCCTGCAGAGAGTAAGGAAGTGACCGACGCAACACATATTTGAAAAGAGTGAATAAGTCAAAAGCCTGGTGGAGGAATCCCACCTGCTCGTTGTCTTACAGGGAGGGAGAAAAACCCCAAAGACATTCTCACTTTGGCCTTAAGAGAAATTTTATTTTTCTAAATAGAATAAATAAACTGGTAGTTCTCAATCATCTAATAACATTTGCGTAAATGTTAACCTTTCTCTTGGATAGCAGTAAGATAAAGATGCTTATGCACAGCTGACTTACTTTTTAATTTGGGGAGGGCGTTTGAAATATTTTTAGCTGTTGCTATCTCAATACTTGTCACCATTTTCACAGTATAGTGGTTTTCATGGTTAGCTGGTGATAGTAGAATATACACTACCCTTAATTCATAGCAAAAATTAAACAAAAAATGCAAAGCTTCCTTATGGAACAGAAAGATGAAATAAGAGAGATGCTGCTATGCAGCTCCTGAGCTGTGAAAGACCTTCCATGCCTTTCATACACCTAAGTTATGAAGGCAGAGGTTTCACCAGGTCTAGATAGGGAAGGAGCTGAATGTGAGAGACAGTCTCTGCTTTTGTAAGAAAGCTGCAGGCATCTGTAACCAGACAACAGGAGAAAGATGCTCAGGAACATCCAGGGAAATACTTTGTGGTACAACCTGGTAAGAAGCTAGGAAATTAAAAATATTAGAAAATTTTCTGGATAGAAAAAAGCCTTGAAATTATGAACAAATAAAGAGCGTCATTCCATTTAGTTCATGCTAACTTCAGGGTTTTCTGACTTTTTTCAAGTGTGTAAAAGACATACCTGGTGAACAAACATATTAACAAACTGATCAGTGAAAATCAGCCAAAAAAATCTGTCATTACACACCCCGCCTCCTCATCCCCAGAGGCAGGGCTGCAAAGAAAAATTATTTGATGAAACTTAAGCAGCAGGAGGGCTACTTGCAGTCTCTCTTTGACTAGATACCCTTTTCCTGCCTTGGCAAGCATGGAACACAGGATTACAGAGGAAGAAAGCTCAGAGAAATCTTTCTTCTAGTATTATTCCACATCAAGAATGTCTTAATATATAGTCGGTTGTTCTGTTGGTGCTTTTATTTATTTATTTATTTATTTTACCTTGAGAAAAATATTGGGAGTGAGGAGTGGCAGGGGAAGAGAATCACAGAATCATAGAATTCTTTAGGTTGGAAAAGACCTCTGAGATCATCGAGTCCAACCACTAACCTAGCACTGCCAAGTCTACCACTAAACCATGTCCCTCAGCACCACATCTACATGTCTTTTAAACACCTCCAGGTATGGTGATTCCACCACTTCCCTGGGCAGCCTGTTCCAATGTTTGTTAGCCCTTTTGGTGAAGAAATTTTTTCTAATATCCAGTCTAAACTGCCCCTGGCACAACTTGAGGCCCTTTCCTCTTGTCCTATTGCCTGTTACTTGGGAGAAGAGACCCACCCCCACCTTGCTACAACCTCCTTTCAGGTAGTTGTAGAGAGTGATAAAGTCTCTCCAGGCTAAACAACCCCAGCTCCCTCAGCCGTTCCTCGTAAGACTTGTTCTCCAGACCCCTCACCAGCTAATCCAGAAAGGACTGTGGTTCTAAGGTCTGTCAGAGATACCCAAAATGTCCTCTTCTCCAATTCAGACACGGAATTTAAATCTTCTCCCAGGTGAATGTCTTGAGTGTAGGCTGTCCTCAGTTCTTGGGCTGAGAAGGAAGATATTACAGTGTGCATAAGTAATTGGTAATTTTCTGTTCCACTGATATAAGCAGTTTTAAATGAAAAATTTTCCAAAAAAATGGCAATAAATTTCTTTAATAACAGAATATTTTTTTAAAATTTGATAGTGTTTTGCTCTTCTAATACCCATATTTTGTCTACTAAAATCAAGCATTTCCTACAAAAGAAACCCTTACCACAACACTTTTTCCAGTTCATTATGTGAATCTTACTCTGTGGTCTTACAGATACTTTATCTTTATTTATCTTTAAACCTTTACCCTTCTTTATCTTTATTCTCCTCTGTTTCCATTTCACTATATGTACTTTGTGCAAAACCTTAACATTATTTTGTTAACTGAGTGAGTTATTGTTTGTTATTGCTTAGTCTTGTGCACTACCCTGAGGTGTTATATGCTTTTCTATACATGTCTTTGTAAAGCCAAATCTCATCATTCTTATCTGTCAGGGGAACTATATAGCTACTGATATTAAATAGGTAAAGACTGTATGATAAGAAAGCAGATAGTTCAGAGACAGCAATGATACTGCACTCTTGTAGATAAATCTCCTTTTTTTACAGTATTACAGACTGTATTACAGTGTTACAGACTATTACAATATTTGGCATTTACTTCATTCTAAAAGTGCTTTCTGAAGGTGACTATTTCTAAATATCCATTGAAATAAATCAAAGCACCATTTCACAAAAAATCCAGATCCTCCTTGTAGCCCCTCCACTTTCAGAGAAGAGAACAAGTTAAGTACTCAGTAAACAGACAGCAGAGGTACACGAGTACAGATGCAGCATTTTGCTAAAGTCAGTCCCACTTGGTTTTCCGATAGAGGTGTGTCTGGAGTCATATCAGGGGACAGAACAGTGCCTGCATTTTCTCAGACAAGACATTATACTCTCTTCCATCCTTGGGCTGGGTTTTTTGGCCGAAATCATATTTACTTGGAAGCTATCAGAAGACTAGTCCTGAAAGTCTGGCCATGGGTAAGACGACACAGGACATGGGATGGAACATAGAACTATGGATAGGGGTCTTATACAGATGCTGGTAGTGCTACCAAATACTTGCAATGCAAGTTGGGAACCTGCAAAGTATTCCTTACACCAATTTATGGTATAATGAATGAACTGACTGTCATCAAACATACTGAATATTGGCGGTGGAATGGCAGATAAATGTTTACTGGAAGGACTGATATTCTCCATAAGCAGTTAAGCATGGACCTCACATGATTCACTGAGGCAAGAATGTGTTTTGCTGCCAACTCAAGGCTCCCTGGGATTTTTTAATGGCTTGGGAACAAAATAATGACATAGCTAAACAGGGGAAAGAAGATCCATCAGTCATACCCCAACTTATCAGAATGACAGTGATAAATAGTCATGCAATACAAAACTGGGACAGTTTAAGAAGGGTTGTCCTTACTGTCTTGCCTCATATCCTTTTCAATGAGACTGTTGCGGTAAGAGTGGTTGCACACCACCAGGAATAATTAAGACATACCAAAAACCTCAACTACCACATCACAGATATGGCAGCTGACAGAAAATTGCAATACTCTGAAAGGCTAAATACAATTGAGAGAGCAGAGATGTTATGGTGGTGCTTGTTATTCAAAGATCATTTAGCTGACTAATTTAAGGATGGATTTAATGATTGATGGCCTAACACAATGTCTGTGGTAAGATATACCTGTGCTATGTGTGTTATGCTAGCAGAAGGATTCAGTGCAGGTGCATGGTCAAGGACTATTCCCAGAAGAAAAGGAGGGTGTAAACAGATAGATCCTGATCTATAATAAAGTGTTAATCCTATTAGCTCTGGATTGGTGGAGCATGAACCTCAGGGAAAGGGGTTCACAGCCTCAGGATTCTTGTAAGGCTACCTGGGTTACAAGGACGTAGTTTGTAACAATATCTGTTTAACTGCTATTCAACATAAAAGAGAAACAGGAAACAGGAAAATAAATGAATCAAACACACATATACACAATCTCTAATGAGTAATAGATAATGGAGACAGCAACAAAAATCAGAGCTCTCTGGTAGCTGGCTGATGGGCCCCTGAAGAAACCAACCACACAGGTGAGTGCCGACCAGAACATTACACCTCATGAGAAGGAAACAAGGGCTTCACAGGTCTGATGGAAAAGAACAAACCTAAGGTAGGATCTGATGGGGAAGAGCAAACCTACTGTAGGATATTCGAGGGGTACTTTGTTGTGTGTAAAACAACTTCTGGGATGTTTTAAAAGGATTGTGGGAATGTGCAAAGCTTACTACAGACCGTAGAGGAAGAGCCGAAGACATGGAAAGAGGAGCCTCATAGTAGATAAATGTGGGAAATTAGAGGGAAAAAACAGAATGCGTGCAAATGGGCTGACCGTCACTCTTGTCTGACCAAGACTTGCACCTGATCACCACAGTCTGTCCTATCTTCTATTAAACTCTGTTTTCTGTATGACTTACTTTGCTTTCTATTCCATGATTGTGTGCAAATTGCTGCACTTCAAGCTGTGCTAGTCAGTGAGGAGGAGACCAGAGTCTGCAAAGACCTAAGGTCAGAGCTGGAGAAGGGACAGGAGACCTAGGGCCTGACTGTGGATTCTGGATGGACTCAAGGCCTGGGATGGGGTTTGAAGGATCCACGGATGTGTGGGCTTGCAAATCAAGAAAGTGCAGGGACGCATACATCTTTCGACTGAAGTATGAGGTGCCTCACTACTGGCTGGACCTGGGAGCAGAAAACAGTAGCCTCCATTTTACAAACCTAGAAGCAGCAATCCTCCGGGTCTCAACAGAAAGACTCTTTCCTATGTATTCATCATGATTTAAAAAAAATGGATCAAAGGACTTCAGCATTCCGTAAATGAGGTTATATGGTAATGCAATAAAGACAAAGGTATAATTTGTGTTAATACACATATTTTTAATATAAATTACAGTTGCAGCCTGCCATGCAAACTGACTTCAATGGCTCTGTTTTGCTTTGAGCCTGAGGCAATAACAGTTTTGCTTCAGAGGAGTAGTCCCTCTGTGTGTCCAGCCAGTGAGTTGCACGGCACGTTATTGTAGATTTGTTCTTTCTCTTTGTACTCCAGTGTGGCTCCTTGGAGGCTAACATGGCACAGCTGTTTTCTGAACCTGCTTGTAT
Organism: Chroicocephalus ridibundus; assembly: GCF_963924245.1. Lineage (NCBI taxonomy): Eukaryota > Metazoa > Chordata > Aves > Charadriiformes > Laridae > Chroicocephalus > Chroicocephalus ridibundus. Next base: position 104,028,273 of record NC_086286.1, on the reverse strand, counting down.
TCCTAACCTCAGAACCTCAGCACTGGGAAAATTTGAAAAACACAAATCCCATCAAAAGGGAAGGAAGGTAAGTGGTGACAATCACACACCGGGTTTTCTGTTTGCTTGTTTATTTACAGGAGATGTCTGTAATTGCAGATTGGCAGGGTCTGTGCACCAAAAACCATTGCCCTGCAGTGCCTCTAACTTTGCCTTGTACTGATTTTTCAAGTGACACGTCAGATTTGATGTGTTTCTAAGGAAAATGGAGTTTTGGCATCTACTTTAATAATAAAATAGGATGAATGTGTATTAGCATATATTTCCCTAAAGGACAGGAAGTATGTATTATCAGATCATCAAAGATGGGCTCACTAGACATGTGATTTGATATGCCTTAAAGCATTAATTTAGATAGTGTAAATTGTGTAAATGAACACAATTATCTCTGCAGCTACCTACTGATAACACAGTAAAAGGTTATGCTGTTGTATGACAAGTTTCTTTTGACTAATAATAGTTATTGTTCTATTATTTCACTTAATTGAATTTAAGTGAAGGGATTTGCTGATGTGATTTAATATTAAGCTTTTAATTTACATTGGCTTTGCAAAACTGTCATGAAAATTTACTAGTAGAGGAAAAAAATCCATTAACACGACTCTTCACAATAGTGACCAGTAAGAAAAATAATACTTAGATATTTTAATCAGCTGCCAAAGATGGCCCATTTAGTCTGAATGACTAGAATTGGAAAAGGCAGATTTAAACAATTCTTTGTTTAAAGTCAAGGCAGGCTCCATCAGGAAAATTTCAGATGCAGATTTCAAGTACTGCAAAGGCATAGACAGTTTTTGTTATGAATTTAAATTCGAGTATTTTTTTAAACTACCCCAGACTGAAAGCAAACACTGGAAAACTTAGAAATAAACTAAAATAAGCTATAAAATGCATTGGATCTTGAGGATCCCAAATGAAATTAAACAGGAGTTTGGCACCTAGGATTCTTAGGGACTCCTGACACTAGTGTTTTCACTGTTGATGGCACTGTTTGTGCCAAACATACGTGCTAATTAAAGTGGGAGATCCCATGGCTGTAATTGTGTGCTTTGTACTGCAGCCTGGATTTACGTGGTTTTGTGTTTATTCAGACAGAAAACTGTAAGAATAGGGTACTCCATTTGGGGTTAAAGTCACATGTCCTGGAAGAAACACATGACAGTTACATCATTTTGATAATTTCAAAGGTTTTTCCTAAATACACAGCGGCTGGAGATGCAAAGATCGCTTGACTTAACAAATCCATCTCTTGCCAAGAAGAAGTGTTACCTTGAGGAGACATCCACTGCCTGCTCATACAAAATAAGAACTCACACATACAGTATGTGTTGTTAGGATGCAGATATATGTGTATACATGTCTGTCCACACAGGTTAACCCCGACAGACACACTCAGCACTCCTACAGACACAGGCAGCACCAGCGGCCTCATCCTGTTTCCCCTCTCTGGCTGAGCATGATGCAGGTTCACAGGTGAGAATACACATACTCACAGGTGATGACACACATGCACACCCAGTCTGCCCAGTAGCTGCCCTTGGATCCCAGCCTCCCCAGTTGCTGGCACCTGGGCATGTGAACCCCTGAGACCACAGCTTGCTCCGCTTGCTGGTGCTTAGACCTATACACACATACACATATATGCACATACAGAGCTGACTGGGACCCCCCTGGTCCTCAATAGACACGTCCCATAATCTCCTCCTTGGAGAAACCCTCCTGGCTCCCCATCCACATCACCTGCTCACCGTCTCGTCCAGCCAGACCATCTCCAGTGCTTGCACACTCACTCACACACTTGCGCTGGCTCCTGATGCTGCACCACAGACACACAGGCTCTGGCCCTGGTCCCACCTGGGGCTGGCGTTTATTGTTACTCGCTGGAGTCTTCCCCAGGCCCACGGTCCAGCCAGCTGCTGGCATCCTGACCCGCACTCACCCCACACTGGCACCACCCACCCATGGGACCCTACAGCCCCTGTTGGGGCATGGCTGGACAGGCCACTATTTACACGCAACCACCTCTGCTTGTCCCCTCACACCTCTATTTTACCACAGTTGTTCCTCCCCAAATAATTCAAATCCATCCCCTTCCCCACTTCTGGTATTTTCCCTAAACATCCCATAATAAGTTTTATGCAATCCAAAAATGCTCCTCCCTGGCATCCTGTAACATAACCCACACCTCAGGCAGCTACCCACCAGTACAGAAGTGGATCTGGAGGTGGTCCTCTTGGGCCATCATGGTGGGTGTCATATCTGGATGCTGGGGCTGAGGCTTTCTTGGGACAGCCCTTAGCTTGGGTTCCTGCCTGCCCTGGGGCCTCTGTGCTCCTCTGGGCTTGTGGGGATGGGGGTCTGATGGGCTGATGACTCCCGGGTGAGCCTAGGAGGAGCTGGGGCAGGGTCGTCATTGAGCTGCCTCATCTGTCATTACCTCTATGCTCCTTTGTAGATGTGTAGACAAACTTTTACACCATATAACATGACATAGTCAATATAATATTTAATATTCAAAACATCTATTAAAAGTAAATGTTATATTTAGAAACAAAACATTTTGCAGAAATGCAGCTTAGCAAAAGCCTGTTTCATTCAAATCTTTTTTATTAATGCCAGGCAAAACACAACTTCAAAGGAAAGTCATACTGAAGAAGAAATGAGTCAAGATATTTCTTTTTGATTTAATACCAAAATTGCAAACTTAATCACACAAATATCCAATAATTCTCTTCATCTATAAAATGTCCTAGATTGAGCCTACTGAGATCCAAAACAGAGAATCTGTTTTAATCAGTTCTCTACATTCTCAAATGTTTTCTGTCATGCTTTAGTACCAATGCCACTTCTTTCAGAAAATATGTGTCCCTGAGTCTCACGCTGCCAACTTTTAAAAGATGTTTTGACAGCATGGTTCAAAGATGAGAATTAGGGGAAATTCCTATTGATTTCAAGGATATCAGCTAAAATGACTGAAGTCAATCCAGCATCTGGCTGTAGACAGTGGGCTATAACATAGTAAGATCCTCTGAAAACACCTGAGCTGTAGGAAAACTTGTTTGTGCTTGGTGCACAACTGTGGCCACACATCATCCCAGAAGAAAACTGTTGTGAAAGGCAAAATCCATATAGAGAGCAGTCACAGAGACAAGGAATGATTTTCAAAGGCAATCATATTTTTTTTAGGTATGATTTTTCACTCACAATGAAAACTGAGAGCAACACCATGTGTCCAGCTAGTTGTGGACACAATATTACATTCTCAGACAATAAAACTAGAATCTCTTTGAAAATCACTTTTTCCCTATCAGCCACCAGGAAACTATGCTACTGAATCCAGTAAATCTACTGAAATTCTTTAGAGAGCTCTTCAGGGAAGCCAGCAAAATATAATCTTCAACAGCCTACTCTAAGCTTCCTTCTGTCCTTCGAGGCCAACATCGGCTAGTACATCCCTACTCTCTGGTGATGAACCCTCTGAATCTTGTTTATTTTCATTGCCGTCCTTTAACCTTCTATCAATCTTATGATGACATTTTGAAATCTACTAAAATAATTTTTTGAAGACTTCACACAAAATGAGGGCGGGGGACATTATTATTATTTTTTTTATCTCTCCTTTTTATTGCTTGGTTGTTGGAGATTTTTTTACATCTCAGTTTTGTCTCACCCAATTTTTTTTTTCTTTCACAGAAATGGATACTGAGGACAGCTAAACTTAGGTAAATTTATTTATCTGGAACGGATACTAAAAATGCTTTCAGAACCGATATACATTTAACTGCTAACAGAAATGCAAAATAACCTCCTGCAGGTGTTTCATCTCTGCGTGAACCGGAAAGGATGCTACTAGTAGGAGAATCTCTGTTTTCAGGTGCATCAACAGAGAAATCTGGCAAATATTCTGTCCTCTGCCTGCTCTTTTCTAAGAAAAGAGTTGTGCACACACTTTCATCCAAGCACACATAAATAAAAGGATATATAAGTTCATGCATGAATAATGACTATATACAGAGGTGTTTCTGAAAAAGGCATAAAGACATTCAAGGCCAGGCTTGATGAGCTCTGAGCAATCTGATCTAGCTAAAGATGTCCCTGCTTACTGCAGGGTGGTTGGACTAGATGACCTTTAAAGGTCCTTTCCAACCCAACACATTCTACGATTCTATGATTCGATGATAAATACAAGACAGAGGAGAGGATGACCGATGGGTTTCACTCATATGGGACAAGTTTGATTACACCATAGTTTCATGTACCAAGAATTTTAAGTGTTCAGTTTTTACAAATATGCACATCCCAGATTTTACAAGATATTGAATGCCTGACACCTTAAATGTGTGTTTCCAGGTCTTTCTTTCCTATAAATTGTATTAAGGGACTGTAATCTGGTTCCCTGGTTATGATGGCCCTTGACTTCACCTTCATTCCCACTTGAGAGCTGGAGGACTGCATTCTTCAACACTACTGTCACTTAATTCACATGAAAGCCCATAGAGCTCCTTCAATATTAATACACAGAAACAGTTGCCTGGATCAGTAGAAAGGATTTAAGTAGCATCTCATGTAAATTTAGACAGTTGTGATATTTATCTGTAAAGGTTACAAAGTACTTAAATGCAAGCAGGATAGAGTTGTATTTTATGCTATCAAGACATATCCTCATATTGTTGACACCGATCATATTCAACCTTACGAATAAGCTACTAAAAATTACTTTTATGTGCATTCAGAATACAATCTATGTAATCAAAATCAGCTGGCTAATGTATCAGTCTATGACAGTACAGTATTTGGCAAGTAGAAAACTGCAGGGAATATTCCACAGTTTTACAGGTTTGAATGGATGAAACTGAAAATTGAAAATACTTTCTGTTAACCAAGTATATGCCTTTATGACGTAATCTGGCAAACTTTTTACTCTAGTCCTTCCTCTTCTTTCATTTTCATTTGACTCAATCCCAGGCCAAATAAGGTCCAATTAAGTCCATTCAGATCACGTGGAAGAGTGCACCGAGTGTGAGATTTGAAGGAGATGTAAAAAGATTGCTTAAAATAAAATAAAACTCAGCAGTGCTACAACTGAAAGCCAAACAAATGAATAATCAGTAAAAATGAGCCCTGTTTGTAATTCAGCAACAAGTCTATAATAAAATAGTCAATATCTTAGGGAAAAAAATGAAGTCAAGAAATAAAAAATAATTTTCATGAATTTCCCATAAAGAAAAATCTGAGCATTCATATTTCAAACTACTTCTAATATTCCAAATCCTTTTCAGAACTTGCTTGTTCAAAGCCTTTGCACGTTCAATGTTGTCTCATATCAAAGATTATTCTGGAAAGAAGTTGGCAGGTTCCATATTGGTTCATTTTAGAAATATGAATACCATTCATTAGAATAGCTTTTGAAATGAATTGCCTGCAACATTCGGGTGAATGGGGCATTTGTGGCTGATGTAAATCACTCATTCTGTGCTTGCTTAGTCTCACATCCTTTTGGAGATGGCTGCAGTCCATGGCTCGAACCCCAAAATATAGTGATGGTGGTACAGTTAATAAAAGTAATATTGTGTGTTGGGATCCTAGTAATAGAAAACCCAACAGCTAGTGATTCTTATCAATAAACTAGACAGAATGTGCCTCTACATTGGAAGAGAATTATCTGAGAAATGTCATTGCACAAACAATCCTGAACCAAGATTTTGGCAGCCTATGATTAGTCAAAAGCTCATGATCACTAGGCATACCCCAGAAGATAATACCCAGGAATTTGTTAAGGAAAGGTAAAGCAAAGACTTGTCATTTCTTAATGAAGTTCAAAAACTGTATTGTCAGCCTACCTATCCACTCAGCATAAACAACTGACTGGTCCTGCACATGATGTTCTTTTATGACACTTCTACACTGAAAATGAATTAGAGCACCAGTCCAAATAGTTTCCCAGTTTTCAGTCCTGAAAAGTAGTACAGATGCAAGTGTTTAAGCATATAATTATAATTCAAATGGCACAGGAAATACGCATGTGAACCTTTTATGGGCCAAATCGAACGTGCAAATGTAGCAAAGGGAATATGGTCCTACATGTTATAGTTTAAACAAAGCTAGTATTTTCATTCTCACAAACAGTGAAAATGCTAGAAATTGTGGGTTTAGTCCCTCCTAAATGACTTATGTATGTAGACTTAAGTCACTGAAAAACATAAAAATCACTCTCGTAGCAAAGGTGAAGTTAGGGCTATGTCTGCATTAGGAAGAAGTGCAGTCCAGTAGCTGTAAATTTGCAGACAGAAACAACACTTGCGACTTCACATTCCCAGTATATGACTTTCAGGGGTTGCTACTTCAGACTAACGTGTTTCTGAATTGATGAACTGACTTCCTGTTTGCAGCTGGATTACAGGTTTTGTGTTTCTGGAGCACATCTATCAGTGTACATTTATCCCAAAGTAGCCCAGTTTGTGTGATCCTGTGTTGCTCCCAGTGTGAACCAATGCACAGGAAATGGAGGTGATGGGGAGAGTCACTTGAAAAATGTCCTCCTGATCTAAAGAAAAATCTTAATGCAAATGCACCTTTAATGCTGCAGAAGATAAAGCCCACCAGAAGAAGAGCATCTTGATTTGGTTCACGCCTTTGCCTGATCTGAATTGGTAGCCCCCTTCAAAAAGATAGTCCAATCATTAGTTCAAAGAAAAGCTTTAATTCTTGTTTACCAGGGCAATTTCACTGTGCATACCTAATTAAATGTGTACTGGGACAAGGACTGCATTTAAGATCACTCATTTCTTAAGTGAAGGTGGTAAACTAAATATTCATTATGCAAGAACTTCCATTGTTCATATGAATCAAGCAGAAAGTAGGTCTCTTTTTTTTTTTTATGTCCTAAACAGGACACAGAATTACTCTTAATAAATATTTAAGTATACTACACAAGGTGAATTATCTTCAACAGAAGAGACTGAGAGCAAATCATTGCAGAATACTTGGAGGAATGGTGTGTAGGCTCCTCAGACTTAATCAACAGCACCAGCAATGGGACAGAATGGTATTCCCAAATTCAGGTATAATTTAATGGCTCTACCACTCATTGCCAGAATGCTAGTGGGCTCAAATTCTCCTAAGCAGAAAAGCATTTAAACCCAAGTTGTCTCTCCAGATACCTTCCAAAAAGAGATGTGCGTCCTGCTCCTCTGCAGCTGCATGCACCCTGTGCTCCATCTCCATTGGCTTTTGCACACACTTCTCAATGTGATAGAAATAATTTTTTCCACAGTAACTCATATGTTAAAGTAAAAAAGAACCAAAGTGAAGTTGGTTTTTGTACTTATGTCAGTCCTTATGAAACTGAGTTTGTTCAGAAACTTTTTTTTCTGATTATTACAGTCCATTTCAAGACAAGAAAGGCATGAGAAGGAACTGAATGTTATAGGATATAATTTTACCTACCTCACTGGCAGGAGGGATGCCAGTGAGGTACCCAACAACGAAATTAAGCCATCATGTCCATGTGCATTATGGATGGTACAACTGGTATTTTGTGAAATTATATTCAGTTCAATTATTATTGTACTTGCCTGCCATTTTAATACATAATCATTAAAATGTGTTGCAGTTATGTATCATTTTTATCTTAATATTTTAAATTTCACTGTCTTTGTAGAAGCCTTAGAGCATTCTTAACTAAGAAGGTAAGTCGAATTTTACATTTCTGCATAATAGGATGAATATTAGCATAAAATACTAATACTCTGGGATCGCAGAGCCTTCATACTTTTCCCACTCTGTACCTTTTCCTCCTCATAAGTATACGAAAAGCCATCTCACGGTTCTGTTTGAAATCTCTTCTTAACACTTTGTTCTTCTGAAATGTCTTAAAAACCCCATGGAAATGACGAAGGAGTAAGTGCTGTGTGACCTCCTGTTTTTCATGGGACTCTCGTAATTATCCTTACAATGGGTATTTTATACTGTATCACATCAACTCATCTAACACAGCCTTTAAGGAAACAGATTTTGCCTAGAGGGTTTTCAGCGCATAAAACCCCTCCCAGCACAGCGCAGCCGTGGCAGACCAGCCCCGCTGTGACCAGCAGGCAGGTAGTGCCGCTGTGGCCACCCTCATTTCCTCGCATGAAGCCGGAGCTCCTCCTTGCGTATCCTCACCTGGTCATGTCCACTGCTGCTTCCATGTGTGTCAGAAGCTGGAGGTCAATCAAGGTACTTGCAGGTTAAGGAGCCAGTAAGAAGCTGTGGTGTTTCCCTGACAAACTGGGAGCACCAACGTTGTGGCGAGGCAGCACAAATGAGGGTTTAATGGGGAGGTACCAGCCTCCTGGATTCTGCTACAGGGCTGTCACATATGCATTGGGTGCCTCGCCGTCTGTCTCCCTGTGACAACGATAACTTCCTCTCCAAAGTACAGAATAACGCTTTCCCATTCCTACTGCTCCTTCCTCACACGCAGTGAGGCTAATTCCTAACATCTCATACAACTGCTAAAAGCAATATCCAAGTCGTGAACCACAGAATGGTAATGATAACTCTTCTTTCCCAGCAGATCAGAGTTCCCATTACAGGTAGATTTGCAATGTATCTCATGAGAATATTGCAAATACAATATGTACGGTAGGGTTCATAGCTGCAGCTATTGAATGCAGGAACACTGGCGCTGCTGTACATGTTAACGCATCATTAATTCTTTGTTGAAAGTTCAAAGGAATTAGTTAAATTTATTGTTCTTTTTAACTAAATAAATACATTATTATATGTTTAAATATATGTCATCATCTCTGAGAAAGACTATCTCAGAGAACAGCCAGTACTCAGTTTAAAATACAAAATGAAGACCTGCAGAATGCAAATAGTATGGATACAAGATTACAGTCCGGGTAAATGTAGAAGTATCGACATAATGTGTCCAAATCACAGTAAAATCCAATTTATGCTGTGAAATAGAAAACAATCTCTTTTTTTTCCCAGTTTTTTTCTTGCCATTGGTAAAGAATTTTTGTTCGTTAATTTTTTCTTCCCAGAAGTGCAAACTTCTTCATGTCAGCAATTATGCTTGTTCTGCACAGTAGAGGACAGCATGCATTTTTTTCTTTTACTGCTGACTCTATCCACATTTTGCCTGATATGCTTTTCCATCCCCACCTTCACCTTCTGCACCCTGTGAACACAAAAGATAAAAAATAGAATAAATGCAAGGGAGCTGAAGGAACTGAAGTGATCACACAGGTTTGCTTTGCTGTGCTCAAAGTAATATTGTCACTTTCTCTAGCAAGAAGAATCTCTCACATACCATGTGGGATTCAAATGAAAGTCTATCATTACATTACAAAATACAAGTTCACATTTTGACTTAGTCCCTTATTATTCAGGTATATTAATTGTCACTAAAGATGACATTTGACATGAATAAAGGGAGCAGAATCTGACCGACAAAATATCTGAGACATGCAAGTTTTGTGTATTGACCATGACTGTTATTTGAACAGGGTGTCTTAAGATTCCTCTAAAACAATTGCATTCTGCATTTGTCATTTTTAGTGTCTGTTGAAAGAAAACCTTTATTTCGCATACGAGAAAATATTACTCTCTTGATTTCAATGTTTGATACCCTAAAGGATTTCTTTTGTCTTCACATTTTAAAATGCAAACAGATTTTTAATTTCCTGCCCAGCCCCCCAACATACTTTCTTTTCATCATACACGAAATAGAGGTATCTATCAATATATAATTTGGCATTGATTTCTATGGGAGTGTTGATTAACGTACTGCTGTAGCACTGACATTCTCATTGTGTCCATGTATGTGTGTTTGCGTGTCTGCGATAGAGACCTTTTCTCTCTCTTTCTCACTTCTCTCTTTCTCTCTCTCTCTGGCAAGCTGAGTAGAAGGATCTATTTTTTGACAGGCTGCCACTCTCAAGAGGGCATAAAATCTGCATTTCCTTTCATCTATGTGGATTAGTGGATTATCCTGCAGTCTGCTTGGTGACTGAGATACTTTATATCCTTCATCTTTGAGTTCTTAAAACTAATATAACAACAACAACAGGTGTGTTTCTAAGATTTGGCGTGTGTAGGAGAGCGAGAGGTTTTATCACATAGCCGATTGGTATCTTAAAATCACAATTTTTTTTTTCACAGAGACCTCATTTTAGCAACCAACTGTATCATAATAAGGAAGTCACCCTTTTTATTTTTGCTTCATTTTGTGATAAAAGCACATCAAACAAGAAAGTTGGAAGCCTGCCGCTATTATTTGATCCATTTTCAGGAGGGAGGAGGGATGGGAGACAAGAGAAGAAAAGAAGGGAATTAATTAGGGCAGCAAAATCTGTGTGTAAAGAGGAGGGTTTGTATGATGGTCTCAAGTGTAATGCTGGAATACGAAACAACATTTCATTTAATAAAAAACCCAACCCTTTAGAAGAAAGCTCTGTTCCAGTTAACTGCCTTCCAACTTCCAACTTCAAAACTCATTCTAACAGGCGTAAATTAGAAGTCTCTACTTTGCCAGCCTCCCCACCCCACAAACAGAAATACCAAAGCAACTGGAGAGTGCAGCTGAGGTACCCTGCCATTCCCCTCTGGCAGCCGTGCACCATTCCCCCTCACCCTCACCTAGATGGACGCAGTGAGCCCGGGCCAGGTCTCCTGGGCCAGGCGTGTGGTAGCACTGTGGTTTTTCCTGCTGGCATCTCAGGGAGGTACCACCAGCAATTGGCCAGAGACGGTGAGCAAACAAATAAAAAACCCCAAGCAAAGAGAAAAATGGAGTTGAAAACCCATAATTTAACCCACAGAACAGGATTGTGCACTCCTATTATAATATTGGCTCTCGCAAGGCTGAAATTAAAGTGTTCTGTGCAGTTTTAGGTATGAACTTTCTTTCTCTAGGTCTTTCATTTTTAAATCAAACCATTCCTCTATTTTTATACTCAGTTGCTAACCTATTTTATCAATAATTAATTCTGCCATCTATCACAGAATGTATGAATCAATGAATTTCTTATCTATGTTTCCTAAATACCTCATTCCGCCATTTTTTTCTTTCCATATAACCTCTAATGATTCTTAATCTATTTGAACTTTTCTGACACCTATTTAATCCTTTCTGTATGTGCTTCTCAATAAAGATCCAGATACTCCTCATGTCCTGCATCTGGAACTTAGCTGAGGTTTACATAGCATCTAATGTATGTCCTGGTCCTGTCCATAACTCTGAACTTCATTCATAATGGGATAGGCTGAAACTCTGGGACCTATTTTGGACCTTATTATTTGTTTCTGGTAGTGCCAGCAATGTATGAAGAATTTTTATACAGTCAAGACCATACAGCCACTACCCAAAGAAAATCATACAGTCCAAAGGGAGCAGAACTCAGAGGAGAAAAAGAACAAAGGGATATTAGTACAAATCTTCTAGCTCTCTGCCTGAGTGTGTAGCCAAGCTGTAGCATTCTGTATCCTCAAGCAAGGGATACAAGAAATCAGAAAAAAATGAAATGCTGTCTTCTAATTATGCTTATTGCACTTTCAAGTTTCTTTTTTTGTTTCACTTTATATTTTTCAATCCTTAAAACAATTAAGTATTCATTTTTATTGCTCTCTTTGTCTAATGGAAAATGATAATAAATGCTTTGGAAATGGATTTAGATTTGATGCAAGAAGACACTTTATTATGTCCTTAAATTTCAGAATGCTCTGAGCATAACTGAAACACGGATAAAGGTTTCAGTAGCAGCACACTCAAGAATAAAGAGAACTTCTGGAGATGGTAGTTGTGCAAGCCACGCTACATAAAAGTGGTTGATGGGGAATGAAAAACTAATTTTTTAGGCCGAGTAAGACCGAAAACAAAGACCATGAATTTTTAAGCTGAAAATAGATTGCTATAGCATGGGCGCAACGTGGAGTGGAGAGCAGCCTAGCCAAGGAAACAAGATACAAGACTCAAGGAAGTGAAATAAGGGAGAGCTTGCTCTAAGTTCACTAGGCTTTACATTGATATCCCAATCTGAAATCTACAATAAGACATTTGAAGCAATAAGAACAAAAAAAAAAGTAAAGGGAAGAACTGAAACACTGTAAGAATGAGAAAGAGGGGAGGACAAAATGTCTCCACCAGTACAGCATGAGATAGCAATTCAAACAGGGAAAGGAAAAAGCTAGAAAGTCTGTCTCCTTCTCTGAGACAGTCCAGAAGCACGAACCACTGGCAAGTGAGTCAAAGATGCACTGAGTTCAGGTAGATTAAGAAGAAGGAATTGTCATCCACTGCAGCTGTGGGATTTAACACTTGGCAAAGTCCTGTGTCACTCGCAAGAAAATGACTCAAATAGCCTGCAAGTTTGCACCCAGCAAGATGGTTTGTAAAGTGACTATGACATACTTGGACAGAAATAAATAGCTCAAATATTAAAAACGCATTCATTTGATAGTATGCATTTCCTTGATGTTGTAGTCAGCATTCTGTTTCAAGATCAGTGGTGGAACCTTGATGACACTGCAGTGCTGTGACACAGGTAACAATGAAAAGGTCCATTTTAAAAATACAGAAAAATACACTATTTTCCTCTTTTAACTATCATCTTTATTTGTCTGTTGTTATCATAAATTTGCATTATATTATACAGATTTGTAATTAATTCCAAATGTAAAATAAGCAGAAGTTATTAAACTGGGAGGTAGACGCTCCCATGAGACAACTGCACAGAAGACACAAGAAACCTCATACCAAGAGAAAAAGGAAGCTGTTATTAGGTAAGGAATGTCTAGTCGCAGATACTGCCAACAGCTTTGGTCCGACAGTGGGACCTGCAAGGTGTACTGGATGGCCTGGCTAGAATTATCACCTCTTCCTTTTCCAATCTTCCTACCTTAGCAGACAGAGCATGCTAAGTCAACAAAGGGTAAGAAAGGTATCCTACGTTATTTAGGTTTATGGAGGGTATCTCCTAGAAGATAAGTGTTTTTTTTAGAAATAGTAGTTATTTACAAAGCCAACTGCTGTATGTATCTCAGCAAGGGCCTAACACACAAGGCAGCATGTTTTCATGCATGGGGCATGACTTGGATTTTAGAGACTTAATGATGGTGCTGGAAGATCCTGAAGCAAGGTTTCAAGCATGAGTATGTCCACAGTGTTAATGTGTCCAGAGCAACTCAGAGGAACTTTCAAGAGCAGCTAACAGAGCAGCATAACATCTAAACTTTAGCCCCTGGAGTTTCAAACTTGGAAAATATGAAACATTTCGATTTTTTAGTTTAAAAATAGTGTTTAATTCTAAACTTTCCTCTGACATGTTTAATACTTTTTATTTCCCTGAAACCAAACATTCTAATCAATTAAAAATCCCTTTTGTTTCAAATTTAGTATTAAATTAACAATGAAAATATTTCAAATTAAATATTTTTATATCAATATATAGGTTAGGTATACAAAAAAACAACAAAATCACAAATCCATTTTCATTCAGTTTTACTCTAAGGCCTTTTCCAAGTCAATGCTTTCGACATAACTATTCCCCACTCCATAAATATGATGTACATTCCCTTTTTCTTGTTATATGACCTTGTATATGTTCAAATTAACCTTACTATCTCTTTACCAAATGACGCATAGCGATCTTTATTACTAACCTGCCTCTACTATTATTTACTGCTCTACCAATGTTCGTGTCACCCACAAATTTATCTGTATTGATTTTATATTTTCTTCTAGAACATTGGTAAAGACACTGAACAACATTGGTCCCCAGTGGATGCACATAGCAGGAGAGTCTGTAAACTATAAGCATTCTGTAAGTACTTACAATAAACTGTAAGCACTCAACTAATCAGTTTTTAATATATTGAATATGGTTTTAGTGAATTTTGTACAGTGCCATATTTATAGGAGTTATGGCATTTTAAGACAAATAGCTTAGTGTTCTATCTCTAGCTATATTACAAAGTCCTAGTTATTATAGTTATAGCCAAATGTAATCTCATCAAAAAGATACCATTTTTTTGGTAAAAAGTGTTTATTATAAAGCTATACTAATTGTCATAAATTATGCTACTATCTTTACTGATTTTATCCCATATTATTCTCTACCAGTGCTAAGATGAAAGCCAAGCTAGCGTATCAGTGCGTTCCAAGTTCACATTCTTAATCTTTCTTAAATTTTGGTGCAACAAAAAAATACCCATTGTTCTAATACTTTGTACAAGTAAATAGTAGGGGACTGGAAGGAATACCCTTGGCCACTTGCAGCTGTCACAGACAATTGAACTATGCAGTGCTTCTGTACACATATCGATCACCAGCTTAAAACCAATTTGGTTCTCCGCTCTGATTACTTTTGTTGGAAATTTGTGCCAAATTTTCCCCATAACCGGTAGCATGTATATGCTTACTTTTAGGCCAACATTATCATTTATTGTCAATGGTCAAACTCCTTCCCAAAGTATTTACCCTACTCTTCTTCTCTGAAGTATTTATACTGTTTTAAATACCACAGTCATAAGTCCTTCAACTTTTCTTTTGCTAGGCTCAGCAAGGTACCACTTGATAGTCTAATCAAGATAAATTCCCAATTCTGCTGATCATAGTATTAGCTTTTCTCTCCATCTCTTCCACTTTCAAATACACTTTCTTGGGTGTGACCAAGATATACTCAATATTTATCAATGTGTGTACTGTATTGCATTTCTCCTATTTTAACTGGAAATATATCAGTTGAAGTTTCTTTTTTTTTTCTTTTTTTCCCCAAGACACTCTGGATCACTGGCTCATATTGTGATTGACTAATACACCCAGCCCTCTCTTTTTCTGTGTCATTTCAAATGAATGATCCCAGTTAGTAGCTCTGATTCAAGATCAGCAGTTCACAGCCAATTCTATTCAGTGATCCAGAACTGCGATTTAAAAATGTTTAACTTATCTAATGGTTGCTGTTAATCATCCTCTTGAGCTACTAATAGAAGAGAACATATTTCATTTTCTCTGGAAGATATGAATACATTACCCCACTTCTTTCCAAAGACAAAAAGGTGTTCCACCAAATGTTTCATACTCCTCTGCATCGTGGGGAGGATCATACTTGTCAAGATCTTATGTAGATTCCTCTCAAAAAGCATCAGGGATCTAATACTCCTGATGATAAGCCTCCACATACACTATCAGGGAATTTTGTCATCTTTTTATTTGGGTGGAAGAAACACCATAAGAAAAGGATGGAAATGGAGGATTCACAGAACTGTGGAGTTGAGCAGTCATAATTACCTAATGATTTAGTTTTAGATTCATCTTCTGCGTATCAAGAAAGATGGGGAATGTGAGCTTTCAAGCCCTTTTTTTAAAAAACGTCCCTGTTTTAGGTGTTTTGGTGATTTTTTTTTTTCTTAAATAAATGGAACATCCCTGAATCTATTAAAGTTGCAACCAATTTAAAGAGCTTTCTTAAGAGACTTTTGGGACTTTCACTACACACCTTGGAAAATGTATGCGATGGCAGTAACAGAGTGGTGGAAAAATGGAGAGGAGCTGAAAGTGAAACATCATTTCAGTTCCAAAAAAAGAGAGGTTCAAATTTGCTCATTAAAAAGGCAGAGAAATAAATATCAACTTTTTTTTTTTCCTTGAAAGTGATCAGTCATCTCTTGTTGAAATACACAGAATAATTAATCTGTATTTGTTGCATGGCAGAGCATAAAAGTATGATACCACTGGCATGGAAACTGGTCTCCCTTTTTAATTCTCCACTTAGGTACTTTTAATCATTGATTTTCTTCCCCTATCACACATATACATGAGCTGGATGACTAGTGACTATTAGAACTTTTTACTATGGCTTAGGTTCTCATTCCTGACAAAAACAAGAGGCAGAACCAGACTAGCTGCACTGGACCAGCCCATTGACGTTACTAAAAATGTTCAGGCCTTCTTGGTGAACTAATCCAGTTCAATAAGAATATCATCGCTTACTGAAAGCTGCCTAAAACCTTAACCACTGTTGCCTTCATCTGAAAGACGTAGGTAGCATCCCTGAATCTGATCCTGTGGGTGACAAGCACTCCTATGTTTCTCCAGACTTTTGACATGCCAGAGGCGCTCTTCCGCATACAAAAGAGAAGCACTGCAACAACACTGGTAATGGAGGGTTCCCAGACCAGGCAATAAAACACTGCCTTATATTTAGTAAAACAGCTGTCAAACACATGACTTTAGTATGGAGAAGATTTACAACTTTCATGTCTGTGAATAAAGACATGATATTTTGAGGTGGATTTGTTTCTGTTTTGCAGTTGAATCCCTTGGGTTTTGAATATAAATCATCCCTACAGAGTAAGTTGTACCTACTTTTGTTTAAGGATTTTGGTGCTAACTTTCTCTTACACATGTCATATTGTGTGAAATGCTCAGATAGATGAGCAGGCTAAGTGTGAGCCTTAGGAAAGGCTCCTAGATAAAAAATGTAGTGATCTCAACTGGGACTAATTAAGACAGTAGTTAATTTTCTCTTCTTCCTCTCCTTACACATTTTGAAATGTTTTTGGAGATACCACTTCTTTCTTTGGAGATAGCCACATTTAGGCTGCCCAGAGAGGTGGTGGAGTCTCCATCTCTGGAGACATTCAAAACCCGCCTGGATGCGTTCCTGTGCAACCTGCTCTAGGTGACCCTGCTCTGGCAGGGGGGTTGGACTAGATGATCTCCAGAGGTCCCTTCCAACCCTATGATTCTATGATTCTATTATCATCCATTTACCTTCATTATGGTTTTGGCTATCAGTGAAGGATGGTGGGATGGAATGTGAGATACCCAAAACCAGTATCTGAGGCTCAAGTGCTGCTGTTGCTGTGCGTAGCCTAATGAAGGCAATAAGCTTTTTATGTGCTCACAGATCTGTTTGTGTCTTTTCCCTGTCCAGGAGGGGCTCACTGCCACATATATTGTTGCTTATACGTTCATTTTCTGAACTAAACTTAGGTAAAATTATCAGACAAAACAGTGATGCTCAGCCAGCCTAGGCTGCTAATGCAGAAGGCACCACCATTTTCTCTAATACAACTATCTTCTGCACACAACTCATGATACTTCAAGCTTTCATATGAAATGCATGGCCTCTTTCCAATCAACCACAGTTTGGAAACCTGTTTCTTAACATATAACCCTTATTCCTTAAAATGGACATACTATCTAATAGAGAGAGTCACTGGTACATACGGAAAATAGCTAGAAAAATCTTGCAGGGTAGTTCTGGTTTCACTATAGTTTAAGAACTACATTACAAGTAAGTTTCAGGCTCTTCATTCAAAGTGTTTGGCTATCATGATTTGCATACACATCTCATTGGGATTTTAAGAAACATGCATTTTTTGGGGTATAACAGGAGCTCTCTGTTAAGCTCTGCACTAACTGTAACAGTCAGCAACAATCTTCCTGTGAACGATATCTTAACTGTGATACGTCACTTAGACACACGGATATTAAAAAATTTTTCCAGGCTACATTTCTGAAAAGATGTGGGCTTATGTTATAAAGCAGCTCTTTTGGGTAGCAAACAACTCTGAGATGGCCACCAGTGTTCCCTAAATAAGGCCCAGCTGGGTTTCACAACCTCAGCAAACCTGGCAGAGCTTTCTGGAATCTATATGGTTCAAAGTGTCACAAGCAGAGAAGTGAAGGGCACAGAAGTGCTCTAGGCAGCAAGTACCTATATGGTACTCACAGCCAGGGGTGTCCTAGTGTTAGGTGTCTGATGAGGTCGGTCTTTTCTCATACAAGCCGCAGACAAGGGGAAAATAGAAGTTATTCATCTCCCTCAGCCCCACTGAGGCATCATTTACCCCAGAGCCAGATCATTCACCAAGAGCGTGCAAGACCTGGCTTCTTCCTTTACCTGATTTCACCTGAAAGTTGATGTTTTCACATCTCATAGGAAAGTGACATAATTACTGTCATTTTGGTGAGGGGTGGCTCTTAGACTCCTGAGTGGAAGATGCTCCATTTTGTACAAATAAGTAGTGTTTGGACCAATAACGAAGAAAAAGACAAAAATTTTATCAAAAGATTAGTAAACTGTTCTCAGTTGTGTGAAAGTCATTACCCCTCATCCTATTACTACATGCCCTTGTAAAAAGTCCCTCCCCACCTTTCCTGTAGGCTCCCTTTAAGTACTGGAAGGCCACAATTATGTCTCCCTGGAGCCTTCTCTTTTCCAGGCTGAACAACCCCAACTCTCTCAGCCTGTCTTCATAGTATAGGTGCTCCAGCCCTCAGATCATCTTTGTGGACCTCCTCATCTGGACCTGCTCCAACAGGTCGATATCCTTCTTGTGCTGAGGACTCCAAAGCTAGATGCAGTACTCCAGGTGGGGTCTCACCAGAGCAGAGTAGAGGGGCAGAATCACTTCCCTTGACCTGCTGGCCACGTTTCTTTTGACGCGGCTCAGGGTACAGTTGGCCTTCTGGGCTGCAAGGGCACATTGCCGGCTTGTCTATTGCTGTTCAAGAATTCAAGCCATGAGCAAAGTCAATGAAAGCTGATGGTACTGCTTTGCAGGGCTAAGTGCATAATTAATTGCATAACAACATACAACCCTGTACCACACAACCCTGTATCACAATTCTTAGTATAATCGTATACATTTCTAACATGAAGAAGTATAGGACTTGCAACTGATATCGACTGGTATAGTTTCAGGGATAATGGATTTTCTCGGTGCATCTCATAATATTTCACGGAAGCATTTGACAGTGGTATCTGCATCATGGTAACAAAATTAGCTCTGAGGTACTTGACACAACAACAAGAGAATATTCTGATTTATGTGTGTTTAAGACCTCTCACGTTTTATTTTTTCTGTTCCATTTGTTTTCTGTTTAGTTGTTGTTGGTTGTGGTTTTTTCTGACCATGTTTTTCTGACGACTTTAACTATTCTGTCATCCAGCTTGTTCTCCTCCCTGGTATTTCCAGAGTATTTTTTTAAAAAAGTGCATGCTTTCTGAAGCATTCTCTCTACTAAAAAGAGTTTGGAAACTGAGAACCCATGTGGCTCTCACTCTCATGAAAAATTCATAGTGATTTAGACATAGTGATAATTGGACCACAGAGATATGACAAGTTTTTCTTGCTATAGTTCTCTCTAGGACTAGAATTGATTGCTGCTACTTTTATACATCTCTGTTTAATTAAATTTCATGGAAGTCATATGGAGTAAAAATTGATGCAATTGATTGCAAAGATGCAATTTTTTTACAGTAAGGATAATTAACACTGAAACAAATTATCTGAAGATGCAATAAGTAGAATGACCATCTAGAAAATATGCTCTATTTCAACCGCAAACTGGTACATTTGCTAAAATAAATAGTAGGTACTAACTTACGGTTAAACGTGAGCTGATGGACAAGTTGGCGGTGAGTTACATATTGTCTATTTTGGACAAAGAATCAGAGACTTTCAGAAAAAAACCTTTTACAAATATTACAGTGATTGCGAGAATTTGTATAATTTATATTAAAACCATATAAATACAAATAACATTAAAGAAAAATCCCTAGCAATATATACATCCATAGCAATGTCCTAAGGCTTAGTTCTCCTCTTTCTATTTTAAAGCGGTTTGGAGAAATGGGTTGACATCATGGTGTACCAGAAGTCATTTGTGCTACGTGTGCTTTAAGAAAAGTCAGCACTTGACAAGCTTTTTGTACTGATAATGGCCTGCTACAACTTAATAACTTCCAAAGTATGCAAAAGTTGTAAAACTAACTTCGCTGTTTAGCTTCAGCCAAAGAAAAATCTTATAAAGAAATGTTGTTGTGTTGGGGGGTTGTTTGTTTTTTGTTTGTTTGTTTGTTTGTTTTTCAAATGAGTTATTGAAACCCTGAAGCAAATTTCCTATTTATGAAATTTTTTCCCAAGAACGCAAATGTTCCTGATTTCAGCACTGTACGAAAGGGAAAGCTCTGATTTTTAGGTCATGTACGTGTTATTAGCAAACACGTGAATCTAAACTGGTATATCTGTACTCGGAAAACTTCCTACACTAGAATGAAAATGCACTTGTTTCAGAATAGGAGCCTCCACTCATTGATACTAGTACAGTCAGTTTAACAGTGGTAGTAGCATTATGTTGCTATGAGTTTTCTAGGCATACAAGCAGTTTCCTGGATATACGCATTAAGTTGCCTTGCAGCAAATGCTTAATCTATGACCTATCTAATGCTCCAGAAGCAACAGAAATTTGCAGAAGAGAATGTCACTGCAGGTTCCTTTTGGCTGTAAGTGGCCCTTTCACATTTACCACGGGGCACACTTTCTCCCACATCACTGGGTTGTGTGTTTGCTCTTGTCAGCTGAGGAATTTATGAAGCCAAGTTAACTTTACATGTTCATCCGTAGTCTCCAGATGGAATAGCTTATTTATCAGCCTGTCTCTGCCACGCATGGAGTATGGTGTATAGATTCCCGAGCTAGCAGAGATGCAACTCAGTAAATCCACATGGTGCGGATCAGCTCTATGGCTGACCTAACAAGCTCTGCTTCGCAGCTATCTTTATTAGCTTGAATGCACTGGTGCACAAATGTGGCTTAGCCTGCAGTCAGACCCAAGCTGATTCACATCCAGTCAGCTCAGGGAGCTCTGCACCATGCACCCGCTGCTTCTGGTTCTGGTTATCATTGTCAGCCCTGGGTCAAACATGTTTGCACCCCTGGTGTAGACAGATTTCTATTTGGAAGCTCACCTGAACAACACACCGTTGAAAAGCTTTGTTTTCTCGTGCAGATATGGACCAACAGTTCAGCTAGGTAAAGATTAATGTTTATTGGAAACTGATATTTGAAGAAGTTACCGGTAGTTTGTTTTCAGTCAAATAAAAGGGATCACTTAATAGCGGGGATTATTACGTAGTATTCATTTGTTTGTATCTTCAGGGTAATATCTTTGCCACTAATCCGCTGGCAGCCATTCTCCTAAAAAGAGAGAGCTTCTTTGACACAGACCACAGAAAAGTACAATAGCAGCTGTTTCTCAGCATGATTTTAAAGATGATTTTTAATATGAACTTAAACTTGCAATTTCTAGGAATCCTGGACAACAGAAGGTTAAAAGTAGAAAGACCTACTCTTTCTGCATCATTAAAGCCACCTATCCCTTTCTAATCTACATAATACCCATAATTACATGCAAATTATGTGATTTTCAACTGTTTGTAAAATCTGTTCCTATAATTAAATGCAGCACAACAATGTTTTTAAGAGCTCAGAGACATCTCTATGAATCATACGTATCCTGCAGAGCCCCATTATCACAATCAGAACTCAGAGGACAACATTTTTGCGGTAAACATTGTAGTTTGATACAATGGACCAGGCGTGAATAATTTAAGGAACCATGGCAAGACCTTGTTGATTGCTTCTCTTAACATTATAAAGAATAATGGTAACACAGGCCTTTGTTAAAGGCCTGTGTCCCTGGAGAGATGGCATTTAATATGATTGCAAAGGAAAGAGCTGGCGTTGGTCCAGCCTGTGAGTGTTCCTGCTTAAAACCCCTACAATTAAATTGGTTAATGAGAATCATGTTAAACACAAAGTAGTTCATGCCATAAAGTTGAGAAAGAATCATCATGCTACAAGTTAATAGGGGGGAAAAGGGACAAATTAATCCAATTACCCCTTTTTTTAGTTATTCCAGGGAAAAGCAAATTTATTCACAATCAGCTTTCAATGCATTTCCCTAATTAATGCAGTTTGATAAAATGAAACAAATTCATGATATCATTAGCTGAGTTGTGCCTAATGAAGTTGGGCTGTATGAAACATTAACTGCAATACTGAATCCATTTCGTTGGACTGGGAAATATGCATTTGTCATTTCAGTAAATTTACTCTGGAAGTTCCAATCACGAGGCCTTATCACCATAATCATCGTGTCCTGATAAATCTACATATATTAACATTTTGATCAATGTCATCGTTAAGCTCAGACTAGGAAGAATTCTATGACTTGGCAGCATGGAAGAAGTTAAATAGGTCCCTTGACAACCTGGGCTCTTTACCAACCGATGGTAAGAAGTTGTCTGAAGGACAACTGTCAAACTGTAAATGGAAATAACAGTACCTTTGTTCCCAGGTTTGTTCAGCTACTCTTTCTCCCACAGAGGTCTATAAGTCAAAGTGGTTTCTGTAATATTCCTGTTTACACAACAAAAGGCATGTAAACTTTAATTGATAATGAAGAATAACACCAGAAGGTACCTTTAAGAGAATGAAGCTTTGATAGGGACATTCATGTGGGAAGAAGCGACAAAAATTTAGCATTGCCTCTTTTGTTTATGTGTTTAGTTTTTGGTTTTTTTATTTTTACTGGGACTATGCTATTCAAAATATGGAAAAGATTCAAGCCTGCTACCTGACACTGAAACATTAGTTCCTGTGAGGCATCCTTCTTTATTAAGATCTGATAGGATACAGTGTAAACAAGGATCATTTATATAGGGGCTATTGGACCCAGAGGAAATTTTCTGATTATATAAACTTGAATTAAAGCAGAAAAATGTGCATAATCCTTCTAATCAACACAGTGTCATTCTCCACTCAAAAACTTAAGTGCTATAATCATTACCAAAAGGGGAACATCAGAATACCAGAAATTCTTTTCCTAGTATTCCTAATGGAGGAGAAGAGATGGGACAAATCCTATTTGGAGCTTTGCAGAAGAGAGGGGAAGAAACATTTCCCCGAACTGGCTCACAAAGGGTGTTTAAAATTAAATGACTAGAGAGGAAAAGTTGTATGATTATGGGATTGTCATTCCACTGATGTATGTTTGAATACTCCTGTATCTTCATTTCCTAAATTTTCACTGACATACAGATGTAGAATTTCAGTTTAATGGTTTAATATGACACCAAGAAAATAATTTGTTTTTATACAGTGAAATTGGAATGATGAAAGAAATTAACACTCAGTGATACATAAAGAAGGAATGAACTGCCAGTGTTCAATTTATAAGCAAGCTCTATAAGGGTTTATGATGGCAGACTGCAAGTTTTATTTATTAATTATCCTAATTTAAATTATTGTCTTGTCTCAGTTTAATTTTCATTACAGTTTAATAATAATATTACAAGGAAGAGATCATTAAAACTAAAATTTGAAACTGGATGTTTGGCTTGAACAAATCATTGACAACAGAAGGAGAAGAGCCTGATTAATCAAACATTTGCATATTCTTTATGCTAAAAGAATAGGGAGGCTGTAAGCATCAATTCAAACTTCTTGCATTAATTCAATATTTATTGGCCTTTTGCTAAAATCAAGTGTGGAATACAAAGTCACTCCCAGGGAGAAAGCTGTGCATCAGAACTTACAGATTCTCTAATTCAGCCTGTCAGCGACACTTGTTTCAGATTTGTGTGTTGACCTGCAATGAAAAAAATGATTTGTAGGCGATCTCAATCTTGAAGCTGTTTGGCATGTAAAGTTTTTGAATGTTAGGTGAGTCATACTAGAGGGAAAAATGTCTTTCCGTCAGCTGATAAGGTTTATTTCATTAAAAAATATCCAGGTAATTTCACTGTTTTTTTTCTGGTATTAAAAACTGAAACCAGAGGAAATTTTCAAATGCAAGATCACCTGATTTTGAAAGTGATTACAACATTGCTTTTCAATTTTTCAATTTCAAATAAAATTAAAAAAAACCTCTTGGTGTAAACTGATAACATTTTCCACATTTTCTAATCTGGAAAAAAAAAAAAAAAGCTTGCATTATCCGCAAACTTTCTCATTCTCTAAGAAAAGAGAAATTCCAGTAACCACTGCCACAAAGTCAGGTTAGGGACAAAGACCTTCTGGAGGTCTGTTTTCCCTGACAGTGACTCCTTACAGCTCCAGTTGAGTTTTGTAACACTTCTCTTGACAGTCTGTTAGAAACTTTAGAAAAAACAGCAGTAACAGTCACAACACAGTTGTTATTTCATTTAAATATACTCCTTGAAAAACAAATGTTTTTACAGTTCTACTGGTAGTTTGTTCCTTCTCATTGTAGCTAAGCAACCAGCATTTTGACAAGATTCTGCTGTCACCGTTAATGTCCCCAAACATATGGTTTTCCAAAGCTATAATTACAATTTAACAGTGGTAAAACAAGATGGCAACTATCACGGGACACAGCCTTGCAGATCTTCATGCTACAAATTAAGCCAGTGGTAATTACATTAACATTGCCAGAAGCAACCAATCCATTTTCTTACATAAAATCAAATGTTCAGCTACGTAGTTTTAGGATAACAATTTTAACAGTTATTTGCATAATGTGTAATGAATTGTATCAACTTTTCATAGCACTGTTAATGAAGTATTTTAAAAAAATATTAAGCATCATTTAATCACACTAATCCTTGACATCTGTCAATTTTATATTTTCAAAATCAACAGCAGAAAATGGCTTGGTCCCATCCTATGTACAAGGCTGGGATCTGTAAGACACATTCTTCATGACACCTACTATGCTGCAATAAGTTATCACCACTGGTCCCATTAATCTTTCTTACCAGAAGGCCCATCCCAACTCTTAGTATAGTCGTACTGTAAAGCATTCAATCTGAGTTAATTCCTTCTATATGAAAAGTAAAGTCTGCTGTCCAGAACCATAGATGCGTTATCATTTTAGTGCTGATTGCTAGACACAATATGCAAAGTGAGGGACTACTCCAGAAAACAGCAGTTTAACTCCGTTCAGATTTCTGTTCAGTGGAACCTGAGTGGAGCTGAACATTCTGCATATACGCCTCATATATATTATCATTAATGAGATTATTAATTTAAAAAGGACGTTATCATAGAGCTGCAGGTTATCGTGAGCTTAACTTGAAGCATATGATTAAATGCCAGTGACTTCAAAGCACACAACAGCAACAAAAAGAATTCCTATCATGTTTAACTTCTATTACACTTTCTAAGGAAAAAATACTCTTGCAAATTTCCATATTGATGATAAAATATTTTATCTCTTGACAAGGACAAAAAAAAAATAACAAGTACATTTGCTTTATCAGGCATATGATATCTACTTTGAGTAGTTTAGCTTTAAAGTTTCACAAAAAGTCTTCTGCAGTTCTGCCTCTTTGAATATGATTAAAAAACGAAAACTGTGTCAGAGCTTTATGCAGTAGTCTTTCCAGAACATCAAATAAAGTATTAACTGAAATAATTGTAGGATTCTAAAGAGTTTACGCCTGGATTCCAGGCCTTACATCAGCCTCTAAATTCCTAGTGTATGTTTTGCTTTTACTAATCGCACTTTTGTTACACAGAATAATATTACATTGCAATTTGTCCAAATTCCTTTGAAAATATTCTTCGCTAATACACATATATTAAATTAAAAATTTCTTGTTTAGGACATTTTGATTTCTGCTGTCATTCTGCCTTCAGTGTGAAAAAACTGATCTTACATTCTCTCCTCCTTTTCCTTGCTTTGCAACTGTTTCCTGATATTTCTCATTTATAGTAGCATAATATAAGAAATGGGGAAAACACACCTTTCATTGATTTAATTTTAATTAGAGGTTTGAAAATAGTTGTTCCGTCTCTTACTTTCCTCTTTTTAATCTCTCTCCTTGTTCATTGGGAAAGGAGGAAAAGGAGAAACCTTAACCTTTGTGTTATACCTTTTAGGTTAAAAGGCCAGGTTAAAATGAGGTTAAAATAAAGTTGCTATTTGAAATTGAAAAGAGTATTTTTTGTTTCTTTTTCAAAAAGTAATTGCTGTAACAAAAGTGAGTACACGAAAGTGTATTAAGTATTAAATCTGGATAAGAATAACTTTTAAAAACACGCCTAGAAGAAGAGTGTCCCTGTGGCACCAAGTGAAATAGTGTATTTTACAAGCATGAATATAGTGTCCATTCCTCTGTTATTGTGCCAGTAAAGGACAAATCTCATATCAGACTGGCGTATGAATTGGATTAAACCTGTATAATCATTAATAATTATAATTTTATCATGATGAACTCAGTTTGGCCCTAGTTATTGCCAAATGCATCAAGTGGCACCCTCCAGCTATCTTCAAAATCAGGGAGATGGAGGAGAACAAAAGGAAAAGGAGCAGGAGCGGAAAGAGCTGCTCTAGTAACAGGCCACTACCACTGGAACATTTCTTTGTATTTCTGCGCGTCTGTGCAACTTGCATGATACTCTTACAACTTTCAATAATAAAATACGTTGAAAGAGACAGGAAAGGTTTAGGAAAAAACAACTCTGCTAATGAGAGAAGCAGAGTAACTGAGACATCAGTATCACTTAACGCATTCACAGTTGCAGCAGTTTTTTGCAAATAGTACTCCCATAAAGTGTGTACTGCATGTTCGGGGAGACACTTGTCTAACGTTGCCCAGCTAACTTGTAGGTGTCTGACCTAAGATAAGCAGGTAGATTCCCTCTGTTAATGAAGAGAAATAAGCCTGTGTCAGCAGAGGCTGCTGACAACGCAAACCATCCAAAAATAGGTATCTAAGACATGTGCAGTGTATGCCTCCATAGGTGCCATCTACTTTATCTACAGAAGGAAGCAGTATCTACTTTACAACAGACACTTAACCTTGCAGAGGCTGAAGACGAGTGAGATGTATCCTACTCTTATCGTGCCTATTGCATCAACATATTAACCACAGCTGAAATCCTGGAAAAATATCAAGTTGGTATAAACTCTACAGACATATCACTCAGTTCAGGAAAAGGCTGACTTCTCTGTGGGTGTTGACACTTGTGAAGTTAAGCAGTTAAGTGTATAATTTGCTGCATCAGGGCCTTGACATTTTTTGCTGTTTCTTTTAGGAAGTCAGATGAAGCAAAATCCAATCTGAAAAGGGCATAGTTCTTAGGGACGCTAAGTGAAATATAGGAAGAGATCTGGCTTCAAAATACCTAGGTTATATTATAAGATCACGTTGCAATTGCAAGGTGTGAGTTGCACTTTAGACCTATTTTGAACCACTTCATTTAAATCTATAACCAAGGTGTGGAGCTCCATACACATACACACAAGCTTGCACGCATTTTCTACATGTTGGATTAAAAGAACATTTACTTCTGTCTCTGAAGCCTATTTCTCCATTGCTCAGTATGTAGGTACCATACTGTGACCGAAGTGTTTATTTAAACAGCTACAACTGAGGCTTAATTCACCACAGACATAGCTGTTAAAAACAAACATTTAGATGTGAAAATAGCTCGGTGGCCTGCACAGTGCTAGTGAGACGAGCAGGAGGAGGTAGATGCAGCGTGCGCCGTGCCTCTTTGAAGTACAGCCTTTTGCAAGTATTGTGAAAACATTGGCTGAACCTGTAAAAAGAAAATAAAGTCATGCTCCTGATCTGGCCTAGCAGTATCCATTGAAGTTTTATTTTCCCTTACACGTAATAGGAAAAATTATAAGAAATAACAGATCTTTACTTGGAATTTAGCCACAGTACTAACTGCTCAAAAGAGAC
The DNA here is from genome assembly GCF_963924245.1 of Chroicocephalus ridibundus. NCBI lineage: Eukaryota > Metazoa > Chordata > Aves > Charadriiformes > Laridae > Chroicocephalus > Chroicocephalus ridibundus. The sequence goes on along the minus strand of NC_086286.1, from coordinate 104,000,731 downwards.
TGGTTGAAAATAGGTAACAGACACCACTTACACCATTTGCACAGTTGCCTCTATTGCTTCGTTTCTAAGCTTAACGTGTAGCTCGTGAGCTTTCAGCTCTGTTTATTTTTAACTGGCTACATCTGGAGTGAATTAAACACAGTCTTCTGTCCTTCTTAAATCTAGAGTTCAGTAGAATTACTCTGTATTGCCCATGTAGATAGATGATCTTTGCAGATTTACCATCTGTAAATGCTCATAATTCATTCTACGCTATTCTTACTGTTTACTTCAAATTAATACTGTGACGTTGTAACATGAGGGCTTTTTTTCAGGAACTAAGAATAACTTTTTATCAGATATTGTTAGTGTTTTATTGCCATTAATATCAACAAGTTTGTTTTGGCAGAAGATAATAAAGTTATAAAATTGTAAACATGTTTATTGTATTTTTTACTGTAATTTTATCTCTTCTTTGAGAAAAAAGACCACTTAATTATTTTCTAGATATTTTCTATTTTCTAGATATTCCTTTTTTATTTCTGGAGACTTTAGATTGTTCCTGTGACAAAACAATGTCCTAAGAGCCTTGATGATTAAACTCAAGATAAAAACTTCAGGTTTTTTATGGAATTTTGAAAATCTAACTAAGTTTTTTCTCGCTAAAGAAAGTAATTAAACTTATATGCTGTTGAAAACCCTGACAGTTTTTGAAAAATCTTTTAGTTACAAAGACAAGAAAATGACTGATGCAACAAAAGCAAACTAATAGCATACTCTTTTGAAGCTAAGCACACAGGTTAATACTGAAAGAGTAACCTTTAAACATTGAAAATTCTGTAATGAGAATCAAAATTCGGGAGATATTTTTACCCAGTAATAAATAGTGTGAACAACAGCTGGTAAAAAGGCATTGATGAAAGTATTTTTGTGATTGAAATATATAGATTGTTTGGAAATGTATATGTTTTTCTATTATTCAGCTGACAAAATCAGTTATACAGAGTACAGAGAAGAACAACAGACAATTTCTTAGAGCAACTAAGCCTGAAATCAGTTTTCTATATGGCTTTGTCTGAGACAAAGTAAACTTTATGAAAAGCTCAGAATGAAACATTAAAGTTCCCCAGGCAACCTGACTATTTTTTCTACTCATGTCCAACCCCCCTTTTTTATCATTTTTCCTCAGCAGAGTTGTTAAAACCAATCAAGCTTTGCTAGACAGAACTCATTTGCTTGTGTCTTCCCAGAGGGCTGCTCTTGAAGGATTTTCTGGAGTATATCTCAGCAGTCTGTCACCACAGTAGATGCTGGTGATCACATCTACTGCCTGTTGACACAAGACTTGTGAAGGCTTGTGCCACAACTCCTCGTTTGTTTAATTATGCAGTAATTAGAAGGCTCATCCAAGAGAAAGGAATGCCAGCTTCATTTTTTCTTCTGGTGTAAAAGGACTGAAATGCAGCCCCCACTTTACTTTTACCTTAAGAACAACACTACCTGAAAACCTCCACCCCTTCTTTATGAGCTGCTCATGTGTTCCAGAAAGATGAAAATAGACTGAAGATTGAGTGGGCAAGCAGGCAAGAGGGAAGAAAACAAACCTGGAAGCCTTTTATTAGAATTTGTGTCTTGAGATGGTGACATGGAGTTTTGAATCCCTAAAGGAAAAGGTCACCGTCTTCCACCAGACAGACTACCGCCAGACCCTCTGCCTCACCTACATCTCATGGCAGAGGCAGGTGGGAAGAGCACTGCTGCACCATCTCATGAATGGTGTCATTTAGACTGGTTTTGCATCTGCCCAAAATGTAGATGGGTGCCCTAGGGCAAATGTGCTGTACCTCTCCATTGGCTTCATTCTTAGGGCTTTTCTTCACTTGAAGAGAGGGGTTTGAATTCTGAGTGGAGGAAGTTGTTTCTCCATACCCGGAGAAACCTCCATACCTCCATACCTCCATAATGCATGAAATTACAAAATCACAGAATGTTTGAGGCTGTAAGGGACCTCTGGAGGTTATCTTGTCCAACACCCTGCTCAAGCAGAGCCACGTAGGGCCAGTTGCCCAGGACCCTCTCTGGATGGGTTTTGAATAAGTCTAAGGAGAGAGAGATTCCACTCTGGCAATATGTGCTGGTGCTCAGTCACCCCCACAGTAAAAAAGTGTTTCCTGATGTTCAGATGGCACCTCCTGTTTGCATCTATTGCCTCTTGTTGTATCAGTGGGCACCACTGAAAAAGGCCTGGCTACATTTTCTTTGCACCATCTGTTCAGGTATTTATATACATTGATAAGATCCCATCTGAGCCTTCTCTTGCTACACAGTCCAAAGGAAGAGGGAAATGTACTTTATGGTATAGTTTTGTCCTCAGTGAACCCCAGGATCTTTAGTCAACTCCCTCTTCAATGACCTGCTCTTTCTGGATACTAGTCTTCCAGGAAGACTACAACAACATTATAGGAAAAGACTGTACAGAGAGGACTGTACAGGTACCTAATTTTGAATTCTTTCACACAACTAGCTCTTAAAAATTAGCCATATGACACTGTATTAGGATCCAAAGCCTCTTCATGATTGTTCATTTGTTTCAAGTGACAACCTGATAGAAGTTTAAGATAGTCAAAGGGGTAACTAAAACGATGAAGTGCTAACAAATAGTAAGGTGAGTATTTAAAGATAGCTTAGTAAAGGCTGAGACCGAATGCATAGTGGTTAACACAACTGCAACAAAAGACTGAAAAGAAAACTCCTCCACAGAGCCAAAATCATCTTATTTTTAGGTAAAAGTGCTATGTGTTTGTGGTTAGCAGCAGTAAGCAGCAAGATAAAGGAAGATACTAAATGTAAGAAGACATCCTTCAAAATATTGAAGTCATGTCCCATTGAAAAAAACCCAAACACAAAAGGAAGCAAACACTGATGAGTTAAATATAAAAATAAAATATAGCAGGCCATAATACATTTTGATGAAAAACTTATGGAAGGTATAAATTTAACATTAAATCCCTTTTCAAACAGATCAGAAAGGGGAAGCTTGCCAGAAAATATGTAGAGTCAATAGGTGATCAAAGTGCAAAGGGACGTTAAAGAAGGACATAAAGGAGGTATCCAGGCCAGAAGGCTCATTTGTGAGCATCTTACTGGACGATCTACCTCAAACTGAAGTATCATTAGAATAGATTCTAGAATAATCTAGTGAAATGAATAGTAACAACTTGACAGACCCAGATGGTATTCTTCGAAGTATGAAATAGCTGACCTATTTAACTGTGGTGTGTGTGCTATCTGTTAAAATTGCTTCAGCAGAGGAGGAACAGAGGGTGACAAACATAAAGGCAATTAAAAAAAATAAATCTAAAATAAATCCCCCAAACCTGCAAAACAAATAGCTCTTTTCTATACTGGAAAAAAAGGATGGAAAGTTTAATAGGCAACAGACGGTGCATAGATACAGATGCACAATCACAGTAACATGTGATATGCTGGTGAAGAACCAACCATTGGCTTTTGAAGAAAGGAGTCACATCTCACAAATCAATTATCTTTCTCTAAAGAACTCATTGTGAACAAGAACAGGAGTAATGAATTTTCTACAGGCTATTGCAGTCTCCAAAAACTTTTGACAAATCTTTTACCAGAAACTCTGAAGAAAACTTGATTTGGCACAGGATAAAAGGGAAGCTGATCAAAAGTATAAACCACCATTTAAAAGAGTAGAATTTATAAGTAGGAATAAGTAGTTGGTAAGTGTAAATGACTGAAGTCATTATTAGAATCCTGTAGGAATTAGTGCTAGGATCTGCTATTCAATTTATTCATCAATGACTGTTAAAAGGGTATGAATGAGATGACAAAGGTTTCTAATAATGCTGAGTTATTTGGGGTAATAAAGATGAATATTGAGAAAAAAAAGTCACAAAGGAACAATCTGATACCAAGTGTCTGAGAAAGAAAATGGCAAATTAAATCTTATGTTTATTAAAATAAAATTATTTGTATAAGGAAAACATATCCTAATTTCAAATATACAATGATATCATCTGAACTATGAAAAAGGCTTCGGATGTGAAGTCAATAATTTTTATGCAAACACCAGCTCGGTGCTCAGTAATTATCAAAGAAGCAAGTAAAGTGGAATAAATTATTAGGAAACTAATGCCTGACAGAACAAGAAACATCATTATACCATTACACAATCCCCAGCATGATTACTGTTCTGGTCAGGCAATTTCAAAAAGAATAAAGTTCAACTGCATGAGATGCAGAGAAGAGTGAATGAATTTTTATGTGAGGAACAAATAAATAGACGAGGACTCTTCGGCCTGAAAAAGACATTAAAAAGGTCTTTAAGAACACAGAATAGCCTGGCGAAAGTACTTGGAAAACATTTATTTCCTGGTCCTTATATTATGAGAATTAGTGGAAATTAAATTAAATTATGGGGTAACAAGTTTAAAACAAGCAAAAGGAGGTACATTTCCATGGCATGCATTGCTAAACCTTGGAATTAATTCCTATCAGTTGTTGCAAACACCAAAATTTTACATAGTTCAAAAAGTAATTGGACAAATTCATGAAAGTGAAACTCATAAAAGGATATGCAATACAAAGTTATAACCACCAGTTCAGAAATTTAATTCTGAAGAACTCTTACTGTATGCATGTTGTGTTCCTTCTTATATGCTTCCTTAGACATGTGTGTGAACCCCAATTCTGGCTGGTTTCTGATTTTATGCAGCACAGCTGTTTCTACTTTGTTGTTCTCTTATGCTGTTTGATAATCAGAAACTGTTTCTTTCTTACATGAAGGTAACGAGAAGATAAAAGCATGAAAAAACAGAAAAGAAAAAAGTTGAGTAGTGCAAAAAAATTAAGACCAGTGCAAAAACTTGACTTATAAATACTTTCTAAAATGACCGCTTTGAAAATTCATTCAGAGTTAGCATAACTTCTGAGGAACTGAAAACAAACAATGCAATCCCTTCAATATTTCAAAGGGGTCTCTCTAAAGTAGGATACTTAAAAAAATGTATTTCATCCTGTATCTATTTTTCCCCTCAGTAGATTTCTTTTCATGTTCAGGAGCTTCATGGGCAATGTTCAAATAGTTATTGAAGTTCTTTTGATTTTGCTGCTCCTTCCCCCCTCCCCCCCCCTTTTTCAATATTACCTTTAAAATTTCCAAATAAATTTTCAATCAGGATTTGAGTATAGATTCCACACAGCTCTAGGAAAGAACAGCTTAAGAATATTCACTTCTAGCAGGGAAACAAAATAGACTACTTCTCTAGATACACTGAATTTATGACATCCACAGCACTGATTTTTAGGCTTGCTATTTTCTTTCTAATAACACGGGGTTTTTTGTCTCCAAAAACCAATCAAGGCTTTGTAAGAGTCTGAACTAGGTCTCCTGAAGCAGGGCTCAAGTCATAGCAATGTCTCTATCTGCATCTGATTCAAGAAAATGCAGCTTCAGTTCATAGCTCATTCCTTTTACACCTGTCTGCATCAGATTTCACTTATACCTGGATATGACATTGGCTGAACATCCTCTCTTCAGCTCACTTCTTGTTACTTAATGTCAAAAACTATTACTACAAAAGTACCAGCTGGAGGCTGGGGGAAGGGTTGAAGTGGTTTCCAAATGAAGATTTCAGATCAAAGCAGAGACATATACATTTTTCATACTTTGTGTGTTTTGACATAAACCCCAAGCATTATGGGCAGTTAAGTTCACCTACTCACGGCAAGAGTTAATTAATTTAATTCTCCATCTCATGGGGTTCATGTAGTGGAAATTTCCTACATATTTTGAGATGTGTTGGTAAGAGAAATAAAACTCATACTAACATGACAGATTCCACCTGTCCTTTTGCAATTTTGAGGTCTTATCTGGAATTTATTGCACTAGAAAGAGTGATTTCTATTTTTAGGATGCATTGTGCTGACACAATCATTAGTAATAGCACTATATCTTAATGCGTCCAGGCATGAATGGGAAGAAATCCTTCATTTCTTTTCTATTCATCTTCTGTATATAACAGAATACTATAGTTTATTTTGGTGTGTATAACCACATGCTTTTTTAACTAGTTTTCACTGAAAGACCATCATCTCTCTGTCACTTGGGATTTCAGTGTACTGTGGAAGGTGCCTGACTTGGTTCACGTTTGTAAAGAGCTGTGAAAATGAAAAACGCTTTAGGGATGCTACTTTGATCAATAATATCTGTATTTGACTAGAATTTTTGTTTCAAATCTCCAGGGGCCCCCAGCATAGCCATTCATATAAAGCAGACACTGAGCTGATCTGCATAGGCAAAAATGGTAACTCTGCTAGATGTGCACTCTAGCAGAATTTTAGTACCTACTTTAGTGACTAAACTTTAAGATGGAGTTCAGGCCACCTAATCCAGGCATTTCTTTGCCAAGGGCCATAACCTGTAGACCATTCCTCCTAATGCAAGCACCTAAAGCCTCTTTTCAGCAGAGAAGGAAAGGTCTCTGAAGATTCAGTCTTCTCCTAAATATAGGCCCTTAACTGGAAAATTAGAGACTGTGAGGATGGATGGATTCCAGCGCAGCACAGCTGATCTGAAGACATCCATACACTAGTGCTGTATTGCTCCTTTGAGCTTTTTCTTTGCAATAAACGTGTTTTTCAAATTAGACCAATTAGACTTATTGGCTCATAAAGAGAAAATGTCACTAATTCCTAAGTACGTTTAGGAGACAGTCTAGTTTACAGTCAGACTGTAAGACTACTCCTAACAGCAATCAGGCTTCTCCAGAGACCTTCATAAAAGCTAAGGACTGTACCCCTAACTCTGGATTAATAGGGTGCTCAAGGCAGGAGATGTCTTCTGGAATAGGCACTTCCGAACAAGCATGTGTAACTAAGCTTAGTCTCATAGAATGTCATCAGCTAATTAAGGAGGCATCTAATTATTTTTGTATAAAGTGTTAGGAAAACAGGTAGACTGGATTGCTGTGTAGCTATTAGATACCCAAATCCCAGGTGAGGGGAAATTTGGTTAGATTATATTCTTCTTTTAGGTGCGTGGGAACTGTTTATTGCTCAAGCAATTGAGCAGTTTTGTGTATTGCTCAAGTGGATTTATATGCTTAAATTTAGGCACCCAAGACTAATTCTGGATATGGTTGTCAGCACCTAGTTTTCCAAGGTTTTTGTACTCACACATGAAATGTGTTTAAAATGCTAAACTGGGAGCTCAGGGAGGGAAAAGTTTTAGGTGAGCTGGTAGGAATCCAGGAAGAGTCTGTTGTACTGATACGCCAATACCCTGTTGTGCTCAGACTGGTGCAGCTTGAGAAATACCGGGAGTGAGTCATATGGGAACCAAGGCAAGATTTATCAGCGACACAAACACAGGAAGGTCATCAGGTGGCGGATCTAAAGAGTACTGCACGTCATAAAGCTGAACATTAATGTTTCAACTTTTGCCTTGTTGTGAAATATTTTCCACCTTTGCAAAAAGCGCAGACCATGCAGGATTACATAAAAAGAACTGCAGCTTGTCAGACCTGTGAAGTCTGCTCTACCCAGAAACGTAAAAGCTCCAGCTGGCATAGTGTTCCCAGTTTTGGCAAAGGTAATTCAAGAAGGAGTTGGACCTTCTGAAAAGAATCTTGTGTAGAGCAATGACTATGACCAGACTTCTAGAACATAAAACCTGTTAGGAAAGGGTGAACAAATGGGAATTATTTAGACCACAGAAGCGAAGCTTTGAGAGAGCTTTGAGTCCTCAAGTATGTGAAAGACTGGAAGGAAGTGTCCTCTTTTGCACATTGATGGTAAATTACAGAAGCAGCAAAATAAGCAGAAGCTTAATTTGCAGTAAGAGAGGCTGAGATTAAATTTGAGGAGAAACTTAACAACAGCAACATCAAAGCACTGGAACGTACTTTTGTGAAATATTTTCAATTCTGGAGGTCTTTGAGAACAGATTCAAGAAACATCTGGTGACAATGATATAAATATAGACAATCCTGCCTGGAGGTCAAGTTTAATTCGATAACTTTTTGGGGCCATTGCTTCTGTTATCCATAAATAAATTGAATTAGACCATCTAATTCCTTCTCTTTGTTTTGTTTACATAAAGCTATAGGCACCCTATTGCTTTTAACGGCATGTACTGAATGGCTGGTTTGGGCAGTTTTTTTCACAGGTTTTCAAAAGTTTTAAGAAGGCCTAACATAAAAGACATGGTTATTAACTCTATGTGTGTAAGTGTCTAAAAAAAGAATTATGAGGAGATACAAAGTGTGATGTAAATAAGAGGGAGTTATATAGTTAATAAAGCTTAATACAGCCTACCTACCTCGAGCAGACAAAATGCTGTCCTTTGTGACCAGTGTGTCCTGCACAGGCCCTTGCAGTTTTCATATTTTTTCAATACCTCATCCAGCAGGTTTCCCTTTATCTATCCTACTTATTGTTTATTGTTTCAATGTATTTGGTTACATTTTTGAACATGAAAACAATGCAGAAGATATTTGTGAGGGGTGGTTACCCCACCTGAACATTTTTTTCTTAAGTTTCAGCCACAGTAGCCACATTCAAGAACGTGACAGGGAATAAAACATTGCTCTAGGTTAAAAACTTCAAACAGGATTTTTTTCAAGAAGCCCTAGTTTGAAATTGGACTTTGACAGCAGGAGAGTGGGGAAAGGAGTCTTCAGCAGGATACTTTTTTACCTGTTCTGTTAATATCCAGCCAAGTCTGATCTAACTATAATTCTCCAAAGAAGAATTTTGCACACATGCTCAGTTCAGATTTGCTAAAAATTGGTAGCTACATTTTCCGTATAGTCCTGTGTCTTGTTCTTCTTCCTACATCTCTAAGGACTTTTTCTGTAATTGTCACTCTGGGCTGCTACAGACCATGTATAGGTGGGTACCTAAAATGAGTGGGTACTGAATGTTCTCAGTGATTCCTCCAGGACTTGAGAGAGAAGAATCTGTCTGACAAAAATTCAGATAGACTAATATAAATTCAGACAGCCTCATCAAAGTGTATGCGTTGAAGGAAATGGTCTTGTTCCAGGAAACCTGGAATAGGAATACAGGGACTGATGTTTAATTTTGGGGAGAGAAATATGTATGGAATTGGTATTTGTTAGCAGTCTTGAAAGAAGACTAGGCATTGAGATTTGAGGAGAGAAACTGGAGACCTGAGATTCTGTAGAATTGTTTGTCTTCTCTTGCTGCATTTTGGTCAGTTCCTGCTGATTTTACAATGGGCACATATTGATAAATGGTTCAGGATATTTTACCATCTGTCTGAAATGTCCTTGGAGGAATCACACAAAGGACAACTTTGTAGATGTCTCATCTTGCCTCAGAAATACCTTCCTCTGTAATGGGACGCAGCAAAGAGTCCCGTGTACAAATAATCACTTCATCCCTGCCAGAAAAGTAAAGAATGCTGGTGGCTGTCAAAATGGATATAGAAAAGAGGCCAAAAAAATTGATCTACATTTGTGATAAAGAATTTTGACTGTTAAAATAATTTTGTTTCTTTCATTTCAGAGAATGTACTACCCTCAAAGCTCAACATACATAAGCTTTAAAATAAACTGCAGAAAAAGGAAGAGCAAATCTAATTTAAAGTGCAACAGTTTGATCTCTGCTTATTGATTTTTTTTTTCTCTAAAAATTCTGGACTTGGTTGGATTTTCCATTTTTTTATTTTGCTTAACAATATACCTGACAGCAGTACAACATGAAAAACAGTGTAAATATTCTCTCTGTTCAGTGGTCAGAGATTTTCCATTGCATCCGTCTTTTACAACATCTCTGCAGTGTACGCATCAGCCCATATTCCAACTATCTATAAAGGGGTTTTTTTGTCTATTTGAGACATACTAGACACAAACCACTACATCACAAACAGCTTTTATACAAAGAAACTCTACTTAGATTAGTTTTGCTGTTTGAAGTGAGCTTTGGTAATGTAGGGCATGGAATTTATAGCTCTATTGACGGAGGAGTGTAGGGGAAACGGGAAATGGAATTTTAATGACCCACAGCACCTGCATGTTGTTTGGTGTACAACAGGGCTGTCACTTCTTAGTCTCATGAAGTTTGATGGTTCTATTGAGTGTCCAGGTATGGGAGGCATGGGAGTATTAGAAAGAAACATGTTTTGAACTGGAAAGATAAGTTTCTAGTATTTTAGAGAAAAATCTGAAAGTGTTATGAAGAAAACCCCTGACGTGAATATCCCAAGCCAGAACCAAGCCAAAACAAACCCAGAAAATATTCACTAGTGTAAGGAAACTCTCATGTTTTTAAGCCAGTCCTTATATTCTGACTTACTATTTTAAGATCTTTGTTGTTGTCAATGCCAAGAAGGGCAGAAGTTCAAATCGTAAGAAATAAAATATATCTAGAACAATTTAATAGCTGCATAATGGGATCATTTTTATATTGCTTATGTTTGCCTGCAAAGTGAAAGCCTGGACATTTAGATAATGCAGTCCTATCTCTTGTTTTCCATTTGGGATAGTCTTAGTCCTGTTCCCTGCTATAGGCAAAATGACCTTAATTCACAACAACTTTCATTCTTACTGATCATTATGTCCAGTCATTACAGGAGAAGGCAATCCTTGATCCTGCTTATGAGATGCTTTTCTTGTATTTATTTGCTAAATATTTGTTCTGGTTAACTCTTCTCCTGCTTACCTAATATGAAAGTAATCTTAACTTTAATCTGCAGTATACACACTATGAGCACACAGAAAGTAATATACATTAGCAAAGTTGAAGCCTGTAGGACAAAAACTATGGACAAATTAATGTTTTAAAAAGGTTTAAAAGAAATCATCAGGAGTAATTCAACTTCAAACTTCTGATTTCCATAGCATTCCACTGATTTCCACCCACAAAAGATCTCTTCTAACTTCAGCATGAATATAATATTTCCATTGGAGCAAATTCATAAGACTACAGCCCTCCCTTTGAGGTAATGTCATTTCTAATATAACTGCTTTTTGAAAGGTGTTGAAATACCCTTTAGACAGGGCTCAACCATCGAAGTTTGAAGAGCTTAAAAAAATCATCTCTTCCGTATTTGTCTTGCACTAACGTGGTAATATGTCCTTTCTACTAAAAATAAAATAAAATAGAATAAAATAGAATAAAATAAAATAAAATAAAATAAAATAAAATAAAATAAAATAAAATAAAATAAAATAAAATAAAATAAATCTATTTAGAATTACATTTTTAAGTTGTAATAAAAATCATTGCTTGTGTCATCACACAGAAATGGATAACTGGGTCCATTCTTATATCCTTTTATGCCCAAAATGAACTATTAATGTTCTTTGTCAAGAAACCAAAAATAATTCACAGTTGCTGCATGGAAGCTGATTGATGATTTGATCCTAACTGAGCTTTGCTAGGTTTGGATCCAAATAGATTTACAGCCTCACAGCTAGATGGTAAAAACCTGTTACACACATGTGACACACAATGATGTGTCTGTCTCACCAAGAAAAGCAAGTGCCATTAGAAAAAACATGCAGATAATTACTTTAGACAGGTGCATATTTTTCCATGTGGAATCTTGAATCAAACTTAAGTCTGCCTTCCTTGTAAAAGGCTTATAATCAGACAGAGAATTGCCTTTGATTTATATGAGGTTTTGTCAAAAGGTATGACCTTTCTTTGGGCCAGCAGATGCATGCAAAGTCAGGTCAGTATAGCTCTGCTTGCATTAACTAGAAAATCAGCAGAGGTAGGAAATTGGGCTGTTTCCCTCTGAATGAAGATTTTGCAGTATTGTGCAAATGTACGACCACTGCTGTACTTCCACTGCAAGAGCTTTAGCACCCATTAAAGCCGTGCCTCAAGTCTTATTTACAAGCTACAAATTTATTGTATCAGATGTTATTAACATAACCAAAAAAAAAGAAAGAAAAATTACTGTGGAAGCAAAGTGCTCTGGACTCAAATGACTTCCAGCATGATAAATAATTGGGTCAATAATATAGTATTTTAAAGGATCAGGACTGTGTCTCATCTAGTCAATTGTTCCTTCCCTAACAATGTCCAGACTTCAGAGTAGTTAAATGTGGTATAAAATGCTGCTCATTGAAGATCTCATTCAAGTTCCAATAGCTAGTTATCTGCTTAAATCACAAACACAAGGATTATTTTGTAGTTTTACTGTAAGCAGACTCTTACATGGGCTTCGAATCACCCCTTCTAGATTTTCCTTATCACCTGGCAGAAGGAATGGGTGTCTGTCCTCTTCTAAGATTACTAAGACTGTCCTAATGCACATCTACCTTCATTGGTGATGCCAGTTTGTGTGCTCATCTGTGCACTAGGGTACCTGATGCTCAGTGGATGCTGTCTTCTGCTGACTCTGCTGTAGAGTTGTTATCTCTGGCAGATGTTTGAACCCTGGCTCTAAGGAGTCAATAGCATCCTACAGCAAAAAGTTCAACATTCAAATTATTTATAGAGTGAAAGACTACTTTTTCATCAGTATGCTGAGAAGGTTTTTGAAAAAATACGCATGCTCCCCTCAAGACAGATCAACTCTGACAGAAATTATTGCATATATAGCTACAGTTAAAATGAACTTCAGTTTATCCTACAAGTTTCACTCTGCAGGCAGAGTTATCTTCTGAGGTCAGCAATGTTTTGCAAGTTTTGTAACATGAAGCCATGGCAGAGGGATTAGGTTCAACCTTTTTGGGTATTTACAAAATATCTGCTTTTATAGCTGTAGAGCAAACATGTGTAAGCTGCAGAGTTTCTCATAATTACCTAGTTAAAACCTGAGTGTTAACTGGTTTCAGATTTTACTGGTCTGTATTCTATAATCAAGCAATTAATCATGCATTTGCAGCAGTGTTCAGGGAGCACACTGGAAAACATACAGGAGCCTGCTGGTCATTGCCTATGTGCTACTATGAGCAAGTGCTGGAAGAGGAGCAGCTTTCTGTTACTGGTCAGAACAAAGCCTCCTCTCACTCTTCCTCATGCTCTGTCTCTGTTCATTAACCCCTTCTTCCATGTCAGAGAATTTTTGGAGTCACCATCTTTGATCATAACCAAACTGCTCAGTAGTTCACGCTATCCTGCCCTCCATGAGATGCTTGTATTTCATCCACCTACAGAGCTGCTACCTGGGCACAACAGTCTCCTGAGCTGCATCAATAGGAGCACACATACCGCTTCGGACCTTGCTGCTGGTCCTTTCCTGCTCTAATCAGCCAGTGTAAGAGACCAGACACAGTTTGTGCTGAGCGCTGGTGGATCGCTTGCTGACTGGCTGCCTCGCCAGGTGGGAGAAACTTTGCTTACTTTAGCTCATGGAGTTGGAGAGCCCCTATTTCTTGTTCCAGTGAGTGATGCTGCAGCAGGAGAGATGGCAACAACCTTTGCAGGGCTCGTATATCTGTGAACATGCCTAAGAGGCATTTTTTTTTTCTTGTTAGAACATTCAATAAGACTAGTTTTAATTGAAACATCAACCAGATGCTTTTTAAAATTATTATTTTTTGGTCTGGTGTTCAGCATATACTTTGTTGAATATGCAGGCTGAAATATTGTGTTTTCTGCAATTGTAAATTGTGATGTTAATATAACTGACAGTCCTCATAACTGCTCTCCCTGTGAACCTTCACAGAACTTACTTGCATTTTTTCCTTTTGATAGAGGCAACCTATTCTCACAAAATGTTAAGCTGAATAATATTATTGTGATAAGAAGTAATAACTATGTTTTCCTGTTTGGAGATTATGCACTCATGAAACTTTTAAAGTGTACCCATAACTGTTGTGGACAAAAGAACATCATCCAATGCATGACACACCTGTTGATGACACAGAGTTTTAATTTACAAAAACACAGTCTCACTACCTTGCATTTCAAGACCAGGTAGACACGTACCAGAGGTGGAAGCAGGAACATTCACTTCTTTAAATCTAGATATTGTCTTGCCCTTGTTATACATCACAAGAACTGAACTAAGCCTGGTTCTTGTAAAAAGTGTCAGAGTTCTCTTTAGATGGGACTTGCTTTTTCCCTCATCATTGATTTTCAACCACATGGCAAAAAAAAAGTCTAGAATATAGCAAAATTTTAATGTTCACTGCAGGAAGTAATGTAATGTAAGCAATATATATTGTTAATAACTCAAGCCATTTATTTTTGTTAGGTCGGAGTATAATCTGTTTTATGCAGTAGTAATGTTAAAACACATCCAGAACATCCTTTTCTTTTGGAAAAATACGTGCATAAAGCCAAATAATTCAAGTAAAGCTGCAGCTGTATAACTCAACAGAAGAAAAATCAGTATTAGATGTCTTTTCAGTAGGAAAGCACCAGAAAAGCAAAACCAAATTTGCAATGGAGAAACCTGGTTATTCAGGGATACATTGCAGAACGGATGAAGATTGTTTCCTTTGTTTTGGCTTCTGTGAGATCAAAGCTAATTTGTCATTGCTTTATTGTATTCTCTGTGGAATAGAAACTGAAATAAATTGTAAGATAATGAGCTTCGTCCCTCTGAAAAGAGACACTGAGTTCAGATAATAATGGTAACACTATCTCCTGAAGACAGATTTTGCAGGTGAGTAACTACAAAGCCATTATTGCCCTACCATGATTAATTACTGCTGTCTTGTGTCAATCAAGACTCACTAAAATGCAATTTGAACTAATCTAATTTATGCGAATTGTGTATGTTTGTCATTTCACAGGTTACTATAAAATAAAATGTTCGGAATATAAGAAGACAAGTCACATAGTAATATAGACACTAAAGGTGCAGTTTCATGATAAACCTGTCTCAGGCAAGGTTCCTACTCTGTCATGCTTTGCTCTGCCTTCATGACGAGCCAGCTGTGCTCCAGACGCTACATTATGGCCAGTGCTAAGCTAAATGCAAAGCCCAAGCTAATATAGTTACTGCTGGGGAAGGCTTAGCCTGGGCTCACAGCAGGCAGAGCTAACTCGCTTACTGGCTGTCAGTTAAGTTTGCTTATAGCTGGGCAGCTTTGGCCATGGGTGGAGTGAAGAACTATCTATATTCGTAATTGTGCATGAGCCCCATGTTAATAAACTGTCCAAATGGCAAGGAGGTTATGCAACATTTCACCCTTTTCTATGAAAGACTAAAATTTTCTGGCAGATTTTTGTCTTGCTTTTAAATAAATCTATCTTGTATATGTTTAAATTAGAAATTATATACTTGATTTTTAATAAATTGCTTAAAAATTTTGATGACATGAACATACTATGTATTTTTCAAGAGACACAAAGGATTTATTTTGTTTTCCTCTTCATGGGCTTTAAATTTTCTAAGAAACCATGCAGTTCCATGCCAACAATTTTCAGAAAGTCCATCACTTCCGGTAGAGTTAGATCAAAGAAAACACTTTTGTGTTTCTAAGTAAAAACTGAGAGCACTGGCATGTGCATGAAATTCCATTCCTCTCCTGCTATTAAGTCCAGAAATTAGGTAGGTCCACCTGGCAAACTCCATAGTTTTCTTTCTTTACACCTTAGCCCGTGAAAGAATGGAATCATTGCTTTGCCTCTTTGTTTTTTAAGAACACAGCTGGAACAAAAAGTTACTGCTTGTTTTGAGGAGTAAACATGTTAAATAATATACTTTTATTTACTGTGTTCTTTAGCTTAAATACACCTCATCCTAAATCTAAATGGAAAACTTCTCTGATGTGGAAAGCACCCTAATTGCTAGGGTCTAGAGCAAGTTGAAAGGATGAACCCTCCTTCCTTCCTTCTGATGCAACTGTACGGCTGTACAGAATTGAATCACAAGATTCATAAGGAGGTGAAAATGTGAGAGAGAAAAATCTAGGAATAAATGAAAGGCTGGAGTCACACCATAGAAAAGGGAGGAGGCCTTCAGTTTTTGTTCCTAGTTCTAGGATTATACATGCATTTTTCATTAAATTGGTACTGGTTGGGAAAAAAAGAAAGGAAGTAGGACACCCTCCCTCCTTACTCTAGACCTACTGTCTAACCTCTACTCCCATCATCAGGAAGCTCATGGGGGGAACGTAACTTAATCATAAAATCACAGAATCATTTGGGTTGGAAAAGACCCTTGGAATCATTGAGTCTATCCATCAACTCCACTCTACAAAGTTCTCCCTTACACCGTATCCCTTAACACCACATCTAAATGAGTCTTAAACACATCCAGGGATGGTGACTCCACCACCTCCCTGGGCAGCCTATTCCAGTGTCTAACCACTCTTTCTGTGAAGAATTTTTTCCTAATGTCCAGCCTAAACCTACCCTGCTGCAGCTTGAAGCCATTCCCTCTTGTTCTATCACTAATTACCTGTGAGAAGAGACCAGCACCAACCTCTCTACAGTGTCCTTTCAAGTAGTTGTAGAGAGTGATGAGGTCTCCCCTCAGCCTCCCCTTCCTCAAACTAAACAGTCCCAGCTGCTTCAATCTCTCCTCATAAGATTTATTCTCCAGGCCCTTCACCAGCTTCGTTGCCCTCCTCTGCACTCACTCCAGCACCTCGGTATCTCTCTTGTATTGAGGTGCCCAGAACTGGACACAATACTCAAGGTGTGGCCTCACCAGTGCTGAGTACAGGGGGACAATCACCCCCCTCCTTCTGCTGGTCACACTATTTCTAATACAAGCCAGGATGCCATCGGCTTTCTTGGCCACCTGGGCACACCGCTGGCTCGTGTTCAGCGGCTTGTCAATTAGAACCCCCAGGTCCTTTTCTGCCAGGCAGCTCTCCAGCCACACTTCCCCAAGACTGTAGCGATGCATGGGGTTGTTGTGGCCCAAGTGCAGCACCCGGCACTTGGCCTTGTTGAAGTTCATACCGTTAGCATTGGCCCATTGGACCAGTCTATCCAAGTCTCTCTGTAGAGCCTCGCTATCCTCATGTAGATCAACACTCCCGCTTAGCTTTGTGTCATCTGCAAACTTGCTGATGATACCCTCTATGTCCTTATCAAGGTCATCAATAAAGATGTTAAACAGAAATGGTCCCAACACTGAGCCCTGAGGGACACCACTTGTGACTGGCCGCCAGCTGGATTTAACTCCATTGACCACCACTCTTTGGGACCACCCATCCAGCCAGTGCTTGATCCAGCAGATTGTATGCTCATCCAGGCCACGAGCTGCCAGTTTTTCCATGAGAATTCTATGGGGGACAGTGTCAAATGCTTTTCGAAAGTCTAGGTAGACAATGTCCCCAGCCTTTCCCTCATCCAATAATCAGGTCATCTTGTCATAGAAGGAAATCAGGTTCGGCAGGCAGGATCTGCCTTTCCTAAACCCATGCTAACTAGGCCTGATCCCCTGCTTTTCCATTATATGACTTGTAATGGCACTCAAGATGATCTGCTCCATGACCTTCCCTGCTACCGAGGTCAGACTGACAGGCCTACGGTTTCCCAGATCCTCCTTTCTGCCCTTTTTGTAGATGGGCGGTACATTTGCTACCCTCCAGTCCATTGGGACCTCCCCAGTTAGCCATGAGTTCAGGTAGATCATGGAAAGTGGCTTGGCGAGCACGTCTGCCAAATCTTTCAGCACTCTTGGATGTAACCCATCTGGTCCCACAGACTTGTGCGCATCCAAGCAGCATAGCAGGTCACTGATCAGTTCCTCTTTGATTGTGATGACCTCGTTCAGCTTCCCCTCCCTGTCTCCTAGCTCACAAGGCTGGGTGCCCAGGGAACAGCTCGTTCCACTGCTAAAGACTGAGACAAAGTAGGCATCGAGCACCTCAGCCTTTTCCTCATCCTTTGTGACTATGTTTCCTTCTGCATCCAGTAAGGGAGGGAGATTTTCCCTAATCCTCCTTCTGTTGTTAATGAATTTATAGAAACATTTTTTGTTATCCTTAACAGCTGTAGCTAGGTTGAGCTCTAGCTGCGCTTTGGCTCTCCTAATTTTCCCCCTGCTTAGCTTCGCTATATTCTTATAGTCTTCATGAGAGACCTGCCCCCTCTTCCAGAGGTCATAGACTCTCCTTTTGTTCTTGAGGTCCAGCCAAAGGTCCCTATTTAGCCAGGCCGGTCTCCTTCCCCGCCTGCTTGTTTTTTGGTACACAGGGACAGCCTCCTCGTGTGCCTTTAAGACTTCTGTCTTGAAGTATGTCCAGCCTTCCTGGGCTCCTATATCCTTCAGTCTTAATAAATAGAAGGTGGGCTGTCAAAAACATCTACTATAAATCAGATTCATTGTGCAATTGTCATTTATTTCTCTATAAATGAGGTAATAGTTTCTTGGTTCTATCATAGTTTCTATTAATTTTTCGTTTTTCTTGTGCATTCAGTATTTCCCAATAAACATAAATAGGAAAGAAAACAATTGGGGAAGGTTAACACCAACAATAGCAAGAATTATTCTCTCTTGCATTAGCAGCTAATGAGATTCCTTGCATAAATTTCTAACATGAGATTAATGAGGTAATAATGAAACAATTCTTATAATAGACTGTTGGACCATTTATGCAATTACAAAAATGTAAGTTTGATTTGACTGGACTACTGTACTGAGAGTACAAAAAACCATTTTGCCTGTTTTTAAAATTGGAGATTGTCTATCATATTTCAAGGTGAAATATTCTTTAGATATTCTTGAAATTAAGAATTTATAATGGAAATGCATTGTACTCCTACATGCTGTATGTTGACATAATTCCTGTGTGGTGTTGCAGCACATACCACAGCGATATTTCGTTCTTTGTGCTTCAAGTTTCTATGAAACATTTATCTTAGACTCTAGAGAATACTGAAGCTCCAAGATGCTCACAAAAATAGTATGTGTGCTCCTGAAATGAACTAGATAAGATTTCAAGCTCCAAAATCCACGAGACTTATCCAACACAATATGTCTGTCTCGATGCTTCATGAAGATACAGCTCATAACGCACCGTGCTACAGCTGCCTATGCACATTCGAGTTTCCTTCCAAAGTCATATCCTGGCCAGATATGTACCCACGGAAGGGGACTATGGAACTTCATACAAAATACGTATCCCATGCACCATTCGTTCAATTCATTGGTCTCACAAAAATACAACAGTGCTGCCCACATCTAACATTACCACCAAGGCCTTTCAAGATTCAAAAAACAGATGGCCTGTTCTCATGCTTGAGAAGCCTCCTGAGAAGCTGTCAATCTACTAGGTCAATCTATGCCCACAGGCATGCGTAACAAATAGCAACAGACCTGAATTGCTCAAAGCACAAAGCACAGCATTTGTTGCCATTTTCATTCAGAAAGGTTTTCATTCACCTGCTGGCCACATTGATTTCTACCTTATTCTTATTAAATTAGACGTTCATATCATTTCCTACGAGGTATGATATCTGTGTTCAGTTCCTTTCTGACTGACTCTATACGCTAATTATCATGTCAGCACCTAACAGCTACAAAAAGTGGCAACAATGAATTTTAAATTATATGGTCATTGCATAAAACCAACCATCTTTCTACACACAGAGTATGGGCTGTGAATCCCATTCTTTTCACTGTAGGCGTAGGGACTGTAAGTGGCTAACAGAGCACTGTAGAATCCGCTTTAGTCATGCATGTCTGAGCTATACTCTACTTCCTTTTCACATTTTTGTTGTTGAAATACCATAGTAAGAAATAATTCCTCCTGTGCTGAGCATTCTAACTTTAAAACAACAGGTATTTGCTATAGAACAAAGAGTTTAAATTTCTTTCCATTTTGTGAAGCTAACGCCCAGTGCTTGGCTTGCAGAAAGCTAACCATGAAATAAGAACCTATAACATTTCTTGACTTTCTATCCTCAAAACCATGGTAACTTTACAAAAGCTTTTTTTGGTTAGGTTTTTTTTTTTGTTGTTGTTCAGTTTAAGAATGCCAAAAGCAAGCCAGTGTGCTGCTGTGCTAATCATGGTAGAAATCCAGGGAAAAAACCTGTCTTCTGTCACGGAGAGTTTGTAATCCAAGTGTAAGAGTAGGGGGGGTGTGTGCTGGCAGGTGAAATTGATGAGACACAGGCATCTTCTTACACCATCAGTTGAATCAACGAGTATCATAGCTGGGGAAGTAGTTCTGCTATTGAACTAGATTAGAAATATGGACATATTTACATGAAATCTTAACTAACAGATTTTACTATTTGATTAACTTCTGGACAAATACCCATCTGGACTAGTTCCAACAGAGCTGGGGGGCTGAGCAGACACTTCATCGTA